>NC_133653.1:18485353-18811418 GCF_009905375.1 Apium graveolens
CTCATTATCTATTTATAATGACTGATTAAAAAGGCCCATAATAGCAAAGCCCAACCCTAGTAGGTATTGGATTAAATAATAAAAACGAATTTCTATTATTTAATTAATAACTAAGTCATACTTAATTATTATGGGCAAAAACATTCCTTTTAATTCGAATTTATATTATCTCAATTAAGTCTTACTTAATTATAATAAAATTCAAATAATCATCAATTAATTTAAATCCATAATTTAAAATAACTATTCCATTAAGTGCTCTATTTGTGCGACCCTATAGGCTATTATTTAATTGGCAATAATTTTATTCTCTAATAAAATTATAAACAATGAGCGGTATCTAGTAATACATCATTGTTACCCAATTAAACAATAATTAAATCGTGATTAGATAAAACCTTTCTTGATTAATGTTTTTTCGTGTAATATAATCCCTTTAACCATACATATTATAGATTAAACTCGAGGCATGTATTTAGTCATCCTCTTCAACATTTAATCTGGGTTTACTTGATGCATGAGTAGATTATTGAAACAAATCATTATTTGAGCATGGCCATGCTTTTATAATCTCACTCAATCAAGAGGCCAATAATATCTCTCCTAATTATAGGAGGGTTAAATCCTTTATCTATCATTCATATTTCTCATACGACTCATGATATACCCGATGTCCACTTTTATCATCACCCGATCAAAAGTAACTTTTAATGTAGTCAAAGTATATTAATCCTCGTATAGAAATATAATGATTTCAAGTCAAAGGATCGTTACACCATTATCACTGTGAGTCTTTCTTATGACTTTATTAAACATGAAGAATCTCACTGTGGGTCTGTCCAGTACCATGTACTCTCACATGTACCTATGTATTGACTTCAGTATCCCCATACTTATAACCAATGAGATGTGGTTATCTTGTCAAACAACATACTAGTCTATCTATGTATTATTATTGTCCTATATAATAATACTCGACTAGGGACCTTTAAGAATATGATATATTATATAATCTCAAGTTCAAGTCATGTACTTAAACTATACAATTTGTATCATGATTCTAAGGACATTTATTATGCTAACAAAATATCGCAGTAATTAAGGTCATAATAAATAAATTTATTGAATGATCAACTGACATAAAGATAAAAGAATAATGTATTGCCTCTAGGGCACCTACACTAACAGATGGATACTTGGATAAGTTTGATTTTGAATCTTACCAAGAATGCGAATCTTGTTTGCTTGGTAAGATGACTAAAGCCCCTTTCACTGGTAAGGGTCAAAGGGCCACTAAACATCTGGAGTTAATACATAGTGATGTATGTGGCCCAATGCGTGTAATGGATAGAGGAGGCTACTACTACTTCATAACATTTACTGATGATTTTAGTAGATATGGATATGTATATCTTATGAAGAACAAATCCGATTCTTTTGAAAAATTTAAAGAATACAAGGTTGAAGTAGAGAACCAAATTGGCGGAGATGCAAGTATTAAGATCTTACGATCCGATCGTGGGGGTGAATACTTAAGCACCGAATTTAGAGAGTATTTGAAAGAGTATGGTATTGTATCAAAACTCACTCCGCCAGGAACACCTCAATGGAATGGAGTTTCAGAGAGGAGAAATCGCACCTTGTTGGACATGGTGCGTTCGATGATAAGTCATGCAGATCTTCCAATTAGTTTCTGGGGTTACGCTCTAGAAACAGCGGCTTTCACACTTAACCGTTTTCCTACTAAGAAGGTTCAAAAGACTCCATATGAGATATGGAAGGAGAAACGGTCAGGCATGAACTTTATGAAAGTTTGGGGATGTAAGGCGTTTGTGAAACGTCAAGAATCTGACAAGCTTGGACCTAAATCCGAAGAGTGCATTTTTGTAGGATACCCTAATGAAACAAAGGCGTATTATTTTTATAGTCCTTCTGAGCAGAAAGTGTTTATTGCTCGAGATGTTATCTTTATGGAAAGAGATTTTGTTTCCAAAAGAAACAGTGGGAGAACTATAGATCTCGATGAAGATCGAGAACGGCAAAATAGCAGTGAACCTGAAGTGGAACAAGAGCAGAATAATGATAATGCTCAACAAACACAGGTTGTTCGTAGATTTGGTAGATTTCGCCATGAGCCAGAGAGATATGGATTTCTCATGACTCAGTGTGGTTATTTGATGCTCATAGATGAAGATGAGCCTCTCACATACCATGATGCTATGAACAGTCCAGACTCTAAGAGATGACTTGAAGCCATGAAATCCGAGATAGATTCCATGTACGAAAACCAAGTATGGACTTTGGTTGATCCACCTGAAGGGGTAAAACCCATAGGGTGCAAATGGGTTTTTAAGAAGAAAAAGAGCATGGATGGAAATGTTCAGACCTATAAAGCTATGCTGGTTGCAAAAGGTTTCAAACAAATTCATGGTATTGACTATGATAAATCTTTCTCACCAGTGGCTATGGTCAAGTCTATAAGGATTTTACTTGCCATTGCAGCATTCCATGATTATGAAATCTGGCAAATGGATGTCAAAACAGCCTTCCTTAATGGAAGCCTTGAAGAGGATGTGTACATGACACAACCTGAGGGTTTTGTCGATCCAAGGAATGCTGGAAAGGTATGTAAATTGCGTCGATCCATTTATGGATTGAAGCAATCCTCTTGGAGATGGAATATCCGTTTTGATGAAATAGTCACAAAGTATGGCTTTGTTCAAAATGAAGATGAACCGTGTGTTTACAAGAAGATTAGTGGGAGCTATGTGGCATTCATAGTACTATATGTTGATGATATACTACTAATGGGGAATGACATACCTTCTCTAATGGCTGTTAAGACTTGGTTAGGGAGCAATTTCTCCATTAAAGACTTAGGAGAGGCATCCTATATTCTAGGAATGAGGATCTATAGAGAAAGATCTAGAAGGATGATCGGTCTAAGTCAAGGCACATACATTGATAAGGTTTTGCATCGTTTTGGAATGCAAAATGTAAAAAGGGGATATGTCCCCGTGTCTCAAGGGATAATGATCTCCAAGGACCAGTGTCTGAAATCATTGGATGAGAAGGACCACATGAATAAAGTTCCATATGCTTCAGCAATTGGATCTATCATGTATGCAATGGTATGTACTCGCCCAAATGTCTCGTATGCTTTGAGCATGACGAGCAGATACCAGTCTAATCCGAGTGAAGGTCACTGAACGGCAGTTAAGAATATTCTTAAGTACCTAAAAAGAACTAAAGATTCATTCTTGGTGTATGGAGGAGAAGAGAAACTCGTTGTAAAAGGTTACACCGATGCAAGTTTCCAAACAGACAGAGATGATACTGTATCACAGTCTGGTTTTGTGTTTTGTCTAAACGGAGGTGCTGTAAGCTGGAAGAGTTCAAAGCAAGAAACAGTAGCTGATTCTATAATGGAGGCTGACTACATTGCAGCTTGTGAAGCAGCTAAGGAGGCCGTTTGGATTCAAAAGTTCATTTCTGATTTGGTAGTGGTTCCATCGATCGTAGATCCCATTGATCTATACTGCGATAATAATGGAGCCATTGCACAAGCTAAAGAACCTAGATCACACTCCTGGGCTAAACATATACTCAGGAGATTTCACCTTATTCGAGAGATTAATGAAATGGGTGATATACACATATGTAAAGTGCACACAAATGATAACATTGCAGACCTACTGACCAAAGGCTTGTCGCAGTAGAAGCACGATGGTCACACTAGTTCCTTGGATATTAGATATATGGGTGATTGGCTCTAGTGCAAGTGGGAGATTGTTAGTGTAGGTGCCCTAGAGGCAATACATTATTCTTTTATAATCTTTATGTCAGTTGATCATTCAATAAATGTATTTATTATGACCTTAATTACTGTGATATTTTGTTAGCATAATAAATGTCCTTAGAATCATGATACAAATTGTATAGTTTAAGTACCTGACTTGAACTTGAGATTATATAATATATCATATTCTTAAAGGTCCCTAGTCGAGTATTATTATATAGGACAATAATAATACATAGATAGACTAGTATGTTGTTTGACAAGATAACCACATCTCATTGGTTATAAGTATGTGGATACTAAAGTTAATACATAGGTACATGTGAGAGTACATGGTACTGGACATACCCACAGTGAGATTCTTCATGTTTAATAAAGTCATATGAAAGACTCACAGTGATAATGGTGTAACGATCCTTTGACTTGAAATCATTATATTTCTATACGAGGATTAATATACTTTGACTACATTAAAAGTTACTTTTGATCGGGTGATGATAAAAGTGGACATCGGGTATATCATGAGTCGTATGAGAAATATGAATGATAGATAAAGGATTTAACCCTCCTAAAATTAGGAGAGATATTATTGGCCTCTTAATTGAGTGAGATTATAAAAGCATGGCCATGCTCAAATAATAATTTGTCTCGATAATCTACTCATGGATCAAGTAAACCCGGATTAAATGTTGAAGAGGATGACTAAATACATGCCTCGAGTTTAATCTATTATATGTATGGTTAAAGGGATTATATTACATGAAAAACATTAATCATGAAAGGTTTTATCTAATCACGATTTAATTATTGTTTAATTGGGTAACAATGATGTATTACTAGATACCGCTCATTGTTTATAATTTTATTAGAGAATAAAATTATTGCCTATTAAATAATAGCCTATAGGGTCGCACAAATAGAGCACTTAATGGAATAGTTAATTTAAATTATGGATTTAAATTAATTGATGATTATTTGAATTTTATTATAATTAAGTAAGACTTAATTGAGATAATATAAATTCGAATTAAAAAGAATGTTTTTTGCCCATAATAATTAAGTATGACTTAGTTATTAATTAAATAATAGAAATTCGTTTTTATTATTTAATCCAATACCTACTAGGGTTGGGCGTTGTTGCTGTTATGGGCCTTTTTAATCAGCCATTATAAATACATAATGATATGTTAAAGAGGCTTGTACGTTTTTGAGAAAACCCTAGCGGCAAAGAGAGGCAGAGGCAATTCAGATCGTCAAGAAGGAGGCTAGTACATCCATTCCGTAGTCAAGTTCGTGAGACGTTCTTGAAGGTGCTCGTGTGGATACCATAGAGGTGTTTCTCCGAGAGGTAGACACAAAGCGTGATAGCTATGATCTCCGTTAAGTTCGTGAAATTTAAGCTCTTGAAAGGTATGATTCGTTATCTCCATAATCTGTCCATAATTATACATGGATCCTGTTTTGGGTTTTGAAATTTTTGTTTTATTTACGTTTATCCGCTGCGTTTTATGCCTTCGAAACCCAACAACATCCACCTCTATCTACCTTCTCTCACAAATCATAAACACAAATATACACAAATATATATACATACATATACAAACACTTAGATATTCATATATGCTAAACTAATCTCTTACAAATTTTGTTTCATATAACATTAACATTAACAATAACAAATTCTAACTTGTGAAAATTTGGAGAAAAAAGCGTTTTCAACAATCGAAGTTATTCCGGTGACGGGAGCATATTCATCAAGCAAGCAATGTCCGATGACCATTTCTGTCAAACTAAATAAAGAAAAAGTAGTGTTTTAGAATTCGGTTTGAAAGTTTTAGTTAAGTTGATTAAGTAAGTTTGTAATAAAAATAATATTAATAATTATGAAATATGATATATAATTATTTTGTTGTGTTAATTATTTATATAACATAAATTGTATATTGATTAATGACAAAAAATCATAATAAAAAAAATTATGTGTTGTAGCAGATTTTTGGTAGAAACTTAGCAGAATGTACCGGGGAGTTACTACATTTGATAAATATGGGTTACAGTTAAATTTGACTTCCTTAGGTCAATTTTATATTTTTGACTGCGTTCGGTCAAATTTATAAATTTGACGGAATTCGGTCAAATTTGCTTTACGTTAGGCGTCAAATTCAAATTTTTTAAATTTTAAAATTTTTAGCGGTAAAATTCAAAAAAATTCAACTTTTTAGGAGCCAATTTTAAAAAAATTCAAATTTCAAAATTTTCAAAAATTTGGTCAAATTTAATCGGTCAATTTTAAGCAGTCAAATTTGATCGGTCAAATTTATGTTAAATTTTACCGATTTTGCTAAATTTGACCAGTCTATAAAAGACCAACACAATTCGGTTTAGCCGTTTTTCTTGTAGTGAAGGTCTCAACTTCAAAGTTATGAATGATACTCTGTGTTCCTTTGCAGGGATATCATACGCGGTAATCCATATGTTAAATGGACTATTCTCGTCGCAGAAAAGTCAGTTCTATGCATTTGTAGGAGAAAAGTCTGCAGTCAAATCTTTTACAGAAAGGCTGGAGGGACAATAAGTACTAAGCAGGGGAGAAGCTTTGGTTAAAGGAGTTGCAACCGGTATGTTCCAAACTGTGGCATTTTGTTCGTGGTCTATGATTGTTTGGGTTGGAGGGTTCTGGTTGCAGCTATAAGATCAACCAGAGAAGATGTCCTAGCTAAAAGTTTATCAAGTAAATATTGTCAGGAAGCCTATTATTCAAGTATCCTTTAATCTTAATCTCAAGTATATTATCAAATTTGAGAATGTTATGGAAATGTAGTTAATAAGTTTGGTTATAATGATATTGGAATTGTTGTATAACATAGCATATTTGTGAGTGGGATTGTTGTCTAAACAACGTATGTATCTCAAAATTTATAAAATTAACATTTGCACTTACTCTTGTGTAATGCTTTTATATATTGTAGTCTTACATTAACGAAACCTACTATATCGCAATAAAAACAAACTAGTGTTACATTACATAAGTAGAGTGTTACATCAGACTATGTGGGTCTCACATTGGGACCCACTTTTGTAAAACAAATCCGACCTAATGTAACATCTATAGAATATTACAATTGGCAATACAATGTTACATTAGGGCCCAATGGTATAAGAAATGAATCGTAAAGCTGTACTTCTCAACTTTAAAACCTGTCGCCAAATCCAAGAGTAATCAGTAGGCTCCTTAATAATCTAGAAATGACTATGCTTAAGAATTGTGGCTTTAATCCAAGAGGCCACCAATAGTTAGATTTGGACACAACTCTGAGCAGATGCATCAGAATCTGTGTAATATCCGGGATATATCGTGTAATTATTTTTATCAATAAATAAATATACTGTAAATTTTTGGTGAATAATCTGTTGATTGGTATTTGTGTTTGGGTGTTTAAATATGGTAAAATTTGAGTATTTTTAAATTTTATATGTCCAAAATAAAGTATAGATAATTTTGACATTTTCTATTAATTTTTATGTTGTTATATTATTTTATAAATGATTTATGGATTTAGTAAACTATTTTGTATAATCGAGAATCGATCGACTTCAATCGTTTATACGTTTTTACAACCCGGAAGTCTCGAAAAACTCCTTTTTAAGCTAATCGGACTATTTTGAGCATTCTTCAAGTTTTGACTTTTTTGATCCGGAGTACGGTTTTACCTGTGCGGGTCCCGATGAAAAATTTTCGATACAATATTCATTTCGGTAAATCGATAAAACCCGTATTTTTGAAAAACGGAATATTTTGATTAAACTATTATATTATTTTCTTGTAATTCGTGTAACAAAAGTGCCGAGACCAATACCGTAATTACTATAAAGATCTCTAAGCCATACAACTGCATAATCAATAGGTATTTTTCAATAATTTTATTTAATTTCGAATTATTTTGGAGTAAATTATGAATTTTTGATTTTGATGTTGTTTCTATGATTTGATGATTGCATGTTCTAGATAATTTAATTTTAAATATTTTGGTATATCATATGATGAATTCTGAAAGGCATATGTTAAGCCTATTTGTTTATTTGAGGATTTAACTCAACTCAAATAAGAATGTAATAAGTAAATAGTGGATCTATCGTCGGAGAGATCTCACAAAGTAACATCTGTCAAAGGGTTAAGAAACATTGTTCATCTACAGACTTGAAGATTCACTGGAAGAAGCTCAAGTAATTGATCAAGCCTCAGTGATATAAATCAAGATTGTAGATTTAACCAAGTGACAGAGATCTCGTCAGGGTATCAATTAATTACAGGAATTTAATCTGAAGAAAATCAAGACTTGGAGAAACATCACAGAAGTTAGTCATTCATGAACCAGACAGTACATCGAGTGTTAACATTCAAGTGGTGAAATGGATTCAGTGATTTTCAGAAGATTGTCAAAAGAGTGGTTGCTGTTCAATAGTAGTATTAATTCTCTATTAATTAATTAAGTCATTTAAATTAATTAAGAAAATAAATTAAATCTGCAAAGATTAATTTATTGATTAATTGAATTAATTGGTTAATTAATTCTGAATTAATATTATGCATTTTTTAGAAATGATTTTGGATTTATATTCAAAAAGAAAAATCTGCAAAACATATTTGAACTGGTATGACAATTGGATTGTCATACCGAAAGTCCTACCAAGTCATTCTGGATAGTTCTACCAAGCCATTCTATTGTCCTACCGATAGTCTTTTCAAGTCAAGTAATTGTCCTACCGAAAGTTCTACCAGTTCAAAGGATTGTCTTGCTAGTTCATTTTGAATTGTCTTGCTAGTTCATTTTGGATTGTCTTGCCGAATGTCATGCTGATTCAATTCGAGTGATCTGTTTACTTCAACAAACAGAAGCAGATCATTTTGTCAACATAATTCAATACACAGCCAACCACTGAAGAACACAAAACAAACAGAAGCAGAGAAATTATTGTTAAATTCTCAGAGCATTTATTTCTAGCAGTTATTGTTAAATCCAATCCACTAGAAATTTTTTTGTTGTTCTTGTGTAACTATCTAGCGGATCAAAATCCCTAGAACTTAATCTCAAATCGCTTTTAGCATTTGATTCTAATTATTCCAAAAATAGAAAAAGTTCATGTCGAATTTATTCTAAATTTGTGATAATTAATTTGAGATTAATTCCTTGTAACAGATACCTTTGTTGTAACACATTTCAAGTTTAATAAAAGTTTTATTTAACTTGAATTTTATTTCAATTTTTATTCCGCATTTTATTCAATTAAACGGTATAGTTTGTATTCAACCACCCTTCTACAAACATATTGGGACCTAACAATTGGTATCAGAGCCTTCTGATTAACGTACAAATCAAGATCCTAGACTTTTGTGTTTCTTTCACTCCTTGAATTTTTTATTCACTCAAAAAATTCATAATGACTACACAAAAAGTTGGAACCGTTAAAATTCCACTATTCGATAAAGAAAATTATATCATGTGGAAGAAGAAGATGTTATTATTTTTACAAGTTGTAAATTCCAAATACCTGGAAGTGTTAAAGAAGGGTCCTAAAATTCCGATGGTTATTGAACCAGAGGTAATAGAAAATGATGTGGTGATTACCAAAGCAAGAACTTATGTGAAAGATCCTGAGGATTTTTCTCCTGCTGAAAAAGAAGAAGCCTCCCTGGATGCTAGCCTTCAATTAATTTTAGTAGATTCCCTTGATCCCTTGATGAATAGACATGTGATGAATTGTAAAGATTCCAAACATATCTGGGAAACTATTGAGGTTATTAATGAAGGCACAGAGGAAGTTAGGGAGAACAAGTTAGAAATCCTAACCTCTGAGTATGAATACTTTAAATCCAATCCAGGAGAAGGAATCACTGAAGTGTTTGAGAGGTACAATGCATTGATCAACAACCTGAACATTAATGGTAAATACTATTCCATCAGGGAGGTCAACAAAAAGTTCCTTTTAACATTGCCAACTCATCTCGAACATAAAACTACTGCCATAAGAGAAGCAAGAGATCTGAGTGAGATTTCTTTGGAAAGGCTCTATGGTGTGTTAAAGACTTATGAGTTGGAGCAGATTAAGCAGAAGAAAGTTTACGGGAAAGGAAGAGTGGTTAGCACGTGTACTGCTCTAGTAGCTGAAGATCAACAACATCAACAATCTCAACAGTCAGAAAGAATGGTACAGTCTTCCAAGGTTGAAGAAAATGTGATAGTAGCAGAATTTGATCCTCCTACTACAAATGAATCAGGAGATGATTTTTATTCCTTGGACAATTGGAGGATGAGTCAATGGCCTTGATTGTCAAGAGATTCTCAAATGTCAGATTCAAAAGGAATCCCAAGTTCAAGTACAAGTCCAACTACAACAGATTCCAGAAAGGTGGATCTTCATCCTCTAACACCAGCATTGGTGGGTATAAAACAGGGATGGTTGATCGAAGCACCATTCGATGCTTCAACTATAATGAGTTGGGACACTTTGCCACAGAATGCAGGAAGCCAAAACAAGTTAGGAAGAACTCTTATGATTCTAATCAGAAGAGTAAATCTGAAAGGGCTTACCTGGAAAAGGGAAGAAGCTGGGATGATACTGACAGTGAAAATGAAAAAGTTGGGAATCTTGCTCTCATGGCTAGTGATGCAAACACCTCATCATCAAGAAAAGAGGTAAAATTTACTGATGCTGAATTAGTTTGTCATCTAGGAGGTTCCTTAGATTGTGCTCGTCGTGATAATGAATTGTTAAATTAACATATCAAAGACCTTGAGAAAGAGGTCAATGAATTAAAACTTGTGCACATTAATCAAGATAAATTAAAAGAACAAGTATCTTTTCTAGAGAATAGAGTTGACTGTTATAGACAACTTGAAACTATTCTCAAAGACAAGATCACCAGTCTTGAGGCTAAGGTTAAAGCTTACTTTAATTCTTGTTTGAAGTCCAAAGAGTTTTACAATAAGCAAGCTGTTAATCAAACATCTGGAATAGGTTATGATTACAATGCTGCTATTGGAAAATTAGGCATAAACTCCCCTCCTCATGTCTGTGCTAAAGGCATGGAAGTAACACATGTGTTTAAGGGTGTTGATGAACCCCTCTATAAAGAATCAATTACTGAACCATTTGATGAGACCTCATTTATTATTCAAGAAGAAATCCGTGCTGAAGATAATGCTAATGAGAAAGTTGTCTCCAAGTCAAATGTGTCAAAAGTTCCGGTCAAGGTTGTGAAAGCAACTGAGACTAACTCAGACACACATGAGTTGGATAACACAAATGCCATGTCTACCATGCATAAGTTTCCTATTGTTAATCCCTCTCATAAAGCATATGGTGTTCCTGATTATATTTCTTGTGCTTTTAATCTGATGTATGCTTATTTTAATGGTAAGCATGTTTCTAATGATAAGACTACTCCTCGTCAGCATGTGAATAATAGAAAGCATGATAGGTCTAAGACTGCTAGTCCTCCTAAAGCTAGAAAGGAGACATTTGTGCCTAAGCCTAAACATAAATTTGTCAAGGCTGTTCACATGGTCAAATGTTCAGTCATTGAGAACGTTGAGAATATTAAAATTAAGAATGTTGTTTTTCCTGATAAAGGCCAATTTTACAAGTATGCCGGCCCAGCCAAGCTTGGGTTCTGAAGAAGGTCTAATCTATTTGTATTGCAGGGCATTAAACAGGTACAACCGGTAGTGTGGATTCTTGACAGCGGATCGTCAAGACATATGACCGGAGATAGAGCCCTGCTATCAAATGTGGTTGAGAAAGCTGGCCCAGTGGTTACCTTTGGAGATAACAGCAAAGGTTTAACGGAGGGATATGGCTGTTTGCTAGCTGGAAATGTTATCATTGAAAATGTGTATATTGTGCAGGACTTGAACACAATCTGCTTAGCATTAGTCAGTTCTGTGATAACGGCTACAATGTTTTATTCGACAAGTTGAAGTGTCAGATTCTGCACAAGAAAAGTGAAAAACCCTCCTTGATGGGAATTCGGAAAGGAAATCTGTTCGTAGCTGACATGAACTCTGGAAGCAATCCTGAAGTCAATTATTTCTATGCAAAGGCATCGTCAGATGAGAGTTGGCTATGACACAAGAGACTTTCTCATCTCAATTTCAAAATAATGAATTCTCTTATCAAAAGAGAATTGGTCAGAGGTCTGGCTCAGCTAGAATTCTCCCCAGAAGGATTATGTGAAGCTTGCCAGAAAGGAAAGTCAAAGAAAGAAAGCAAGTCACAGAGGCACTGACACATCTTCCATAACTGGTGTTCTGCAATTATTGCACATGGATTTATTTGGACCAGTTAATGTCCTTTCGATGTCAAAGAAGTGTTACTGTCTTGTGATAGTTGATGACTATTCTAAGTATACGTGGGTTTTATTTCTTCACTCTAAGGATGAAATACCACAAGTTGTGATTGATCATATCAAGATGATTGAGTTAGATTCTAATGTCCCTGTTAGAGCAATAAGGTCAGATAATGGAACAGAATTCAAGAATTCACTTCTCAATGGATTCTGTACAGACAAATGGATTACCAGACAATTTTCAGCTCCTAGAACCCCTCAGCAAAATGGAGTGGTAGAAAGGAAGAATCGTACATTGATTGAAGCTGCAAGAACGATGTTAAGTGAATCAGGTCTTCCAATGTACTTTTGGGCTGAAGCTGTCAATACTGTATGTTATACTCAGAATCGAACTCTAATCAACAAAGACTTCATGAAAACTCATTATGAGATTTTGAATGAACATAAACCTTCTATCAAATACTTTCATGTATTTGGTGCCAGATGCTTCGTGCTCAAGGATGGAGATGATCGTCATGGTAAATTCGAGGCAAAGGCATATGATGGTATTTTTGTTGGATATGGAAGAAGATCATACAGAGTGTATATCATTGATCAACACAAAGTAACTGAAAGTGTCAATGTTACATTTAATGACACTAAACTCCCTAGTATCCAAACGGAAGATCCTTCTGAGAAACTGAAGTTTGATGATATGTCACATTCAGAATCAGAACATGGTCAAGAACTGAGGTTGTTGCTGGTGAAGGACCTGTTAATCATGATGTTACTCAAGGTAATAGTGATGGAAACTTTGGCAACAATGGAGATACCACTGCTACTGACGGAGAATCTTCAAGTCAAGATGGCAACAACTCAGGGGGAGATGCTGAAGGATCATCTAGTAGGACACAACATCCCAATAAATTTCAAGGCGAATCATCAAGATCAAATCTTCCAAGATAGACTGTCTGGAATAAAGCTCATCCTTTTGAGTTGATTATGGGTGATCCAGATGTTGGAGTCAGAACTAGACGTGCTACTCAAAATGAGTGTCTGTTCTCAGGATTTCTTTCTGAGATGGAACCTAAGAAGATTGAGGAAGCACTGACTGATCCAGATTGGGTGATTGCTATGCAAGATGAACTCAATCAGTTTAAAAGTCAACAAGTCTGGAAACTGGTACCTAGACCTACCCACAAGAAAGCTGTTGGTACTAGGTGCGTATTCAGGAATAAACTAGATGAAGATGGTGTGGTTACAAGAAACAAAGCAAGACTGGTAGCTAAAGGGTATTCTCAAGCTGAAGGCATTGATTATGATGAAACCTATGCTCTAGTGGCTAGACTAGAGGCCATCATGATATTTTTGGCATTTGCAGCATTCTCTAACTTTAAAGTTTATCAAATGGATGTCAAGAGCGCCTTTCTGAATGGAAAGCTGGATGAAGAGGTATATGTAGAGCAACCTCCTGGTTTTGAAGATCCAGATCATTTGAATTTTGTCTTCTTTCTTTTCAAGGCTATCTATGGACTCAATCAGTCTCCGAGAAAATGGTATGACACTCTCTCTGAATTTCTTCTTGAAAATAGCTTTATTAGAGGTGTCATAGACAAAACTCTCTTTTCTAAAAAGCATAAGAATGATACTATATTAGTCCAAGTCTATGTGGATGATATAATATTTGGGTCTACTAATGATAATCTCTGCAAGAGATTTGCTAAGTTAATGCACAACAAATTTGAAATGAGCATGATGGGAGAGCTGAAGTTCTTTCTTGGATTACAAGTAAATCAAAGGTTAGATGGAACTTTTATTTGTCAAACCAAGTATCTCAAAGAACTCCTCAAAAAGTACAATCTAGAGGATTCTGCATCAGCAAGGACTCCGTCAACTACAGCTGTCAAGCTTGGACCATGTGAAAACTCCATTAAGGTAGATGTCACAAGCTACAGAGGTATGATTGGCTCATTACTCTATCTTACTGCAAGTAGACCAGATATTATGTATGCTACATGCTTATGTGCAAGGTTCCAAGCGGATCCTAGAGATATTCATCTCGTTGCTGTTAAACGAATCTTAAGATATCTTAAGGGAACACCAAATCTAGGTATTTGGTACCCTAAAGAATCTGGTTTTAACCTTGTTGGATATACAGATTCAGATTACGCAGGAAGTGTTGTTGATAGGAAAAGCACCTCAGGGAGTTGTCAATTCCTAGGTAGCAGGCTAGTCTCATGGTACAGCAAGAAACAGTAAACAGTTTCCAACTCAACGGCGGAGGCTGAATATATTGCTGCTGGAAGCTGCTGTGCTCAGATCTTGTGGATTAGGAACCAGCTACGAGACTATGGCTCTGTATTGAACAAAATTCCTATTTTATGTGACAATACAAGTGCAATAGCCATCACCAACAACCCTGTGCCGCACTCGAGGACAAAGCACATCGACATCAGGTATCATTTTATTAGAGAGCACGTCATGAATGGTACTGTTGAACTATTTTTTGTTCCAACAGAAGAACAAATAGCAGATATTTTCACTAAACCTCTTGATGAATCCATATTTACCAAATTAGTTGGTAAATTGGGTATGTTGAATAGCTTTAGTGATTAAACTTATGAATATCTGAAATCTGTTCTTGAGTGAATTTACAAATGAATTTTTCATAAATGAAAAATTCATTTACAAATTTATTTTATCATTTTCCAAAATTTCCTGCTTATTTCTATGTAATTTTTATTATCTCATCTATTTTATTTACTTTACTTGTTAATTTCAAATATCTCAGAATATTTTATTTTCTCTAAACATATTTTTCTATGAATTTTATTTGTTAAAATTCAACAGAAATCTATTTTTGGAATAAAAATAATTAATTCTGAAATATTGTCTTTGTTTTTATAAATATTTTATGTAAGTATATAATTGTCTTTCTACTGGAATGACAATCGGCAAAATAATTAAAATTGTCTTGCTGAAAATGATTTCAGTACATATATATATAAATATGTGTACATACTAATTCTGTTTATAATTGTTTTATTTCCAGAATGACAATCGGCAACACAATTGAAATTGTCTTGTTGAAAGTTATTTCAGTATATAATTGTGTTATTTTGGTTATCAGTATAGTTTTATACTGGCAAGACAATCGGTATGACTATCAATTGTCTTGCCAGTTATAAACCTTATATATATATATATTTTTCTTTTATTTTATACTGGTATGACAATCGGTATGACAATCAGATTGTCATACCAGTTATATATATTTAGTGTTTATTAATTTTATTTCTTTTATTTTTTTTCTGTCTTTAAGCTGGTATGACAATCGGTATGACAATCCCGGATTGTCATACCAGTTATACTACTTAATCGTTTTTGTGTCTGTTTTATTTTCATCAGTTCAGTTCTCTATTTTTTAAAAAAAAATTCAACAGTCTCTCTTTCTCTCTTCGTTTCAAAACTCAACTGTTTCTCTTCTCTCTCTCTTCGAACCATCTCAACCGCCATTAATATTTCTTTTGCTCGAGTTTTTACTCAGCACACTTCACTGTTACATATACATACGTGTGTATTCATACAGTGAGGAAGTGCTGCCAAATTTTTTTCAAAACTTTTTTCGTTTTCGAATCGTTTTTCTCGTTCTTTAAATCTGTGTGTGCTTATTTTTAATTGGGTATTAACTTTTGTTTTGTTTTGTGTGTTTTTCTT
The DNA here is from genome assembly GCF_009905375.1 of Apium graveolens. NCBI lineage: Eukaryota > Viridiplantae > Streptophyta > Magnoliopsida > Apiales > Apiaceae > Apium > Apium graveolens. The sequence goes on from NC_133653.1 coordinate 18,501,196, forward strand.
GTGTTATTTATTATTATTTTGTGTCTTGTGCGGTTTTTCAGATTTGTTATTGCGAGTTAAGAATTTTAACGAGATACATTACTTTCTAAGTTTTTCGAATATAATTGACTTAATTCGAATTATTAAATTTTTTTAATTCGAATTTTCTTAATATCATTCTTAAAATTCTGAAAGTGTGTGTTTTATTATATTTTTAATGGCTCTCAATTTCCAAATTGTCGCGCATAATCATGTTGGTTATTTTAATCCGGATAAATGTGATGTAGAAAAATTTAAGCCGTGGATTAGATTTTTAAATGACCATTCGATTGTTAGCTCTGCTATTAAATCAAATATGATTTTAAATGTTGATCTGCTAAGACTGATTTGCACAACCTCTACTGTGGCCGATGATTTTAAATCTTTTTCATTCACCGTGGCAAACACACAGTATGTGGTTGATGAAACAGTCGTCAATCGAGCTTTAAATTTTCCTATGGACAATTTCTGTAATTTGCCCTCTGAAAATGATATTTCAAACTTTTTCCATGCTATTCACTATCAGGGGGTGATCAATTTAACCAAACTTTCCAAATCCAATTTGGTGTCTCAATGGGACATTTTCTTCGATACACTTTCTAAAGTGTTTGCCAACTGCACTAAATCAAACTTTCACAACATCACTTCCACTTTGCAGTATATTGGTCTTGCGGTTGTTTTCAATCAAAGGATCAATTTGGGCAAAATACTTTTACCCATTCTCTTGAGACGTCTCACTACTGCTTTACGTGATCATTCTACAAATCGTAGGGTCTCGTGTTACTATGCCCGTTTTCTCATGCTTATAGCAGATCATCTTCTCATACCTGAGCACAAAGCCCTTTTTGCTAACTCCACAGTAACCGAACCCCCTCCTGTAAGCAAAAAGATTTACACCCGCCAAGACAAAACCTTCAAATTCATGCAAGTTCCAGTACTTGTATCTGCTTTCATGGCCACTTATATTCCCTTACCTATTTTCAATCTTCCCGATCATGAACAGCAAGCTCAACCTCCAGTGGTTCAAGCCACCCAGGCTCCTCCAACATCAGATGCTCTTCCATTACAGGTAGTAATTCCTCACTCTCACTCCATTCCTACTTCTGTTGAAAGACCCCCAGTGGTTGATAGGACTGACCATGAAGTTGTAGAACCACAGCTTCAATCCCAGGTCATAGAGCCAAACACAGAGTCACAACCTATCTCAACCTCTCCCCCACTGTCTAAAATGTTACCCAGAAGGTTAATAGGAAGTAGTTTATTGGTGGATGTGAATGAACCCTCAGCTCTGCCTCCTCCGAAAAAAAGAAGAACATTTATTGAGGCATCTGAAAGCCCATCCTTGTCCTCCCAACAGGACATGGACTTTGAAATGGCCACTGAACAGTTACTAGAAACATCCTCTCAACAGGATGAATCTATTGAAATTCGCCATAGGGCCATGACATCTTGTACTGAGTCAAGCACAATTCCATTACTCACAATGGAACCATACATACTCGTAGATGATACTCAGGACACGGAGCGAGGAGTGCACATAGAGTCTGTTACAGTGCCTGCCATAGTTACGGCAGAAGAGCAGTCACATGCTTCTGAGGGAAAATCTGACTCTCAGCCACCTTTAATAGAGTCATTTTCTCCCCTCCCAGATCCAACACCTCTGGCTCCCTCACGGGATTCTCCACTCGCAGATTTATCTGGAGAAAGTGGAGGGCAACTCGGTCAATCTATCCCTGAAGCAATTCAGACATCTATTTCACATGAAATGATAGGCTAGGGTGATTTTAATTGCAGGTACAGAAGAACAACAACAGGAAGACTCCTCACGAGCAATTATATTGAGAGAAACACAAGCACGTGAGGTGAGTGAACCAAACACGAGTGAAATTCAGGTGAGAGCACACACAGACACAGACACTGAAAACCTGTTAGCTCAAATTGCTGCTTTAAAAGAAGAACTTGCTAAAAGCCAAGCTGAAGCTAAATCATTCAAAGCACAATTGGTTGAACGGTCTTCTTCTTCCACCTCTTTCAATAATCAGCTGACACTCATCAGGAATGGTATCTCAGATCTCAAGACCACTGTCATACCAAAGCTCAATTCCATTCAGGAAACTCCAACTTTATCAGCTGATGACATTTTTAACTTCTGCTCTCTACATACAAGAATGACTTCTCTTGAAGACCTGGTTGAAGTGAATCATTCACTGGACTCCTCCAGATTTCTAAAGATAGAAACGGGCATGGAACATCTTAATAAAGGGATGAAACACTTGTATTTCATGATCAAGAATTCTCACTGCCCTAATGAAGAACAAAGAACTTACTTTGAAGGGCCGCTTGGTGGAGGCTCAGGCTCTGGAAGTGATGGAGGTCATGGAGGTTCTAAAGGAAAGTCAGTAGAGGATCCCTCAACTAAGGGGGAGAAGAAAGGGAGTAGTGAAAAGGGAAAAGAAAAAGATACTTCTGCTGGAGACAAAGAAAAGGCTGATGATGTCTACTACAGTGGAGAACAGGATGACTTTGAAATTTTTGACATTCCTACTGAACCAGTCTTGGAAGATAAAGATGGTTTATTTGAAGCTGAAGAGGAAAGTGATTTTGGAGAATGGGAAGAGGAAGCTACAGTGGATCCTATCTTTGAGAAAGAGTTTCAGCAGCAGCAGTCAGAGATGAAAAGAAAAGAAGCTGAACTCAAAAAGGTCTCCCAGATCATTGACATGAGGAAAGACATACAAAGAACAGAAACTCTTCAAAAGCAACGTCTTCATGACATTAAGGCTCAAGAAAGGAGAAGAGATGTCAGACTGAAGATTGGTGAAAAATGGGATGAAGCTAGGAGAGTACTTGATATGCCTCAGCTGAGCACTAACAATGATAGGCAGTTCCTACATCTTCTTGACAAGCTGGAAATCTCAAATCCTAACAATGACATGTACATGAATGCTATCAAGACTGAAGTCTCAAGGATCACAGCTGCTTTTGACAGATCCCTAAATGAGATGAGCATTTTTGTATATTGTCAGAGTGAAGGATCTTTCAAGGTGTCACTTCATCTGTTTGAGAATCGTTCTTTGTCAGAGATTTGGGTTCTTCTCAACAAAGTAAAAAGAAGCTCAGAATTGAATGAAGTTCTTCGAGAAAGGCTTAAAGAGTTTGCCAGCAGGGCTAGTCCTCAAGTGATCAACAATCCTCATCAGGTGAGATTCTTTAAGTCTGATTGTCTTCAAATCTGTCAGCTAGATGCACAATCTCTTAAAGACTACTCAGCTAAGCATCCGGTCTGGATGGAACATCATTTAAGAACTGCTGGATACTCATCCATGTTGAAGACTCAAGCTGCTGATTTGATTCAAGCTTATTCTGAAAAGAATATTAAAAGGTACAATCAGTTCAAGAATAAGCTGAAGCCAGTTGGAGTTCAACCAGTCAGACCAGCAAGCTTCACTTCAGAAAAGGATCGTGTCTTTGACAAGGAGTTGCTTCAAGATTTAGAAGAAGGTGAAGTCAGAAGAGAAGACAACTGAAGTCAATTAGCTCAAAACTCAATGTAATATGGTTAGAGCTTTATGAATCAAGATAGACTAATGTAGTTATATGTTCAGGCTAGAGGAACATCTATCTTGTATTCACTTGTAAATTTCTTTTGGAATCTGGAAAATGTTAAATATAATCCAGAACTTTTCTGCTATTTACTTTGCATTACTGTTTATATCTTTTTCTTATTGGTTAGTTGAGTTATCCTCTAGGTATTTGTTGTTATTGTCTAACAAACAAATAGGGGGAGATTGAAATACATATGTTAAGCCTATTTGTTTATTCGAGGATTTAACTCAACTCAAATAAAAATGTAATAAGTAAATAGTGGATCTATCGTCGGAGAGATCTCACAAAGTAACATTTGTCAAAGGGTTAAGAAACATTATTCATCTACAGACTTGAAGATTCACTGGAAGAAGCTCAAGTAATTGATCAAGCCTCAGTGATATAAATCAAGATTGTAGATTTAACCAAGTGACAGAGATCTCGTCAGGGTATCAATTAATTACAGGAATTTAATCTGAAGAAAATCAAGACTTGGAGAAACATCACAGAAGTTAGTCATTCATGAACCAGACAGTACATCGAGTGTCAACATTCAAGTGGTGAAATGGATTCAGTGATTTTCAGAAGATTGTCAGAAGAGTGGTTGTTGTTCAAGAGTAGTATTAATTCTCTATTAATTAATTAAGTCATTTAAATTAATTAAGAAAATAAATTAAATCTGCAAAGATTAATTTATTGATTAATTGAATTAATTGGTTAATTAATTCTGAATTAATATTATGCATTTCTCAGAAATGATTTTGGATTTATATTCAAAAAGAAAAATCAGCAAAACAGATTTGAACTGATTGTCATACCGAAAGTCCTACCAAGTCTTTCTGGATAGTTCTACCAAGTCATTCTATTGTCCTACCGATAGTCTTTCCAAGTCAAGTAATTGTCCTACCGAAAGTTCTACCAGTTCAAAGGATTGTCTTGCTAGTTCATTTTGAATTGTCTTGCTAGTTCATTTTGGATTGTCTTGCCGAATTTCATGCTGATTCAATTCGAGTGATCTGTTTACTTAAACAAACAGAAGCAGATCATTTTGTTAACACAATTCAATACACAGCCAACCACTGAAGAACACAAAACAAACAGAAGCAGAGAAATTATTGTAAAATTCTCAGAGCATTTATTTCTAGCAGTTATTGTTAAATCCAATCCACTAGAAATTATTTTGCTGTTCTTGTGTAACTATCTAGTGGATCAAAATCCCTAGAACTTGATCTCAAATCGCTTTTAGCATTTGATTCTAATTATTGCAAAAATAGAAAAAGTTCATGTCGAATTTATTCTAAATTTGTGATAATTAATTTGAGATTAATTCCTTGTAACAGATACCGTTGTTGTAACACATTTCAAGTTTAATAAAACTTTTATTTAACTTGAATTTTGTTTCAATTTTTATTCCGTATTTTATTCGATTAAACGGTATAGTTTGTATTCAACCCCCCTTCTACAAACATATTGGGACCTAACAAATTCGAAGTACAATAACATGTCTAGAAGTGGGTTTAATTTTTGAAATAAGAAATTAGGGTTCTTAATTCGTATGAATGTTTTCAATTGAAATTAGGGGTTATTGATCTAGGAGTTATTAGTATGATTGCTTGATACCAATGTGTAGAGCTTGAAAAGAAGAATCGTGTAGAGCCGGAGAAAAGAAGAACTCGTCGTCCGACGAGTTTGTTCGAGTTATTCCGGCCAACTCAGGGGTTATTAGCTTGATTTAATTGCATGGTTGTATTCTTGGTGAATTGTAGATGTGATCTGGAGGAGATGGTGGTGTTACTGTACCAGAGTCGACTTCTCCGGCGAAGCCCGATGTTTTCCGGTGGACCCCTGTACAAATTGTATTTTGGTCCCTGTATTTTTGAAAACGATGAAGTTTAGTCTGTGTAATTTGTAAAACTTACCATAATAGGATTTCTGTTTTATAATTATTTAAAAAACATATTTTCTATTTATTTTAATTTCAGAAATTCATCTTTAATTATTAAAAAATCCAAAAATCATTATTTTAATTCCGAAAATCATTATTTTAATTTCAAAAATCATTATTTTAATTCAAAAATAAGTCTGAATTATTTATTAATTAATTTTATTTAATGATTAATTATTTAATTGGTCAGTTAATTTGAATATTAATTGATTAATTGATTTAATTAATTAATTATTTTTAATTTATTACTTAATTAGATTTAATTATTTCTTTTAATTTAAAAATTCCGAAAAATATTTTCGAGTTTTAAAATATTATTTTAAATTATTTTCAAGGCTCGATAATTATTATAAAATGATTTTAAAGTAAGATTCGGGTATCCGAACCCTGTTAATTATTTATAAAATGACTCGACGGCCCGTTTTAATTCCGAAAAATATTGAAAAATTCCTATTAAATACCTGGAAAATCATTTTAACCCTGAATTTTCTTTGAAAATTTATTTTTATCGAATATCTTACGTGATATGTGCTATATATGATCCGATTGATGTATGATATGCTTTTGTGTGCATTGTTTAACTATTTTTATCGTAACTTTCAATCCCTAAATCGGATTTGGGTGAAACGAAGGGTAGATAGAAGCTTGTAACCAATAGAATAAAGTGAGAATGAGTGTTGATAGATATTTGTGATGTCTAGCAGAGGAAGCAAGACGTAGAAACGGGAAGCGGATAGTTAGTGATTAGGATTCAGTAAACGAAAGCAAGGGAAGTGTTAGCGAATTGAGATAAGGCAAGTGTTCTGAACCTTCTAAAGATATGTTGCAAGTAATTGAATAGTTCTATTTTATATTAAAAGTACTTTGAAGTATTTAACCCTAAAACTTGATTCCAATTATTTATGTTGAGCCGTAAGCCTTAGTCTTTGTAAACCACTGATTGTTGAATACAAATACAAACCACAGATAAGCGAAACTACTCCATAAAGACATACAAACTATATACGATCACTGAACCAGAATTGTTTATCATACAAACCTTCATACCTTCTACATCAGAAGATTAATCCTTATAACCACGAAACCTTGATTTTTCTATAATTTGATTCTTTTACCGACAAATAGACAATCTTTGTATTTACCTTGTTATACCCTGTTAGTGATTACAAATCACCTTATGCTTGGAGAAAAATATTGTTTAAGATTCTGTTTACTGATTTACATTGTTTAATCTGTTACTGTTATAAAATTGGATTGTTTTAGAAATGGGGACAACATTCGTGGTCAGACCAGATTCATGGTCGTATTAGGCCAATGTGTGCCTTAGATACACTATATAGAGCAGAACTGTGTGCCTTACTCAGGATTAGTGCGTGACTCATCCGCAACCTAACCATGGTTTTTAAAAATAAATACGAATATCCAATTCTAATCATTGTTTAACAAAAAAATTGATACCCTAAATCATTTCATTTAATCATTGTTTAATCATAGTATTGTCACTGTGACTTGCTAAGCTAGTTATCTCACTCTTGCGAATCTGTTTATGTTCTTTTCCAGTTAAGAAGGAGCCCGTTGTTAAGAGGATCCTGAGTCAAATGTGTGAGCTAGGATTCCAGGTTGAGATGAAATAAGCTTGCTGAACACTTTTGTAATAGTTTAAGTTTGAAAATCTGTAAGAATGTTTTATTTTCAGATGTAAGTTAAATTAGATGGGTTTTGATACATTTGAAAATGTGTTGCGATCCGTGGTTTATTGTAAGTAGGTCACTGTATATTATTATTATTATTTTTATAAGCAAGTTTATATTTAATGTGTGTCTATGTGTGGTGAACCCCAAACTTCTGATCCGGGTTTGGAGGGCGTCACAATATGAGCCTTGTTCCACTCCCCCATGTTCGTGACTCCTAAACCACCCTCACTTCGAAGCAGACAAATTTTACTCCAAGTCACTTTAGCTCCTCCTTTCTGATTGATATTACCCATCGAAAAAAGTATAGTGAGAAGGGACTGGACTCTTTATAAACAGAAGTGGGAAGAATAAAATAATTGCACCAAAAGGCCTCAATAACACAAAGCACATATTTGACAAGTTGAACACGGTCTACAAAGGATAATATAACCACAGTCGAAGAGTTGATTATGTCCTTAATCTTGTTGATGAGAGGAATGCAATCGTTGACGCAAAGCTGCTTTGAAATGAGTGGGAGTCCTAAGAAGCGGACCGGGAGAGTAACCTGAGGTATAAAATATTCTGTATCAAACCAAGTCGTTAACTCCGGGGAACAATTGCAAAAGAAGCTGGAACTTTTGTGAACACTAGGCTTTGAACCACTCCAGAAAGAAATATTCTAGACATGATATGCATGACAGAGGCCTTGTGAGCACTAAAAAAAAGACAACATTCGTAAAGAACAAGTGAGAAATTCTCAAATCTTTACATCTCCAATGAGATTTAAACCCCCCCGGTTTATTATTGAGAAAACAAGATAGAATGTTCATATAAATAGTGAAAATATGCGGCTACATGGGATCACCTTTTCTAATTCCTTGAGCGCCCTTAAAATAACCATGTATGACACCATTGAGCTTGATAGAATAACTAGGATTTCAAATGTAAGCTTTGATCAAAGAAATCATTTTATCCGGGAGTCTCAATCTATGCAAGGCTGCAATAATAAAGTCCCGGTGCAAAGAATCAACATCCTGGTGAAGGTCCACCTTTAAAACACACCTAGGAGTGCCACTCTCCCTATCATACCCTCTAAAAACCACTTGAGCTAGAAATTTTTTATGAGAAATCGATCTGCTAGGTATGAAAGCTGACTAAGAGGAATCAATAATACTGACCAACAGTGATTTCACTCTTAAAGGTATGGTCTTGGAGATGCATTTGTAAAGCACGGTGCACAAAGATATAGGTCTAAAGTCTTGCATTATAGACTGAGAAGCTGTCTTAGGAATCAGAGCAGTGAAAGTTGAGTTTGGCCCTTGATGTATAAATCCATATTTAAAGAAATCCTTGACTGCTTTGCAAAAAAGCTCACCTGTAATACTCCAAGTTACCAAAAAGAATTCAGCATTAACACCGTCAGGCCCCGGTGCCTTATTCTTCTTCATTTTCTTAAGAGTGCAGTGTAATGTTTCATTTGTGACATGAGCCTCAAGCATGGAAGCCTGAGTTGGAGAGATAGTGGCACAGTGCACACTAGACAAATCAATGTCATCAACAGCAGAGGTTGTTCCCAAAAAATCCCTGAAGTATTTTACCGCTACTTGAGCACAAGCATTTTGACCATGCACTAGCTTGTCAGCGGAGTCATGGATGGCAAGAACTTTATTTACATTCCAATTGGCCTTTTATTTATTGAAGAAAACACTTATATTCCCATCACCTTTGTTAAGCCACTTAACCCTAAACTTTTGAAGCATTAGATGCTCTTCTTCCAGCAAAGTCCTGTTGAGCTTGTCAATATGGAGCTTTTCAAGCTCAAAAAGATCCACAGTGTTGTGATCTTTAAGCTTATCTTGAGTGTCACCCAGCATAACTCGAGCTTGAATCACATTGGAGTGAGCATTATTATGCTTGTTGTTAAGCTCTCGAAGAGCTTGTTTAACAAGTTTAATTTTCTTCCCCAATGCTAACATAGGATCACCCGGAATGTAAGAACTCCAAACATTAGAAAGAGTGGGAAAGAAGTCAGGCAAATCCAGCATATAATTAAAAATTTGGAAAGGATTATTTTCCAACTGCATTGGCACATGAAAAATAAGAGGGTTATGATCCACGAGGCCCCTATTAAAAACCAGAATATACCCTTCTGTGTGCTGAAGAAACCAAGAACTATTAACAAGCATTTTGTCAACTTTTTTGAGGATAGAACTATAGGGTCTGTTGTTTGTCCAAGTGTATAAATATCCTATTGTTCGAACGTGACCCAAACGATTAGAGTTAATGCAATCCTTGAAAACTTACATACCGGGAGTCCAATACTCTCTACCCTTATAACATCTCCAATATCATCAATACAATTGAAGTCACACATTAAGAACCAAGGCATGGGGGTGTTGCTTAAAAAAGCAATATCATGCTATAAGGGAACCCTATTTACAACCTAATTATGAGCATACACAAAAGTGATCAGGAAAGTAAAATATTTCTCCAAAAACCAAGAAAAACATGTAATGTGTTGAGATGACATTCAGTGTAAGGTGATGACACAACATTCAGATTCCAATCAACCCACAAAAGCCCATTGTAGTGAAAATTTTAATTAAACAACCATTTCCAATTTCTGTTGATTTTCATCAAGATAGAATAAGCATTGTCAAACTTGACTGTAGTCGCTAGAATACCCATTAGATCTAATTTATGCAAAGAAATAAAATTAACCAACTCCTTGTGATGAGGGTTTTTTTTTATTGAGCCTTATAACATTCCATGAGGTGAACCTCATTGCAAATGTCGAAGAATAGTTGGCCTAGAAGCCAGCTTGAGAATCATTCTGTAAACTACCTTGGTGAAACCATCTTCATCAATAGTATATTTGTTTTTGTTTGATGCTAACTGAATAGGAGAAGAAGCACTGGGACCAATTAGATCATTATTAAGAGGTGGAGTTGGTGTGTTAGTGATCACCGATGTGGGATTGACAGAATCTATAACTAACTCTTGACTCTAGCTTCTTCTTCTTTTCTGTTTACCTGGGGAGTTTTTTGTATGGTAAAGTTCCTCTTTTTGTGTAGTAGAGTCGACATTGGAGGTAGCCTATGAAACCTCTGGTGCCACTGGTTCAGGCTGCACAGAAGGCTTAGCGTTCTTCACAAAATTCTCCCTGAACCTAGAACCCTGAATAACTTTTTATTGTTGCTCGATCATATTATCAAAAGTGTTAAGATCATCAGCATTCTGGATGTCAGCTAGAGTTTGGTCTGCATCGACCTCATAATAACCTAAAAAAATATTAACGACCTCCGGATTAACATCTCCTGTCTCGACTGTATTTTTATATTGACCAACAATTGTATCACCAGCATAGGTATCCTCATTTTCTAATAAATTAGTTACTCTATCTTTCCCCTTATTATTTGTGCAAGATGCCTTAGCATTAGGAGAACCACCTTGTTTCTGTCTTGGAGCTGGTTTAACCGTATTGGGATTATTAATACACCTCAAGAATGAGTGTCCAGTAGCTTTACAATGACTACAAGAGTAAGGTAGTTGAGGGTAGACAAAGTTCACCTTTAACAGTTCCTGGTTGCAAAATTCATCCTCTACTGGCACCCAAATAAAATCTGGTCTAGGACTAGAGTAAGAATGCATAACTTGAACTAAAGCAAACTTAAAAGGTTCGACTCTAGCCATGTTCTCATCAAACTTCAATGGAAGGCCAACTTCCTTAGCAATGTGGGTAAGACCCTCTCATGACCAATAGGAATATGGTACATCTTCCATCTTGATCCAACAAGAAACAGATTCTATGAAATTTTTCTTGAATTTGTTAGCTTCCATCCATGATAATAAGTAAAGTGTTCCCCCCAACCCCCAATTTGAACAGAGCTTAGAGCAAGAACTTTATTCTTTGCCTTCACACTCTCAAATTTGAAAGTAAAATAACCTTTTAAACTATAAAAGACTCGGATATAATCCCATGTTTTTCGATACCTTAAAAGCTTGATCTCTAACAAACATGAAGTCAAAACTTCCACGGATAAAGTGACCAATTAATCTAGTTCCCCACATTTCTCTAGCATTTTCCAGAAAGTTATTTGGTGGCCTTAAAGTGGAAGACCCATTATATTAAACATAATTTTAGCATTCTCACAGCTTCTAGCCTCGGTGACAATTTCATTCGTTGAAACAATAGAACTCCAGGTTCCATTTTGTGGTGCTTGAGTGTGAGCAATAGGTTCAGTAGAAGCAACATGTTTAATATTATCATCGCTAGGAACATAAATAGATAAAATCCCATTTTGAACCATAAAGCTGTCTCGTAAGTCCTCAAGAATAGTGGAAGAGAGGTTACCTGGGTTGATTGTGTAGTCAGGAAATTTGTCCTTGGAGTTAGTGTTGGAGGACTTAAAAGAAGCAGCATATTGACTTGGTCATGATTTAACTCTGGCTGAACCATCGTCTATAATAAGTTGAAACTCATTTTGAATGCGACTTGCCATTTCCGGTGACAACCGGTTTTGTTATGCAGCCTCAACTAGGAAGAGATGGTGGTCAGTAACTGGGGGAGCTAAAATGGGTGGAGGAACCACATAATTATGACCAATAAAATCTGAGAATTCCTCAGAATTCATGCTACTGGAATGCACCATACTCTAACTATATACATATATATAGTTTATGGACACTGTCACACCATATATAAGCCAGATAGCTTTTGATATGGTTGATAGAGAAATATCATTATGCCAAGTTAGGCATTTACTTAAAATATTTATAACATAACGAGTATTGTTAATGAAAATTTTGAAATATATTTGATTTTCCCTGTCATTTCATATTTCATTAAAATTAAATTAGTTAGCGGAAATATAAAAAAATTAATGTGTAAACATGTGTCGTATATATTTAACTCGCTTTCATTTGACTACATCATATTTTGAATTTTTAATTAACAAATTTAGTTTCTTTTAAAAATCAGAAAAATTCAAAATCGGAAAATTTTATCTTTAAAATGCCCAAATTCAACCCAATATGATCAAGCCCACGACCTTGCACAAGCTTTCTCTTTTTGAACAAAATCAACATGGTCCAACTCGAAATCCATTTAAGCCCGACTTAATTATTGAAAATTCAAATTTCATTATTTTCTAGAAGTCTCGATTCTACTCGGCCCAATGAAATAAATGTGTTTAAAAGCGCATTGAAATAAGACTAGCCCAACAATTATCAATGATGACTTTTAACATATAAATAATAATTAAACCGCTACTAAAACTATCACTACAAAAGAAAGCCTAATAAATGATCAAAAAATGATTGTAAATGACATTTGACAATTCTAGGTAGAGGTAATATAAATTGACCGAAAACCGCTAACTCATTCGATCATTTAAAATCTTTTCTTTTTTGACTCAACAATAGTAAATGATGGTCAGTTATCACTACTATTCACACTCATTTACGAAATTTATTTTTGTAATTAATGGACCTATGAGTCACTATGGTATACCACATCCATACATACTACTAAAAAGTAATGACTTGGCAGCAAAAAGTTAATCACAAATAATGAATTCATTTTCAACCAACCAACATGGCAAACCGTTTGACAACACATTCCCAACAACCAATCTGATCCACGCTTTCCATTAGGAAGTAGCGTGTCCGCATCATTTCCTTCTTCCACCATTCCCTCAATAGAATCCAACAAGTGAAAGTTACAATATATTTGTTAAAGGTAAAACAAGGTTTGGTTTACTTACAATTCACTTTTGGGCTGCTTCCCTGTGATTTGTACCTGTTCCATAGTTTACGCTTGCGACTTGTAAAATAGACCGCTGAGGATTCAAGATTGGGGTCTTTGTTATATTCTGGCATGTATGAAAAAATAAAAAGAAAATATAAAACAATGTCATGCCACTTTAGCTAAAATATAACAGACCTAAAATTGAATAATTCAATTTTCACAATTAAAATAATATCATACCAAATTGGATCTAACATTAAAAAGTGGTTTACGATCAAGAGTGTGTGGGTCAGCATAAGAAATAAGATGTGTTGCATTATCCTTAGCAGGTGACTATTATTAAAAAATAATATTCCAGACTTAAATTGAATTTAAGGTACCAAATAAATGAAGCAAATGGTTACTCAACTTTAATTCTACATTATACACACATTTTACTGTGTTAAGCGTACCCAAACTCGTTCATTTGCCGAATACCTTATCAATAACTTAAAATCAAGTGAAATTTCATCCGGCCTACTTTGAATCTTTTCGTCATCAATTTCATATTTTGTGTAATGATCTTTCTTCACACGGGACTTGTGAACTCTCCAACAAGTACTAAGTGTTATGTTTATACACCTTTCACTACAAGAAATCGGGCCATTTACGATGGGTTTTTTGAACTGGAATCGTCGTAATTGAGGCATTTAAGACGGAAAAAATTCGTCATTTTTGCTCGAGTAGTAAATTCAATTTTTCATCACAACATAAAATTGCGTCGTAAGATAGGAAATAGGGGCCCACATTCTCAACAAAATAATAAATCTACTTACGACGGAATATTCCGTCGAAAAATAATGTCGTATGTTAGTCACTTACGACGAAACAAACGTCGAATATTTTCTTGTGAGCCCCACCTTTGCTAAAATAAAACATAAATTTACGACGCAACTATACGCCGTAAATTAGTAACTTACGATGGAATATGTGATAAAAAACCGTCGTAAGTTTGTATTTCCAGAATAGCCAAATTCTTATTTTTTCAGTTTTCAGCCATTTTTTAAATTCTATACAATGCCAAACAAAAAAGCAATCAAAACTAGTGGAAAAACTCATATTATTTCACTATAATTGGAATAATATTCAAATATCATAAACTACAAAAAATTACATAAAAACATTAAAAGTATAGCTAACAAAGTCATATTGAGTTTTACAATACATGACAAAACTTAAGTAGAAGCCACTAAATCCAATAAAATATAATGTCCTTGAGCAATTGGTTGTACGTTGTTGCACACAAATTTTTATGTTACCCTCTTCTGGATGTACTCAACTTCAGCAAACAAAAGCTCATTCTGCATTATTATGAAGAATAATTGGAAGAGAAAATATGATTACTACAAAAATGTTATTAGCTTATCATTATCGAGCTAGATTGAAATGTCGACTATACCTTCTTGGAGCGGATTTTGTTAAGTCCTTTCTCAAGTTTGGTTTTCAGGTTTTCAGATCTCTTTAACATTCAGAGAGCTTATGGTTTCACCCATCATGTTCCTGTAAAATGACTCAACTTAATTTATTAAGCAGATTATATGCATCTTAGCCTAGGTATACATATTATCAATTTAAAAAATGTCACTTGCTGTATTTTGGTAATATCCCGACATAATCTCGTGGTTTCTTACTGGTAATACTGAGATTAATATCGTTCAATAAGGATTTGGCATTTCGTAACAAGTATAGTTAAGCTATGTGAGAATCACGAGTGCCCTAAGTAAGGATACTTCTGGTACTTGGTTCAGAATTTGATTTTCTCCATCCATAAACTTGCTAAATTTATTTAGTACTTCACTTTCGAAAGATACTTAATGTATTTTAAAAAGGTAAATACTCTATTAGGTACTTTACTTTCGAAATGTACTCGAATGCAGGAAGGTAACATATGTATACTACTACAAGCTTTGATTGGTTCGTTAAGATTTACGCCACGTGGATAACACTCACTACACCATAGATGGCCTATCGTAATGGTTTAATCATGCATGTTACAAAATTATGTTACCTTAGGTGTGCTCATCTTAACCTACAGCAACATAGGATTTTTGATGTTACCCTAGCCTTTATAACATGTTACTATAGTTTCAAAGTGTTACATATGAGTAACATGTAGGAATTTATGTTACAATAGGGTGTTAATGGATAAAAAAGTAGTACATTTTACAAATAATTAAATATATATAATTATTTGACATGAAAATTAATCAATTTTATAATATAATTAAGCAAAAATATTAATATTAGTTAAGATTGATAAAATATATATTTTTTCAAATTTTATAAACTGTATTAATCAACAATTGATAATTTTTTATCAATAAAAAATTTAAAAACAATTAAAAGTTAAAATTTATTATAAAAAAAAGTTTAAATTTAATGTATTAAATTATTTAATTTTAAATTAAAGTTGTAACTTGAGTTTGTAAATTATTGCAAGTGATATTATCTTTATATAATAAATTATTTAGTATTGATTTATAACAGGAAATTTTTTCTCTAAAAAAGATAGTGAATTGGACAGGCGGAAAATTATTTGGGCCAAAATGGAGAAGCGGCCTAAAATTTTGACGAGCGGCCAGTTTTTAGACGAGCGGCAATTTTTTTTTGGAGAAGTCAAAATACCTCCTTTCACTCTCATCACTAACAAAAATCGCTCTCTCTCTCTCTCACCTCATTCTCTCTCTCTCTCAGCTCATTCTCTCTCAACTATGTGTGGCATTTTCTACATTCTTTCAGTTTTATGGGTAAATTAAAATCGATTCCATTCATTTTAAGAGATAAACTTTCAAAGATCGATGGATATGGGGGTTGCTTAACCAATTGGAGCTTCAAAACAAACTAGGGTTTTTATATTTGAATTGGGCGTTTCATCCTTTCCTGGTTGTGCATAACGAGGACGATACTCACTGGTGTGAGAGCAAGTGGCCTCCGTGTATAAGGATGTTCTTATGCCATCATTCCAATTATGTAAGGCTATTTTTATTATGTCTAATTACTGAAATTTTGTTCTGTATTATATTATATATTGACCTGTGGGATGCAGTAGACACTTACATGAGATATATGGTTTTGCTGCAATCTTGATAGTTATCAGTTATCTTCAGTAAAACTATAAGTTCTCTCCAGCTATATCAAAATTTTGTTTCGTGTTTTACTATAATGATAGTTATATGTTAATCGTTGCTTATTGATTAGTATGTGTTTTTTACTTTTGTGTCACGGCAGTAAATTCTTCAAAGTTATTCTAAATGATAATATTTTTGTGGATGGGGAAGTGTTGACTCTGCGAAATCTATTCGATATATTTATGATTGTATATCTATAGTGAGCCTATAGAATATTTTCTTTCTCTTTTTCTCATTCTAGATTTGTAATTATGTATTGTCTATCTCACTTTCTGAAAAATGCTGTTTGATTACAGGTTATGTTGGAGATAATGCTGCAACTGCTGAAACTTTGACTTCTGATGGCTGGTTAAAGACTGGAGACCACTTTTACATTGACTCAGATGGATTCTTGTATATTATTGATAGGTTGAAGGAGTTGATCAAATATAAGGCTTACCAGGTTGTTTTATAGTTTATGCATGCTTAAATGTAAATAAGGCTTATACCATTTCAGTTGATAGTTTGTGCACACATAATTGTAAATCTTAATCAGTTGCAGCTGCAACTTCATGTTTACATTCATTGTATTGATTTTATCTAATGGAGGTAGAAAATATTTCAGGTTCTCTCTGCGGAGCTGGAGCATTTAATTTACTCAATTCCCGGTGTTGCTGATGTAGCACTAATCCCGTAAGTATTTGTATTTATCTCCAGTAAATAATGCTCAGTTATGCATGTATCCCTTAAAAGCCGATTCCACGTATTTTCTACTAGTCCTTGTAATCCTTGCATGTAACTACTAGGCCTTGTAATCTCTGCATGGTTTTATACTTTTTAGGTGTAATTGCCAGACACTTGATGTTAACCACTAACTTGTTCTTCTACCCTGCCATCTTTGAAGAATTTTATGCATTTATACACTCTTCTATTGTTGTTTGCTTCCATCTTGTAAAATGAACTGCTGATTCTTGTTTCATCTCAGTTGGTATTGATAATTGCAGTTATCACCGTCCCTCCCTCCTTCCCTCCCTCCCTCCCTCTCTCTCTAACCCTTGTTAATCTCTCTCTCCCTCTCTCTCTGTATATATATATGTGTATTATTACAGAAAGTTGTATACTTATACGATAAATCTGAAAGTTTGTACTCTCAGGGGTGAAAGTGGGGAGTTACGTGTTGGTGTGAGGAGGCATATGACACAACTAAACAATATGCCATCTTCTATTATATCCACCCACAACATGCATCTGGGTGTTCTTGCTACTGCATCTCAAGCAATTGCAACTGGAACCTTTTTTTCTGTTTTCTATAAATCAAGGTTTTTCTACCAACTTATGTTCTTGCTAGATGGTACTTTTTGGGATCTTGCACATTACTGACTCTTTAACATTTTAAGTATTGAATAACAATCCATGAGATGTGTTTTTCTTGCTTGTGAAGTTGTAATAGTTTAAACTCCCAGTTATCATGTTAGTTTCAGGATGCCTATTTTCTATAATTATTCTAAAATCTCTAGACTCACATGGCTGTGAATGGAGGAATGTGCTTAAAAGGTAGTGACAGGCAGGTTGACTGTTCATATCTTTGATGGATGGATTAGTTTTATGACCCTTTTTCCATTCCCACTATCCGTAGGTGTATTTGTTACATTTTTATAATCCATTGAGGCTTCTTCATGCATAAGATATCCAAATGCATAAGATATCCAAAATTTGACTTTACTGAAATATTTACAACTTTCTATGCATATATGCTTTGATTTAACTTCTAAATTCTGATCAATTATGGCACTAGTGTTGCTGAAGCTGTCCGGGCCAAACATTAAATTCTGAGTGTCACTACAAGAAAAATGTTAATAGACATCACACATTAGACATCGGTTATGTTTGCCACTGATGTTAAAAGAATTTATAACATCATCCCGTGTTTTTCTGATGTCATTGTAATTCGAAGAAAATAGTTATTTTAAAACCGATGTCTAAAGTTACCTAAAAAAATTTCAATTCGCGCCCATCTTTATATTTCCCCCCTTAGTCAAAATTTCCCCCCATTATCCTAAAATTTCACCCCGCTCATTAGCCAATATTTTGGTTCCCCCATTATTTTCCATCTTCGGACATAACAATTTCTTACCATCTCTCTCTTAGCACTCCTCTCTCTCTCTCTCTCTCTCTCTCTCTCTCTCTCTCTCTCTCTCTCTCTCTCTCTCTCTCTCTCGACTAAACACTCCTCTACCCCGTTCACTTTCACCTCGACATCTCACTTCACCATCGGAATTCCACTCATCTCACCTCTTCTCACCATCTCACCTTCGCTCACCATCTCTCTGTGTTCATCATCCTAATTCAGCTAAAGCTCGGTTGTTAAGCTTTGTAAGCTTATCTCATCTTTATTCTCAAATCGAACTAGTGTTCTCCACATGAAAGCAAAAATTATAAATTGGGATTTTTTTTATTCAAAACCCTAATTTGTTAAATTGGGTTTTTTTTTTCAAATCGGAACCCTAATTTGATTATATGTCATGTGTATGGTGCTTTTATATAATTTAATGTATTCTGGAGTTATTAATTCTTTTTAATTTTTTGTATATATACATGACCATTTTTTGCATATGGCAGTGGATTTAATCTTTAGGTATTCACTTGATTAAGTTGGATTAAAAGTTGCATTGTGTTACTCATTGGTTTATGCTTTTGTATTTGTATGTTATATGATTTAATTTTTAAGTTAAATTGTGTTTGTCAATTTGGGGATGCTACAAATGGGTGTATGTCTAAAGGTTGGATTTTTTTATGTTTTTGTAGCTTTGGTAGGCATTTTTGTGTTTTTCTGTTGGCTAATTATATGATTTTGTTGTAATTTTGGTTGAATGTGATGTGGAACTGCAGGACCACATTTCAATCCGGAAGTATTCACACACGGTGCTCCTAAAGATGAAGTCCGTCATGCGGGTGACCTGGGAAACATTATTGCTAATGCCGATGGTAATGGACTATTCTATTACTCTGGTTAGATTGGTTATTACGGACTAGTATTTATAATATAAATTTGACAGATTAGTGAATAGCTTTGAGGAAGTCAATTATGTGCCTTAATTAGTATTCCAACATTGCTCTTTATTCCTCGAAACAAATGATAAGAATCTTTCCAGGGCTCTCTATTGTGTGAAACTAAGATGATGAGAATTATGCTCATGATTAACTTTGAGCACTCATTAGGGTCCATATTATGGGTTCCAATCAAATTATTGTTTATAAACTTATCCTTATTGATACATTTGCCTTCTATGTAATAAATGCAGGTGTGGCAGAAGCAACAATTGTCAATACATAGGTATTTCTCTAGACCTTGGTAATTTTACACTTTGCTATGTTCTAATTCATTCTTAGTTATACTTGAATAGGAACTTAGTGGGCCAAATGCAGCAATTGGAAGAGCCTTGGTTGTTTATGAACTTGAGGATGACCTCAGAAATGGTAATATTTTATTTTTCTCATTTTGAACTTCTGCCTTGCATGCCTGATATAATGATATGTGAATGTTATGTATAGGAAATTAGGAATGGATTCAATATATCTTCTGTGTGCAAAGATTTGTTTATTCCATGTTCTCACTTGCATTTGTTTATCTATTTAGGTGGTCATGAGCTTAGCCTTTCCACTGGCAATGCAGGAGGTACACTGGCATGTGGTATATAATAAGCAAACTCCATTATTTCTCATTACAAATATATTATTACTTTTGCCTTGCATTCTCCTTGTGTATATAGTACAAGGTATAGATTGTGTTGTGTTATATTCTAATATAATGAATAGTTATTTGACAGAATTCGAGTCGACTACTATAAAAGTCATATCAGTTTTAGAATATGTTTGTGTTATAATGCATGCATATTATGCTAAATTGAAGGGATGTTTACTAACGCGATGTGCATATTCAAGGAGAGATCGATTATGTCTATTATAATTATAGTTTGTTTTTCACAAAAATTCAGGATTTTTTTGTACTTTCTTCTGACCTTATAATTTAAAACAAATATTTTTGAATGAGCCATTGAACTGTGAAGGATACCAAATCTATTGATATGTGGATGTGACAAAGTTCAATGAGGATGATACATGCATCAAATGCACATAGTCATTTGCCTTTGATCATATCTAAGCTTTGAATCATCCCTGATTTATTAATGACTTAATATATATGTATACTGTTAGAGCTCATCCATTCAAAAGTTTTGGCATGACATGGTTATATCTTATATGTGCTTCATTAGATATTCTTGATGTTGAGATGATTTGTAGACATTAATCATCCCAAGTCCCTAAACTAACAGTTCTTGTGCCTTTATATCGGTAATGGGCTTGTTAGACAGAGCTCCCCTGGATTTAGGCATATTAAACAAATAGTAAGCATGTCTTGTTTGTCTCTGTGTAAGTCTCTTGTAAGTCTTTGTATAATAGTATGTCTTGTTTGTCTTTTTTTTTATTGGGTCTCTTGTAAGTCTTTGTATAATAGTATGTCTTGTTTATCTTTTTTTTACTTACACAGTCACTGTCTCTATCCTTATTCATTAATGTTGAGTTCTTATAATTAATCGTGATCATCTAATATGATTTATACTAATGTATTTGTGATGATGATGTTACAAATGGGTTTTTCTTTGATTATGTTTTATTGGGGTTTTGTTGTTTAGGATCTGTTTGTTGTTTATAATTAATCTTGATCATCTAAAATTCATACTTCTTTGAAATATTTGTAAAAGTGCTGATTTAAATGGAGTTTTAAGGCTAACTCTAATATTGCGGGCTGAGTTAGAATTACCTTTACTTTTCATTCTTTTTCTGGGTTCTGTTTTTGTTCTTATGGTTCTATCTCCTTATTTTTAATTGCTATTTGATTTCGAGTCGGGAGTCAGGATTGTACATAACTAGGCAACACTGGTAATTACGCATGCATATCATCTTATGCTCTACGCTCTTCCAAACCCATGTTTAATACAATCAGTCTAATGAGCTGAAAGAAGCATGCACCTGGGAATCCACATTGTTTTAATTTACTAATTTATTTTGATACATGCAGCCCCAAAACATAGTATCAGTCGCTCCTGCTAAAGAGCTTGTAAACCCTGCAACATAGAGGAAGAAAAAGAATCTCCAGAAGGTTAAACATACTGCTCATCAGTTTCGAAATGTACTAATCTAGTCTGTCTTTCTACTGAGGTTTCTTAACAATAGACTTTATATATGGATTGCACATGTACTAAGGTTTGTAATGTGTTGCAAAACCAGCTTACTAGTGCAAACAACTTTGTATCATAATAGGGGGAACTAGTGTGACTCATGATTTTGTTGATCCGATCTTGCTAAAAATCCTGTAAATATTTCATCAAAGAATCCTTGTAATTTGCACTGGAAGTGTAGAATTTCAAATATATATTATTCTCAGATCTTCCCATTGCAGCATCCTATTCAAAAACGGAAATAATGCTGAAATACTCAGATGCAAACACGCATTTTAATGAATTAATATTCATATCAAAAAAATAATTGTACATCACTTTTAATGAATAAATATTGATATCTCAAAAGCAATTGTACATCACTTTTAAAGAAGAAAAAGTGATGTCAAAAAAGTTAATGAACATCGCTTTTTTTAAAAATACTGATGTCAAAGACTGACATTTTCAAGTCTAAATGATACATAGACATCACTTTGATTAGGATAAAACTGATGTCTATGTTCCACTATAGACATCACCCTTTACTTAAGAAATTGATGTTTAATATCTTATTTTACATCACAGAAATGAAATTATTCGATGTCTATGTGGAAAAAAATATAACTCATTATATGTTTAATATGTTATAATAGGTGTATTTAATTTATAAAATTATTTATTTCTAACATTTTTTGTAAAAAAACAATGCATGGACATCAGCTTTTTTCCCGAAATGATGTCTAATCGAGTAAAGACATCGGGTTTTAACCGATATCTAGAATAGACATCACCGACATCAACATCGGTTGCTAAACAACATAGACATCGGCCAAAAACCGATGTCTACTGACATTTTTCTAGTAGTGTGTGCCTCTTGTTCATGTTGATGCAGCAAAAAATTGCTAGCTGGATGGGGAGATACATTTGCATCATTGAGTTTGCAGGCAATGTTGTATGTATATATGCATCACGTTTGTAAAATATTAGTTGTTATAGAATATAGAAGTACAATACTTTTGCATGGGGTATATATAAGGTATTGTATGGCCTAACCTTTGTTTTTTTCTCTCATTTCAGCTTTAACAACTATATATTTGTTGATGAATGCATATTT
Source organism: Apium graveolens (assembly GCF_009905375.1). Classification (NCBI taxonomy): domain Eukaryota; kingdom Viridiplantae; phylum Streptophyta; class Magnoliopsida; order Apiales; family Apiaceae; genus Apium; species Apium graveolens. The sequence continues at coordinate 18,523,645 of NC_133653.1, forward strand.
GTCAAATTCTCGGCTTCTAGTCCTAGCAGGAAGTGGATCAAGATTTGGGATGTAGATTAGTTGGTTGTATTGGTTAAATTTATTGTGATTTCTGTAGATTGTAAACTGGTTATGAATGTAGTGGAGATTATGAAATTTGGAATATATTAGATTAATGTAATATATTTTCAAATTTTGCAGTCGATTTCACACTTTCTGATATTAGTTTTTTTCATTTTTCTTCCTGATAAATTGTTACAGTAGCTTCATAAAGTGTTAGAGTAGGTTCAAAGTGTTACCCCTCGTACAAATTTGATGCTACCACTGTTGGGCTCACATGCCACGTCACCACTGGGGAACCTACATGCCACATCATCATTGTGGACCCACCGGTGGGTCCCATTTTTTTTTGGAAAATCTAAGTGCAAAGGTAACATACATAATGTGATACTATAGAAACATATTGATGTTACCTTTCACTGCTATTGTAACACAAATGTCAATGTTACACGAGGGTAAACGTAATGTTATCTTAGGGGCCAAAGGTAACTCGAAAAAAAACAACTTAATTTTTATGTTACCTTAGGCCTTTTTCTGGCTGTGGTAACACTTTTTTGGGCCTGTTGTAATATTTTCATGGTATTGTTGTAGGCCATTTATGGTGTAGTGACTCTTTTATCCGCTCTGTAATCCAAGGTTCTACTCTATTGCATACCTCGGTAAGTCAAAAAATCTAAAGTGGAAACTGAGTTAAGACCAAGTCAGTGAAATGACTGACTTTTCTAGCTGATTATTACTGTGCACAAAACATATAACCTGACTTAGATCAACCTATCATGTCAACCCAACGAGACTTCAATACAAAAATGTATAAAACTCGTTCTCATTTTCGTTAACCGATTGTTAAAATTTTATGATCTAAAAATTTATATTATAAAACACATTGTTACTGGTAAAAAATTATTTAAAAGTTCCGACATATATTAGATAATTAAAAAGTATTATTATATAAAAAATTATTTATCTTGGATCGTTTAAAATTTTGATTCGGTTTGTGGTATAAATATAGTTATAGGTCGAACCTAGTTTACAAACAAAAATCTATGCACACAAATATATCATCGGTAACAAGTGACTTCAAGTTACGAAAGTGAAAGAATTGGAGAGACGAAGCAAACAAGGTCAAGTCTCTCTCTTTCAGTCACACTTGTTTATTAGTTGTTTTGGTTACAACATCTTCACAAGCTTTCTCAAAGATTTGCAGGGGACATCTAAACAGAACTTATATTTTAATAATAAAATTTACTTTACATAAACCTTAAAAGTTGTTACATTAGTTATTAGCAGAGAATTTTGTATAAAGAGACCAAAGATTCTTGTCACTCATATACACAGAACTGTATTTGTACCTGACATGTTCCTTAGTTCTAACTGATTTTTGTCATTTTTGTATTCTTATTATCACAAGAGATAAGAGTACAAAAATGACAAAAAAAATAAGAAAACCAACACAAAAAGCTATACATAATTAACAAAGTTAAGAAAATTAATTATTGATTGCTGGAGATGATCAAATATGAACCTTTTGTTGGCATACTCGTTAAGGCGGCCGCTGCGGTTAGAGAAGACAATCAGAGCAACTTCAGCATCACAAAGAACTTATAATTGGTATGCCTTCTTCAGCAAACCATTGCGGCGCTTACAGAAAGTAACTTGGCAGTTAGTAGTGTTTTCGATCGCATGATCTCAATTCTTCCCCTACCTGACTTCCTGTGCGATGAGGTATCACCAGATTGGTCATCAGGAAATGACATAGCTATTCATATGAACAGAGTTGTATCCATACCTGCAAGGTCTATCTAGAAGGAGTTACAAAACAAAATTCTGAAAAAGAAAAATCTTTCTATTAGATGACTCAATAATCTAAAGTGCAAAAAAATATGATAGTGCAGTCCTTGTGCTTAAGTCACCACAAAAGCCATTTAACACAAGCTGAACTAAACAAGAGATAAAGTACAAAAATGACCAAAAAAGTTGCAAGAAAACCAACAGAAAATGCTGTACCTAATTAACAAAGCTGAACTAAATAAGTATTGAGCAAACCATTGCGACACTTGCAGAAATTACTGTATCTAAATAAAGAAACTTACCACTAATTGAACAAACTACAAAGTACAAACACAAAGTACTGATTATTTAATGAAAAAATGAATCAATGATACCTGTTGGATCTTGGAATCTTTAATACTTTGGAAGAAAATCGAATTAGGCTTAACAACCACTAAATCTTGATATATATAACAGCTATTGAATCTTTCATATAGTTTGCAACTAGCAAGCGATTAAATCGGCGGCCAGCTGACTTTAAAATTAGGTCTCAAGCTCAACTCAACCCAATAACCCACTCATCTATTTTTTATTCTCTTTCTATTCGGTCTCTTTCTATTAGGTCCACTTCACAGCTTCACATGTTTTGTTTGTTTAATGTTTTATTAAATTATAATATATAAAAAATATAATTTAAAAATATAAATTTATTTACTTCGATTAATTCGGTTAAAACCGAAACAAAATTCTATAAATTTTTCCATCTTTAGGTACTTTTGAAATTTTAAATAACTAATCTTTCGTAATTAGGGGAATGCATATTAAAATTAAATGATTAATAACACTTTTATGAGAGTTCTGTTTAAAGTCTTAAAATATAAATATAACCAAAATTTGATATTAAAATAATGTTATTTAATTTGTCATTTTAAAAGTTAAGCATCAATTTGACTAGCACACCTAATCAGTTTGACTAGTACACCTAATTAGTGTTTAATTCCGAATTGGTGGTACGATTATTTTAAAATGATTTTTCAACGATCCAACCGTATGGATGTCAATATATATATATATATATATATATATATATATATATCAGTGATATAACCAAAATTTCATATCAAAATAAATTTATTTGGCTTTGCCATTTTAACAGTCAAACATCATGTTGAATAGTACAGCTAACTAATGTTTAATCCTGAAATAGTGTTTCCACTAGTTTAAAAATATTTTTCAACGATCGAACCTATGGATGTCAATAGATATATATATATATTAGTGATATCACCAAAATTTTATATCAGAATAATTTTATTTGGTTTTCCATTTGAACAGTCAAACATTAGTTTCACTAGTACAACTATCTAGTGTTTAATACTGAATTGGTGTTTTGATTATTTTAAAAATATATCTCAATGATCCAACCGTATGGATTTAAATAGATATATATATTAGTGATATAACCAAAATTTAAAATCAAAATAATTTAATTTGGTTTGCCATTTTAACAGTCAAGCATCAGTTTAACTAGTACATTTAACTAGTGTTTAATCCTGAATTGATGTTTTAATTATTTTAAAAATATATTTCAACGATCCAACTGTACAGATGTCAATAAATATATATATTAGTGATATAACCAAATTTTGATTTATTATTTTAAGAGTCAAGTATCAGTTTGACTAGTACAACTAACTAGTGGTTAATCCTCAATTGGTGTTTCGATTATATTAAAAATATTTTTCAACAATCCAACCGTATGGATGTCATTAGATATATATATCAGTGATGTATTCAAAATTTCATATCAAAATAAATTTATTTGGTTTGCCATTTTAACACACAAGCATCAGGTTGGCTAGTACAACTAACTAATGTTTAATCCTGAATTGGTATTTTCATTATTTTAAAAATATTTTTCAACGATCCAACCGTATGGATATAAATAAATATATATATATATATATTAGTGTATAACCAAAATTTAATGTCAAAATATTTTTATCTGCTTTGCCATTTTAACAGTCAAACATTAGTTTGACTAGTACTATTAACTAGTGTTTACTCCTGAGTTGAGGTTTCGATTATTTTAAAAATATTTTTGAACGATCAAACCATATGGATGTCAATAGATATATATAATAGTGACATAATAAAAAATTTATATCAAAATAATTTTATTTGGTTGGCCTTTTTAACAATCAAGCATCGGTTTGACAAGTACAGCTAACTCATGTTTAATCCTGAATTAGTGTTCCGATTATTTTAAAAATATTTTAAACATTAGTTTGACTAAAACAGCTAACTAGTGTTTAATTCTTAATTGGTGTTCCGATTATTTTAAAAATATTTTTGAACGATACAACTATATGGATTTCAATTGATATATAATAGTGATATTACAAAAATTAAATGTCAAAATAATTTTATAAGATTTGCCAATTTACCGGTGAAACATCAGTTAGACTAGTACTGTTAACTAGTGTTTATTCCTAAATTGGTGTTACGATTATTTTAAAAATATTTTTCAACGATCCAACCGCATGGATGATTATAAATATATATTAGTGATATATTCAATATTTCATATTAAATTATTTTATCAAAATATTTAATTTATTACTGAAATTCTTGAAATGTCACCCAAACAAATAAATGTTGACATTAATATGGTTGGATCATGAAATAATATTTCTTAAAAATTGAAATTATAAAAAATCATGTGCTAATTTACGACAGAACCCGTCATAAATTATTATCTGCAAAAAATTTGAGAAAAGTCAAATTTACCGCCAAAATTTTGGGGAAAAGGTTAAATTTCCCACTTTAATAACTTAAGACGAATTTTAATTTCCGTCATAAATTGGATGTTCAATATTTTTCTGACCAAAAATTTGGGGAATAAGTTAAGTTTCCCTCTTTGATAACCTACGACGAATTTTAATTTCCGTCGTAAATTTGACGATCCGATTTTTTTCATCGCACACATTTCGTTGTAAATTTTGATTAAATATTTTTTTCCAATTTCAAGTAAAAAATTTAATAAAAATAATTAACTTACGACGAAATGTTTAAATCGTCGCAACTTCAAATAATTTTCATTTTTGTTTAATCGTGTCGTGCATAATTTTATTAATAAAATACTAAACTTACGACGATTTTGTGTTTCGTCATAAATAATTACAACGTTTTACTTTTTTCCGTCGTAAGTTGAGCGCGCATTTTTTTCCGTCGTAAGTTGGCCGTCTTAATTGGCCTATTTTGTTGTAGTATTTACCCATGTTCAGGAATATCGTACTTTTCATGTAATGTGCAAACATAAAATATATTATTTAGTGCAAAAATATGAATAAGAAAAAAGTGTTTACTGTTACTAATAAAGTTACCAGAATATAAGGCAACATTTTTATCTTTAATTCTTCTTGAACAACATGCTAGTTAACATAAGTAAGCGACATACGATCCTTCACTAGCGTCCCAAGAAAATATTATGCTTTCGATGAATCATTACTATTTTCTTCGCTCTCATTTTTCAAAACATATTCTTTGTATTCCTCTTGGTCTTTTTTTTCTTATTTTTCTGTACTGTTGGTGGATCAGGATTAGCTGCATATTTACCCAACCCAAGGTCATGAAACTTTGCCTTGTTTTCAAGAACATAGTTAATTCTTCCTTGCTCATACAAATTCAGTGCTGGTAATAAATGCCCTGTACTACATTAATTTTCAGGATGTAATTGTCACTATATATAAATTTATGCTTAAAAGAAAATTATTATAGTATTACTACCTTAACAACAATATCATTTTTTCCTCTACTTTTCCCATCATTTCTGCCGTCTAGTAAATTCAATTTCCTTCTCGTGTTTGCATTTTTATTAACAGTTGGTTCTTCCTGTTTTGCAATTTCCGCAACTGGCTTCTTATAGTGTTGTGGTAACAAAATCCTCATCTACAGCTGTGGTCACTTCTGATTCATCTTCAACTTTTTTGTTGTTGTTGTAGCTGGTGTGCAATAATAAATGTCCACTTCCCTTTTCCATTAGTTGGCCATGTATAAAAAGTAGTCGATGTATAAATTAGCAACGAGAGACATGATCTATAAAAATGACAGTGACATTTCGAAAGACATAAGAAATTTGAATACCTTTTACTATGTTCGGCCTCGGTCGTAGAATTACACAAGATCTGCAGCGCCACCACCTATATTGAGGAGCATCAAGTGATCCTCGTAGCTGCTCCCATCTATTTTCAGTGATTCCATCGAAGGGGGTCCACGCCTTCCGGTTTATATTCCTCTTTTCAGCCACATACCCACTGGTCACAATCATTGGCAAAGGCCTTAAATTATCAATTGTCAAAACAGTAAACATATTCTATTCAGAACCAACTATCTCGAAACATTTAAGAAAGGACATAACTTATAAATGCAAAAATGACACTTAACACTACTCATTCTCACTCGTAGAGTGCATAAACAAAATAAAAGTTAAGTTAAACAGTGTCAGGTTGGAGGAATCTCAAGTTAATGTAAAGAATAGATGGTAGGAGGGTTCAAAGAAGAGAGATACCATTTTGAATAATTCAGACCTCCTTGAATCGTAATAAGGCGTCGGAGACTATCATAATTAGTGAAACAATTAATTTCAACATCCAAAACTTCGTGATGAAATATTTGTTTCAAGGCCATATTATGCATGATCTGATGTACAATATATTTATGCATATAAAATATGCTAAAAGTGCAAAATATAAACGAATTGAACTCGGATGAACTCTTAATCAAACAAAGTTTTAAGATACCGAAAAATTATGTTATACTTTACCGAACTAATATTTTTGTCTGAACTCGAGTTCGGTAATGTTTGAAATGAACACAAATTGTTCACGAATATATATAGAGATTAACTGAACACGAACTGTTTATGAACATTATATATTATTTTAAAAAGTAATTTTTACCTATAATTTAATATAATTTTTTTGTAAAAAAAAATATTTATTTTAAATATTATAAATTTAATTAAATATATATTATGAATAATATATATTTTATTTATAACTATTTTTGTCGAATCAAACTCGAGTTTAACGAATGAGTCGAACTCGAGATGAACACAAACCGACCTCAAGTCGAACATCTTGAAAGCTTGATTATGTTCATTAAAATTATCGAACAAATTATGTTGTTCGAACTCGTTTTCGATAAGAGATTTTGAATGACCTTATCGAACTCATACAAAGACGAACTCGAACGAGTTTGACGAAAATCATGTTTTTTAAGTCCCTAAGAAAATATAAGTAATGGAAATGGAATACCGCATTGAGAAACGTTGACAGTTCACATTTAAATTTCCTGAGTCTATAGACAATGACTTTATACTGTCTTATAGTTCGTTCCATCTTTTATCAGCAGCATCAACGGGAAATATCACGGACACAACCTTTACAACTCCACCACCTTTGACGAGAAACATCTAGTGATCCTCGTTTATCCCATGTACTTTCATTTATACCATTGATGGGGATGCAAGCCATCGCGTTTTCAATTCTCACATCACCCAAGTACCCCTAACCACACTCATAAAGTAATTTATTTACGCATCACAATAATTAAATATTAAGTAAACTACTCTTAAAAAATCTCAAGATATTTGAAAAGCTTGAATTTGTTAAAGTGTTATATTCAACTGTTCATGCACCCGTAGAGTGCACAAATTGAGCACAAAATAAATTTTAATGAAGAGGATGGGATGGCTCGACCACCTGGGATATCATAGATATCCAGATCTCTCTAAATCTTGGGGTATTACGACAACTCCTTGATTGATTCAAATATTATTCAACAAAAAAATGTTATAAAACATAAAACTTTCAAGATGTCTCAAAGTATGCATTATATATATGTCCAGGAAAGCTAAGTTCACATTTATATCCACATAGATATAGGCTAGAGGGAAAGAGGGATACCTCATCGAAAAAGGTTGATAATTTAAATTCTCCTCTTTTCGTAACACATGTGAATTCATTGAGTCTGTGGATGATCAATCTATTGCGTCGGCAACTTCGTTCACAGGCTTTGGCGCACCTTCCGTGGAAGTATAACCACACTTCTTCTTCTTTCTAAACTAAAACTATAGCACCACTTGAGAGAGAATAAAATTTTATTGGAATCGCGAATGGTATTTATGTAGGAAAAAGTGAATATTTATAATAAGAGTCCACCATCAAAAGAAGTAAAAGAGTATGTTAAGAATATAAGATCCTATGTTTTAAAAAAATCAGAAATTTATGCAACAATATACAATCTATAGTTCAGGGGCATTTCATAAATAAAGAATTAGGTAGAGGATGTCTAAATGGATATTTTTCCTAAAAAAATCACAAAAGGTATGGATATTCTATTTAGGAAATACAAAACTTGTATGCTGAGAAAGGAAAGAGGAAATCTACTATAGCACAAAAATAAAATGTACCGACAATATACTACTCATTACAAATCCAACCTATTTAAAAACACTTTATATAAATAAATTATAAGGTCCCTCGTCAACATCGGACTTGCAAACTTAATATAAATTAAACCTTTGACTTTAGTCAATCAGATTCAAGATGGTCGGAAATCACTCTGTTTCTTGTAGTGTAAAGATATGTTTGATCACCTTAAAGGAACACGTACGTTACTAAGCAGACAGTTTGAACTTGTCTCGGTGTGCGAGTGTGTTTAACTATCAAAAAAGACTCATACGTTAATTTACATATAAATTTCAATTTCTAAAATTTGATAATAAAAAAATTATAAATGGTATCATATTTTTATCCATTTCAGATATCATGTATTTGATGCGTTTTAACAAAAATTTACAATAATCTTTATACAATCGTCTCCATAAAAGTAAATACATTATAATGAAAATCTCGATATCAAATCCGCAATATCATATTCTTGAAAAAAAAGATACGATCAAATATTTAATAATATCCTAAGTTTCTTAATATCTTTATTTTTAGAAAAATAAAATGGACGGAAAACTTTGTCTCATCACTTTCAAAATTCAGTAATCCAATTTCCGAACTGAAATTAATCAACCAAATAATTGGCTAAGACAACTATGGACGAGAATATATAAGCGGTTCAACATAAATTAAACATGAAAAATAGAGAAAATCAATTGAACAATGGAAAATCAACAAAATATAAATAAAAATGAACATGTATATATATATATAATTAGTCCTAGGAGATCATTGCATAAATTTTGTTTAACATATTTAGTTTGCTAAACACGTACATTTGATAATCAATTCTCCCATAAAAAGGGGTCTCCGCATAATTCAATCACACGTCGACACATGTATATTAATATATACACACATAAATATGTATTGATGAATTCAATAGAAGAAATATACCTTTTATACAATCACAATGAGATCCAGTTCTCTGATTGATCTTTGAAAGATGCAGAGCTTGATTTTTGCAGCTAATGATATTCAGAACATTTGAGATGGTTATATATGAAATATATATGAGCCCTAACACTATATAGATAGGTGTTCTATGTAGAGTGTAATCATTTTTCGAGGTAGCACCTACTTGTTGAACAACATCTATACATTGTTTCCATGCAGCAACAACCTCTAATTATCACATATTATAGGACATGCATTAAAATAGGTAAATTTTGGCACCCTCATTAATTATGATAAATCACATATATAGTAAGACAAGCATTGAAATCAAGTATTTCCAGATAAACCACGATGAAGGCGCAACCATAGTGCAGAAAATTCATTCAAGAATAGAAATGAATAGAAGATAAGAGAACAACAGTCTGTGTTGACACTACAAGAAAACAAGGCTAAATACAACCGCTTAAATACAATCGGGGTCAAATTCAACCCCTTTCGGTTGAATTTAAGGGGTGCGGATAAATTCAACCACATGCGGTCATATTTATTTACGGTTGTATTTACGCGGTCGAATTTAGCAACAAATGTGACTGCATGCGGTTGAATTTAGGTATGCGGTTGAATTTAGAAGTACTCCTAAATTCAACCGCATTCGGTCGAATTTAACCTTACCAAAAAAATGGGGGAAATGTTACATTCGAATATGTACGGTTGAATTTAGCTGTACTCCTAAATTCAACCGCATCCAGTCGAATTTATCCTTTCCAAAAAATGAGGGAAATTTTCCTGTCAACCAATTTTTTGACACTCCTAAATTCTACTATTTTCGGTCGAATTTAATATTTTGAAAAGGGGGAAAATTTCCTGCAATTTTAAAACATTGGTTAAAAGTGGGGGAAATTTTCTATTTTTTTAAAAATTGTAATTTTAGTAGAAATCAATTGTATTTATCTATTATGAATGTATTCGGTAATATTAATTATATTCAGAATTTAATTTTTTTAAAATAAATTATTTAAGTAACTTATTAACTTTGTACAAGTTATTTGCGAACCGAGCTGTTCACGAAACAAATATTAAGATTTATATATATTTTGGTGATATAATATACATTTTAGAAACAAATTAACGTATTTGGTTTACTATTTTAACAGCCAATCAGTAGTTTGACCACTACTTATTGCTAGTGTTTAGTCCCAAACTAATTTTTTGATTTTTTTAAAAAAGTATTTATGAATGGTCCAACCTAAAGATATCAAAATCTATATATTTTAGTAATCTGATAAATTTTTAGAAAAAAATAATATAATTGATTTACTATTTTAATAGTCAAATAGTAGTTTCACCAGTTGTTCTTACTAGTGTTTAATCACATACTGATGTTCAATTTTTTAAAAAATGTTTATGAATGATCCAACCCTAAGGATGTCAAGATCTATATATTTTAGAGATATGATAAAAATTTTAGAAAAAAAAATAAATGTATTTGGTTTGTTATTTTAACAGTCAACAATTAGTTTGACCAGTACTTCTTACTAGTGTTTAGTCACATACTGATGTTCAATTTTTTAAAATATGTTTATGAATCATCCAACCGTAAGGATGTCAAGATATATATATTTTCATGATATGATAAAAATTTTAGAAAAAAAATGTATTTGGTTTGTTATTTTAATAGTCAACAAGTAGTTTGACCAGTACTTCTTACTAGTGTTCACTGACATACTGATGTTTAATTCTTTTAAAAAAATTTATGAATGATCCAACCGTAAGGATGTCAATATATATATATATATATTAGTGATATAATAAAAAATTTAGAAAGAAAATTAATGAATTTGATTTGATATTTTAACAGTCAACTAGTAGTTTGACCAATTATTCTTACTATTATTTAGTCCCGTATCGATATTTCGATTTTTTAAAAAATGTTTATGAATGATCCAACAGTAAGGATGTAAAGATCTATATATTTTAGTGATATGAAATTTTTTTTAGAAAAAAATAAATGTATTTGGTTTGTTATTTTAACAGTCAACAAGTAATTTGACCAATACTTCTTACTAGTGTTTAGTCACATACTGATGTTCAATTTTTTTAAAAAATGTTTATGAATGATTCAACTGTGAGGATGTCAACATATATATATTTTAGTGATATGATTAAAATTTTAGAAAAAAATAAATGTATTTGGTTTGCTATTTTAACAATCAACTAGTAGTTTGACGAATTATTCTTACTAGTGTTTAGTCCCGTGCCGATATTTCGATTTTTTTAAAAAAATTTATGAATGATCCAACCGTAAGGATGTCAAAATATATATATTTCAGTGATATAATAAAATATTTAGAAAAAAATAAATGCATTTTATTTAATATTTTAACAGTCAACTAGTAGTTTAACCAGTACTTCTTAGTAGTTTTAGTCCAATATCGATGTTTCGATTTTTTAAAAAAATGTTTATGAATGATCCAACCTTAAAAATGTCAATATTTAAATATTTTAGTGATATGATAAAAAATTTAGAAAAAAATAAATGCATTTGGTTTGATATTTTAACAGTCAACTAGGAGTTTGACCAGTACTTTTTACTAGTAATAGTCCCATACCGATATTTTAATTTTTTAAAAAGTGTTTATGAATGATCTAATCTAACAGATGTCAATATTTATATATTTTAGTGATATGATAAAAAAATTAGAATAAAATAAATATATTTGGTTTGCTATTTCAACACGTAAGTAGTAGTTTGACCCGTACTTTTTGCTAGTGTTTAGTCCCATAATGATGTTTTGTTTTTTTAAATATGTTTATGAATGATCCAACATTATAGATATTAAGATCTATATATTTTAGTGATATGATAAAAAATTATAAAAAATAAATGTATTTTAATCATTAGATCTCGATTATTTTTACAAATAGAGTATAAATAAACATTATTATAAATTTCACTGCACACTCTTGTTAATGGAATTTATCATAAAATTGATCAAAATAATAATTTTAATTTTTTAATTAAAAAATTTGTTGTTAAAATAAATTATAAAATCATATTATTTTAAGAAAAAGATTAACAAATTACAATATATTTTTAGAGAAATTATTCAGATTTTAATTTTATAACAAAAAATACGTTATATATGAATTTATAAATTGACACTCCTAAATTTAACTGATTCTGGTCGTATTTAGCATGTTCATGTTAGCCATCCGCGTGATTTAGATCCAATGTGCCAAGTTCAATCACTAAACTATAATCCAACGACTGATTTTACTTCTAAAAAAAAACTAAAATTCAATTTTTTTTAAGTTGAACAACCCCACCCCGTGTCCTCTGCCCCCCTTCCCTCCCGTCCCCCGTTCTTTCTGCCCCTGTCCCCCTCCCTGTTCTCACACCATCACCACTCAACCCCCTCCCTCCCCCTTTTTCCTTCTTTTTTCCCGCCAATCCCCTTTTTCTCCGACCACTTCTTTTTATTTTCTATTCGCACAAAATCCTACCCCAACACCCATCTTTTATCTTTATTTTCTTAAACAAAATATTAAATGGGTCTTCAAAATTTTATGTTTTTATATCATTTTTGATTGTGGGTTTGAATTTAGGAACATTGTAGGAGTATATATGTGAAAATTTCGAATTGAAAACTTGATATTTGTAATTTGTTATTATTTTTGAATCATTTGTTGTGTTCTTGATTGGGTTATATGTTAATATAATTATTGATAATTGATTGTATAGGTTATTGACTTTGTTTTGTGATATTGAGTGTTGAATTTGTTCGAGTTTTACATTATTTCGAGTTTGCCCAGAAAAGTTGTCATTTTGATCGGAAAATGGATTGTATTGTTGGTGATGTTAGTTTAGATTTTGGAAATAATTTATTGTGTGAAATGGAACCGAAAAAATCTCATTTTTGGAAATATCGGAGTTATCGGAATGGTTGCCAGATTTTTTGAAGCTCGCCGGAATCTGAGAATTTTCCGGCGAGTTTTTTTTGAAAATCTGGTGCTCGTAAATTCGACCGCATTCGGTCGAATTTAGAACAATATTTTTACTCAGATACGGTCGAATTTATAATTTAGGCGGACTTTTTAATTTTTTTAAAAAATTCAAATTTTTGGGCAGGATTTTCAAATTTTAGGTGAAAAACAATTTCGACCGCTTTCGGTCGCATTTAAGCGGTCGAATTTAGTCGCGTGTATACTAAATACGACCGATTTACTAAATATGACTCGAGCGAATGCAACCAGTCCAAAACCCGGTCGTATTTAGTTAAATACGACCGAAAACGGTCGAATTTAACTAAATACCACCGATTTTTAATCTGTCGTATTTACCCGTTTTCCTTATAGTGTGATGATTAGGCACAATTCAGTACGTACATGGCATACATAGGTACATGGTTAAACAATCAGATCGAAACATATTTGGGTACTCTAGCAAATTTATAATTTTGGACCCAATATTGAGAAATTATAGTCTTGCAAGTATATATATAAGATAAAAAGACGGGAACAAGAAGCAAAAGTTTTAAACTCCAAGTATTAATGATCATCATTTGAAGAGCAAATGAAAGAGGACGTGTAGATTTGAATTTTTAGTTGGGGCAAGTAGATAGAAGGAAGAGCGTTTTTTGGACTCTCTCCACTCTATGAGTATAATTTCTCAAATCTTTATAGAGTGGACATTTAAGTTTTAAAATGAGTAACCATATAGAGTTTATTTTTGTACTTGACATTAACTAGAACATCATGAAAATTTAAGTGTCTATAAATCAACAAATTTGTTACCCTGTTAACAAATATATATATATACTACAACAAAAATGGCTAAATTCAATCGTCAAGATCCGGTTGAATTTAGTACATATTCAACCGTAAACGGATTTATATGCAACGGACCTATTGAAATTAAGGGCGTCGAAATTAACCTTTCGGTTGAATTTGAGGTTAAATTCGATCAAAAACGGTTGATTTTATGAAAATTAATTTCAACCATAAATGGTTGAACATAATTTTGGCCAATTATTGAAACATTTAAAAATTCAAATTTCTAATTTGATGAAAATTTTAAATATCAAAATTTAGCGCCTAAAACCTATTAAATCAATCGAACATAGTTGAATTTATAAACTCAACGGTTTAATTTAATGAAACCTAGTTTTATAAGAAAAACTTCCTTCCACGTTATACAATTTACTTTGTTGTGTTATATGTTGATAGTTATGATTTAAAAATTATTTGTAATAATTTTAGTGTTATTAATCGCTACAAATATCACAAGGTCCATAATGTATAAATAATTCAAGAACAACAAAAATATAAAATTAAACTCACATTTAATGAAAATATCATTACATATAGACAAATACAAATTTAACTCAAAAATTTTAATTGGATTTCACAATTTAATTTTCTTCCTCGGAACCCGAGAGAATTGTTCACCGCAGCTTCTTGGGTCAGTGAAGATACTTTGTTTGTCGGAACCCGAGAGAATTGTTCCCCATAGTAGATTTTTTAGATGTTAATCTTGCACGAAGCATATATTTTTATAAGAACAACTGAATTTTGTATGTGTTTGTGTGTATTAAAGAGAGAATGAAAAAATGGGTGTAATAGGATCAAAAAATTGACAAAATATCTTTTAACATATTCTAAGGACAACATATATTTAGGTATTCTAAGTTATAAAAACATAGTTCAAGATTTATAAGCAAATGAGGTATCATAATTTATAAATGAGAGAATTTTGAATTTTCTTAACATATTATAATTAGAGCATATATTCGAATTTATAAAATAGAGAGTTTTATATTATCTTTTAAAAAATTGTAAATAGAATAGGTATCATAATTATACTCCAAAGTATTATCAAAGTTCGGGTTTGATATCTTTAACGATAACTTTAATTCTAAATATACCAAACAACAAAAAGTTAAAATTTCCAATAATGTAATAACATATTAATATATAATAAACATCATTTTGTATATAACATTTATATTAAAATTTTAAAAAATTAATGATTAAATTAAAATTTGAGTAATTTCAAAAAAATAAATTTATATATAAATTGAAACATTTATGGTTGAAAATACAAATTCAACGGTTATCTCTTAAAATTAGTTTTAACATTTTTTTTTGTTATTCTTTAAAATAAATTCAACTAAATATGGTTAAATATATAACATCAACATAATATGATTGAGTTTAGTTTAATAATTAATATTATTTCAAGGTGAAAATTTGGTTGAATTTATATTTTAGTAAGAAGGAAGGCAAGTTGACTATAAATTCAACTCATCAATTTATTGATTTTTGAATTTAAGGAGTTGAATTTGACTCTTTTTCCCAGTAGTGTTAGAATAATGATGCAATTGAAGTAGCTTATCCACCATAAGTTCTTGCAACATTTTTCATGTAGATCTTAATAGATAATTATTGTTGTAATTATTCATTCCATGCTCATTAGTGACTCAAAGGATATATGAAATAGGATGGTTAATTTTATATATAAAATGTCATATAATTCTATCTAAGTGAAGTGAGTCATCAATGGCTAAGGAGAATAGACTTTCAATGAAAAATGGAATTAACTCATCAACTGCTAAGAAAATTACACTATCAATGGCTAAAGTAGGAGCAATTGACAGTGACTTGAAAGAGCACATATATAAAATCTGTCAGAGCCCATGGGTTGATAGAAGATTTCAATTTGAAAATGGAAGCCAGGACTGCAAGTGATCTTGGATTCTGAAGAAGAAGAAGCATTTTATTTTCATGCATGACAAAATGCAGGCTTGTGACCGAATTGGTGTAAGGGAAGGTGGTATTGGTACATGTAATACAGTTCTTATTATATATAATGTTCCCAGAATTATTGTCCTGTCAATTTCAAGTAAAAGGTACTCTACGCCACAATTCCATGTATTGGTTGATGTCACGATACTATTGTGGTGACTTATATTAATCAATTTTCATTATATTATAGCTCTTGTAGCTCTTCCGAATTCAAAGCTGGAATGCAAAGTGAGGAGCGACCTTAAAAATTGCAGAAACCTCCAAGAAGCAATACCAGATTTTGGATCATGGTCATTAATTGCCTGTTTTTTGTATAGTGTCAGTCCCAAAAGCCTGTTCCCACAAATGGAACTGAAACATCCCCTCCACCTGAAGGCTTCTCGTAAGTGGCATCATATGACTCCTATTGCTAAGGTGTTCCCCCTGGTAAGATGTTCAATGCACTTCCAAGTTTGAGTATGTTTTGGCACAAAAGGTTTGGTGCATGACAATTTAAGTTTTTTTGTCCAGGAACTGTCATTGACAATAGCATCTGTCATCCACATAACAATGATTTTTATTTACGTGCACAGGCTGGAATGATTGTGAGTGTTTTAGTTGTTAAACAAGTGTCTGGTTGACGGTATTTTTGTTACTCTAATTTTATTATAACTCATCAATACCATTCTCCCTGGTCTCTTAATATGTAGTTAAATATCTATGCCTACTTTGTTGTTGTTGTGTTGCAATCTTTACAACATTTTTAATCCACTGATATTTGTACTTGATATATTTATATTTATCTATTAGTAAACATGTATTTTCCTACTTCAGATAATGTTTACATTTGTTCTAAAAAGGGAGATCCAAATTAGACTTAACAATGACAGTTGGCAAGTTAGACTCCTGAACAACAGTTTACTCGACTTTGTTCCTATTAAAATTCAATAGTGTAAAGTTCTTACTTTATCTATTAGATTTTTCAGTAAAATTCCAAGTACTCACCCGATTTCCTTAAAAATATGATTCTAGCTGGGTTTTGAACAGATTATGAGGTTATGGAAGGCTATGGAGTCCGAGTCCTACCTCACATTGCCTAAACTCTGGTAAACTATTTCTTAGCACCTCGTGATATCTTAATTATTTTATTTTGATGTCTTCCTGACTATAATATATGGTGTACAGTTTTTCATCATGGAGTAGTTTTCATAAGATTATGTTGGTCCAGTTTTAATTTTGCCAATACAATAATCGCCTCTAGCATATGTATCAAGTAATCAACTAGTTAAATAAATAGTAACATTCTGATAAGTAGTTAAGTTTTTTAAATTAGATATTGGTTGAGAATGGATCTGTTTTATATTTTTTTTAAGGTTTACTATTTTGAGCAATTTTTTTTCATGTCAGCCTACGGTATATATGGCTTTGCAGTTTCTCTATCGTGCAAATATTGCAATGTACAATAGAGTTTCTTTGCAATTTCTTAAATGTTCTGTTGATTGGTATCAAGTAAATTGCACTTTAGGGAGATTATATATTTTATTGCAGGGTACTAGAATTGACAAGGCGCCAATGAATTGCTGTGATTTCGGAAGCAACAATGATGAAGACAAAGATGAAGATGCTTACTGTTACTCCCTCCATTAGCTACAGTAGGTTTATTTTGATATCTAGTACTTAAAATCTAGTGTCATCTAGTAGCTAATCCTCTGAAAATGATGTTTCCTGGCCAAACTTTTTGGTACCGAACCATCAATTTTCCATGTTAGCTAAACCTTTTGGGATTGAATCAAATATGAAACATTTGACTATATTTTGGTATGTATAACCTTTTGTATAATTATGTAAATTATTTTAGTGGTCTGATTTGAAATTTATCTTTAAATTTTTTGATTTTGCTATTTTTGCTCATATTTTGTATATATTGTTTTGGTGTGGAGGCTCTGTTTTTTGGGCAGCGATATGTTAAATTTGGATGCTTGTCGTGGGACTTAGCATACCTAGATTTCATGTAATGCTTATATTTGAGTAATCGTAGTCTGTTTTTGCTTGTTATATTTGACCAAAATCAGTCATTTTTATAAATTTGACCTACTCAAATGGCGTCATATTTATAAAATTGACTAGATACTAAAACATTCAAATTTATAAAAATGGCTATAATAGGTCGGTCAAATTTATAAATTTGACGGCTGGTAGTCATATTTATTTAGAGGGGCGGGAAATTCAAATTTTATAAAATATTTGAAGTCAAAAGTCAAAAATTATAAATGACCACTTTTCGTCAATTTTGGTCGGTCAAATTTATTCGGTCATATAAAAACGGTCAAATTTAATTAAATATGACCGATTTTGCTAAATTTGACCAGTCCAAAAAAGACCGACATAATTCGGTCATATTTAACGAAATATGACCGCAGGCAGTCATATTTGCATAAATATGACCAAAAATTTTCGGTCATATTTAGCCATTTTTCTTGTACTGGAAAGAGCAATTGAGAGTGACTTGACAGAGCACATATATAAAATCTGTTAGAGCCCATGCGTTGATAGAAGATCTCACTTTGAAAATGGGAGCGAGGACAAAACCTGCACGTGATCTTGAATTTTGAAGAAGAACAAGCATTTTATTTTCATGGATGACAAAATGGACGGATATTCAAAGCAATATATCAAGATACAATCTAGGCTTATTTGTCAAGTCTCTTGAAAAAGAGAATGATTAAGGAATCTTGTTGGACCTCCAAGATTGTGTTATGTTTTCTTGAATAAGTATTGTAACTTTGTAATATATAAAGCAAGTCTCTTGAGAAAGAGACTTTTCCATAAAATTTAGTTGAGAGCAATACCTCTCAGAGAAACACTATAAAAAGAAGCTATGAAATTCTTCTAATTTGCATATATTATTTCTTTAAAAGATAACTTAAATGGCAAGTAAAAATTAAACCACGTGAAATTTTTCTGTCCAATATTTTTATTTCAGTTTAGCAATTGTTTAAGTTAGAAAAAGTTAAAATATGTAATTTGTATTGAACCCGCCTTCTACAAATTACCCCTTTATTGATTGTTAGTAAATATAAGTAACTCATGTTATATATAGATGTAGGATTTTGCTCAAATGAGAACTTTGAGAACTGGTAATTTTCGTAGTCAAATTTAGTAGTTTTATAAAATTCAAAATTTTTGTTATGCACAAATTAGTAAATAACACAAATATATTTTCAAATTTACATTTATATCCTCATGATGATTTAAAAAATGTAAGTAACTCATGTTATATATATACATATATATATATATATATAGGATTTTGCTAAGATGATAACTAGTAATTTTGGTTGTCAAATTCGGTACTTTTATAAAATTTAAAGTTTTTGTTTTGCACAAAATCACCAATTTACCAAATTTAAAATCTTAATTTTTCAAAAACTCACCAATTTAAGCTACATAAATTACCGGTACTCACGGTCTCATTTTAAGAACTTTTCATTGGAACATGATTATGTATATATATATATAGATCAACTACAATAAAATAAGGCTAAATACAATCGCACGAGTGTCAAATGCTAACTTCATTTTAATTTTATGAGAAAATTATAGTGATTATTAATATTTATGTTCTATCAATGATTCTCTTTAAATTTATTATGTCATAATTATTGTGATATAAATGTTAGATTAATAAATGCCCTTTAAATGTGATATGCATTCTATATCTATAAGTATATGACTTAGAAATGAGATTATGAGATTAGTATCAATATATGTAAAGATCCATGGTCGAGTATTATTATTAAGGAATAATAATACTATATTTAGACTAGTGTGTATGTTGACTCATGATCACATCTCATTGATCACATGTATAGTGATACTAAAGTCGAAAATATTGGCACATGTAAATATACATGGTGCTGGATAGACCCATTGTGAGATTGTACACCACTACTGTGTCACAAGAAATTCTCATAGTGAAAATGATGTAATGATCCTTAGACTTAAAATCATTATATTTCTATAGGAGAATAATGTACATTGATTACATTAAAAGTTATATTTGACCGGATAATGATTAAAGTATAATTTTGGTATGTTATAAATTATATGATAAATATGAATGATCTAAAAAGGATTTAACCCTTCTATTTTAGGGAGTGATATTATTAACCTCTTGTGTGAGCAAGACTCTGAAATGCGTGAAAGTGCTCAAATATTGATTTGATATGATAGTCTACTCATTTATCAAAAAAATATGGATTAAATTATAAAGAGGAATATACGTTACATGCCTCTAGTTTAATCTATAAGAAATGGTAAAACATATTATAGTACACTATACATTAATCACGAAAGGTTTAATCGATCATCAATTTAATTATTAGTAGGGTAACAATTATTTATTACTATAACGAGCATCCTAAGTTTCGGTTTTTATATTTTTTACTGTTTATATTTATTGGTTTTCGCTGCATTTTATGCCCCGAAATCCAACACTAATAAAAAGCTATTTCTAAATCGCTGCATTAGAGCTGACAGTATGGTTACATGTGTAGTTTAGTGGTATTAATTTAACGTTTAAGGTATGAAATAGGGTTTGAGTTATTTTGAGTAATCTAGCCATAGGGATGTAAAAATTGTCAAAAATAAAGAGTGTACGGAAACAAATCAATTAATTTATATATTTAGATATTAATTATTTTTACAAAATCAAATTTAGGGATGTTCTACCTATTTGGAATATATATTGAACGATCCAACTGTACGAATGTTAAAATGGTTAAAAGAAAATGTTATATACAAAATTTAAGAATTTTAAACCATTAGATCTCGATTATTCAAACAAATAAACTATAATTAAATATAATCCTAAATTTTATCATACAATCTTGTTAATAGAATTTATCATAAAATTGATCAAAAACATTGTTCCAATTTTTTATTAAGAAAATGAGTTATTAAATTAAATTATAAAATTTTATTATTTTAGAAAAAGATTAATTAATTACAATTTTGTTTTAGAAAATTTGGGATGAAGAGGTAACCCCTAAAATCCTAAATTTGGGAGCCTATAAAACCCTATATATATTTTTTGAATAGCTCCTTCAAGAAACCTCATTCTTACTCTCACACCGGATTTTCCGCGGGGACACAATCCTTCTCTAGTTTTGTTTTGTTTGTTTTGCAGAAGCCCCCACATCATAGCTTAACCACACACCACGTGCCACGTGGACTGGTCTCGAGCTCGAGCGAGAGAGGAGAAGACCGGAAAAAAAATAGAGTTATCAGTTTGAATATACGATATTCATGTGAGTTGTATAATCATATGATGCTTATATAATCTGTGTGTATACTGATATATATATATAATTTATGTTTGTTCTTATTATGAGAATCATATTAGATACAAATTTTGAATCAAATATTGCAGATTCTCTGAAATCTGGGTCTAATATCCTATTTTCACGAATGGATACCTTATTCGATAGGGATCGAGCGTCTGAACAAAACTAACTCGTCTGTAAGGCATTTGATGTCATTTACTGCCTATAAACAGCGATTTAATGTTTTCAAAATTTGATTCTGGTTTTTCTGATTTTTTTCATATTTTATTTTTATGATTAGATCATGATGGGTATGATATGTTAAGATCAGATTATGTGTTCTAACATGTTCTTATGTGTTAATTAAGCATGGTGGATGGTTATGGCTTATGATCTTAGGTTAATGGTTTTGGTTTTTTAAATACGGCTTACATGTCGTCTGATCTTGTAATTATAAATCTCGAATGTAACTCGAGTTATTCTTATAAGTTCATTAGATTAGTTTTTATATTTCATTCTTGTAATGTACATGAAGACATGAAGATTTAATATCAAGGAAGGGTAATCTCACATGGAGGCATCCAAGGAAGCAATACGAGGAAGAGACAACTCAAGAAAGAAGACATGTAATAGTTAGCTTGTATTTATTTTTTACCTTAGATTGACCTAGATCTTTGTCATTAGATTGATGAAAATGACATAGGATAAAGCCATAACCAACCACATTTACTTTATTTCACTTTACATATATATGCTCATATGATGAATGTATGTGTTGAGTACTTTAATGATGCATTCTTAATTAGATTAAGAATGTATGTATTAGATACGACACCTATGCCATGCTTGCTAAACAAGATAAAATTTATAACGATTCAAGATTATAAAATGAACAAATGATAATTAGATTCTCGTATTTATGAAAATATTAATCTTCTTTATTTTGGACATGAGGTGATTTTGTCAGAAGCGAGTTCATTGAACTTGTAAGGTTGTGGTTTTAAGTGAGACCGTTGTGCTCCCTCACTACCTGCAAATTAAATCATTGACGAATATTGATTTGAAGTATTTTATTCAAAAAAAAATTGGGAATCTCTTTATGATGGGATCATGATCTTTTTAAAATTAACAAAATCCTAAATTTAATATTATATTGATTTGATGCCTTCCATAAGTCCGATGTGTTAACCCCTAGATCGATAATGAATGGGTTCGCCAAAGCAAAGTATTCTCATCTATTGTGGGAGATGTGTTGAAGTATATTGATACGTTTTGACTATTGGTTCAGACTTAACTAAGTTACCACAATAGGATTGTGAACTTAGAAGCATAGAGTTTGGCGAGATTTATTAGATAAATATGAACAAATGTTGTTCCATCAAGCTATCCAAAACTGACCTACCGCATGGTGAAATATGGATCTTGGCTCACTAGAGAGGATATAGAAGATATTCTTTCTGAATTAATAGTTAGGGCTATTGATTTGATAAAAATAGTGGGAGATATATATTGTGAATATATATGAATAATCACTTGAACATAATTGAATGATCATTTGTAGAATAATTCATTTTATACACTTTAATATTATAGATATCAAATGACAAATAACACAAATAACTTCTCTATGTAATAGTCCTTGAGAAGGACAAGCTGACATGAAATAATTTCCTCAACTGACATGAAAACTTGAAGATTGCCCTCAGGTTCAAGGATGTCACTAAAACCCCTCCCTGAGAATGAAACATGTGCTAAACAAAATGCTTACCAGAAGCAAATTGATTATGCAACTAATGTTTCATGTCTCATGCTTGTAATTACACTACGCCATAAGTGGGCCATTGTAATGTCTAAATGGTGTTATAATAGGTCCAAAAAACATTACATTAGGTCTATTGAAACACCAAGGGGTGTTACATATACGAGCAATTACAATAGTTACCCTAATGTAACACTTCACCAATCTATTATAACATAGAAGAAAATGTTACAATAGGTAACTATTGTAACACTAAAAGGCCCAAATATAACGCAAAGTGAGTGATAGAATAGCTTGATCAAACATTGCATAAGTTGGATAACTGACCCCATCTGTGGGTCTCATATTGCCTATTGTAACAATAGATGTTATCTATTGTAACACCGGTTTTTTAGTTAGGCAACACTGGAATGTGTGTGTTGTAACGGTCTTTTAATCTATTGTAACACTGGTAACATATGTAATGTCACATTATATATAAAGAAATATTACATCAGAACAAGCAAATATAATAGTTATTTTATTTTTTTTTGAAATATAAGGTTTGTTTTGAGAATAATCCATAATCAACAAAAACATCAAAGTTGTCCACATAAGAGTATCAATTCTATAAATCATATTAAATAACAGTAAATTCTCCAAACCATCCCCAACACCAAGGAAGACCAAAGTACTACAACATAACATTTGAGCTATCCTTGGATAGGAAAAAAATACTCTTCGACTATCCTTGGATATGAAATTATACAAAATAACCAGGAAGAGAAGCACTTTTTGCCCATCAACACTTTTTGGATACAAAATAACCAGGCAGAGAGCTACTTGTTCTCCCTCATTCACTATTCCTTGCTCCTGTACACAAGTCACACCAAATCGCATGAAAATTAATAGAAGTTGATTTGGTATTAAAACGGCATAGTTGGATACTTGCAGTTAATTCAGGATATGACATGAGGAATCAGCCACTTTTAACTTCAGAGTACATAGCAATCCATCAAAAGGTACATTTTACTAACTCTCAAAAGGTACATTTTACCAGTTGGCATTCGATATTTTTACCCTTGGCAGTGACACCAAGAACCCGACCCCAGTAGCTATGAAATAAATAAAAATCACAAAAACATTGTAGTTACTAGTATGCGTGCGGCAATGAAACAAAAGGGCTATACTGGATTATTGTTTTCCCAAATTAAATAATTAATTAAGTTAGGATCTCACTGTGAAATATCTACACCTCAAAGCAACTTCCTGTACTGTAATAGAGATGCAATCTTGTTATACCTCATAATACATTAAGGAACATACTGCAAGCTTCACAATAAAAACAAAATAGCCACTTAGAAAATTAATTATATAAAGACATGAATGGTTCACCATGAATAAAAGTCCAAGCTACTTCCATAATAACATTAAAAAAAGTTAATGAAAAATCACCACAATTTTGTCAACCATCGAGAATCACAATGCTGCTCTATAAGTATTACAAAGAAAAGGTTTACAAGGATAAAACTAGTTTATGTAACTGATTGCACTTGTAGGTACAATAGGTACAACACTGATAGTCTTTTCTATTTCTCTCTTTTCAATTTTATAGTACAAGTTACTATTCCATCCTTGTTCCTTGAACTGTGCAATAATCTGAAGTTATCCCAAAATAAAAATATGTTAGTGTCTATGCATGCCTGAAAGCCTGAGATAAAAATAGAATTATAATAGATAAAATAACCTCAGTATGCCTCCTATCAAATTAAGTCTGGACACCTTTACTCTGTTGCTTCATTGCCTTCACAATTGATGCATTGTGACAACTTTTCCATTCATACAATTTATTAACCTGAAAAGTTAAATTATGATGTTATGAAGCCAGACAAGTCTAGGAATACATTATCAACAATGAACTTAATAGGTAACTAAAGTTTATCTCACCTTGTTCAAAGCAACAATAAACCGTGTCCTCCTCATTTTCAACAGATTAAGTGATTCTACTGTTTGTGGTTTTATTCCATCCATTATGTCCACAACCAAAATTGCAATATCACATAACCCATAACCCCGAGAACGCAAGTTCATAAACGACTCATGTCCAGGGATATCAATAAGCAACAAGCCTTGAACTTTCAGTCGCCCACCAACTTTCAATTCCCTGGTCTTATCCTGCAAGTTCTCAACAGGAAAATATGTTGCGCCAATTTCCTGAGTAATTCCTCCAGCTTCACCTTCCTGAAAATTAGTTCCTCGGATACAATCAAGCAACTTGGTCTTTCCAGCATCTACATGACCCATAATATAGCAGATTGGGGACCGGAGGTTTTCACTCTCTCCTTTCTGAATTTCCACTTGAGCAATCGAGGACACTCCCGCTGTAGACATTGATGGTTTGGTATACCGAGTGGAAGTATGTGAATTGCTTATATCATTCTATGAGACCGAATTGGTTTCTAACTGATCAGTCTTTTCATCAGATAATAAACTTTCACCAAGAAGCTTGAAATCATCCTCACCAAGAACCACACCGAAAGCATAAACACCCGTTTTGTGTGATATCTTCCCATGTTGAAAATACTTAGGAGCCAAATACCTGCACATGAGATTTTAAGACACCATAAACGGGGATGTGTTAAAAAAAATAAAGGAAATCTCAATTCATCTGGTGTTATAGGTTGGAGAGATCAATACCCAAATGTTCCTTTAACAGTTTTGCAAAGAAAAGGGACAGAAGGTACTTCAATCAATGTAGCTAATCCAAAGTCACACAACTACATAATCATTTAGAGTATTAAGATTAAAATTTTAATCAATCATCTAATATGTTCCTTCTATAAAATTAATATTAACTACAATGTAAGAATTTTACTAAATAAAGCTCATCTCTCACCTTGGGGTTTTTATTGGAAGAGAGAAGAATGTTTGAGGGCTTAATGTCTCTATGAACTACACATCTATAAGTTCCACTATATAAATACCCAATGGCCTCTGCAATTCCTGTAGCAGCCTTAGACCTCACAGATCAGGAAAGTGAACAACCGCCATTTACACCCTTCTTCTTTTCTGCAGTATACACAATTTTGTTAGATAGAGTTTGAAGTTATCAAGATGAACACTAGAAATAATAAGAGTTATAAACCATACCATGCAAAAATCTCTCTAGGTTTCCAGTAGACACATACTTGTACAACAAAAACAAGGCCTCGTCCGAATCAACACAAAATCTGACAAGAGGAACAAATCAACAAAACCAGTGCATACATACACACATATATAAACAGAACCCAACTGAATTTGAGAAAAGCCCTAATTAGGACATACATTCCTAAAACTAGAAACCCAATTGAATATGAGAAAAAGCTCTAACGTCCAACTTCACAGCTCTAATCACCTGAAATTTACAATGAAATATATGTTAATTGAAGAAAAAATTTAGATATGTTAAAATCGGAGCAAATAGAGTAGATATTTACCGCTAAATATGAATAGAAGAAAAAAGCCCCAATTTGAAATCCCTAAAACCCTGAAAAATCAAATAAATTGAAAAATTAGTAAAGGCCTTCAAATTAGAGCCATAAACATGTGTATTCAAATACCAAATCTTCATTGTATTCTTCAATTCATTCTTCGATACGGTGTTTTCAGAAAGTCGAGAGAGAATATTGGTAAAAGAGTAGACAGAGCATATGTTTGGAAGAGGGTGGGTTTATCTCTGTGTTTTTTGGTCAAGTAGCACTGTGTTTTCATCCGGGAGGGAAAATTTCCGCCCAATAATTCACCTAGTGTGTTAATTTTTATTAATTTATATTTTACTTTTTAATTTGAAATATTAAACTATTATTTATTAAATAGAAATTAACAAAGCAACTTTTATATTTATGAATATATTTTATAAATTTTATTATATATATATATTACATTTTTCATTCACTAATAACCAGAATATAGTTTTATTAATTTATAAAATATTTCCACTTTAATATATTTAAAAATTAAAAAAAGTAACTAATGTAACACCAGGTGATGGTGTTACATGTTGTGCAACACCGTCATTTCAATGTAACACTAGTTTTATAGCTATCATAACGGTAATTGACTAGTGTTACAATAGAGCAAAAATTTCTTAGCTAATGTAACGCTCCTCGTAACACTTACATTACAGTAGCCCACTTATGTCGTAGTGTTATGAGTGCCGAGTTTTAGAAGCAACAAGAGCATAGTGATGCTTATGATGTGATTGAGCACCTTCAAAGGATGTTTGAAGGATAGGCTCGTTAAAAAGATTTGACAATAATAAGGCACTATACTTTTGCATTAATGGGAGAATTATATCCGGTAGGACAACAAATTCTAAAGATGATAGGTATACATACTTTGATATTTTAGGTTTCAAGAATGGTCTAGAGACTCATCTTGATTTGATCAAACAATCTTTGAACAACTTCTATTCTCAGTTTGTTGAGAACAAAAATGAATGAGATAGACGAAACACTTACTGAGTTGTTAGGCATGTTTAAAACTGTTAAAAACAACACGGTTAAGGCATGAACTACGTCATATTGATGTTGTACACATGAAAGGCAAATGAGAAAGGAAAGATGACAAGCGAGGTTAAGATTTGATTTTATTCAGTTTTAAAGCAAAGTCCTATCCCAAGGGGGCTTTTGAGACCTATTAGTGGTGTTGCTAAAGAAGACAATTGTTAAATCTATGATAATAACCGGATGACTGGAAGTTAAATTGTAAAAATTATTTGGATGATCTAAAAAAGAAGACCAACAATGGTCAAGCTTCGGGTATCAGGTAATAATTTGAGCTAAAGTTGTTGCTCTAGTTGGAGGAACTCAGTGCCTAATTTTGCTCATAAGGCGAAGTTGAGAACTTGGTAAATAGTTATTACGTGCCATCTTTTAGCGGAAACATATATCAATTTCTTGTCAGGACAAGAAAGGTATTTCATTTTAATAAATAAACAACAATTGTTTATTCTATTTCAATGATAAGACTTGTAGTGTTGCATAATTAGTTAAAAATTTATATATTCGATGATGACTCAAACCAAACATTACATCTAGCATTGTCGTTTAGGCCATATTAATGAGAAACGCATTTCTAAGTTACATATATATGGATACTTAGATAAGTTTAATTTTGATCATACAAAAGATGTGAACTTTGTCTCATTGGCAAAATGACTAAAGTTTCCGCTTATACATAATCAGGATAAAGGGCCACCAAATGATTAGGACTTATACATAATGATGTATGTGGTCGAATGCGTATGATGGAAATGGGTGACTTATACTACTTCATAACATTTACTAATGATTTCAGTAAATATGGATATGTGGTTGTTATAAAAAACAAATTCGATTATTTTGAAATGTTCAAAGAATATAAGGCCGGAGTAGAAAAGCAAACAGGGGAAATATAAGAGTTTTACGATCAGATCGTGGAGAAGAATACTTAAGCCTCAAATTCAAGAGTTTCTCGGAGGAGTGTGGTATTGTATCGTAACTTACTCTTTCTTGAATATCTTAATGGAACAGAGATTCGGAGAGGAGAAATCGTACCTTGTTGGACATAGTGTGATCGATGATGAGTCAAGCGGATCTTTCATTTAGTTTTTTGGATTATGCTCTAGAAACAGTCACATATACACTTAACTGAGTTTTCAACAAAAGTGGTTCAAAAGGCTCCATGTGAGATATGGACTGAGAAATGTGATATCATGTCATTTATGAAAATTTAGGGACGTGAAGCATTTGTGAAATGTTTAGTCTTCGACAAGCTTGGACTAAAATTAGATGGATGCTATTTTATGTGATATCCAAGTGAGACTAAAGGGTATAGTTTTTATAATCCTTCTGAGAATAAAGTGTTTGTTGCTCAGACCGCTTTATTTTTTGAGGGAGAACTACTTTCTAAGAAAAATTGTGGGAGGATAATATGTCTCGATGAAGATCGAGAACTACATGATAATATTGAACCAGAGTTGGAACAAGATCAAGATCTACATCAAAATCTTAAAAGTAATTATGTTCAGGAAACACAGGTTGTTCGTAGATATAATATGATTCACCATGAGCCTGAGAAAAATTATGGATTTCTCTTGACTCAAGATGGTGATGTGATGCTTACGGATAATAATGAGCCTCTCACCTACCAAAATGTTATGAACAATCCAGACTCCGAGAGATGGCTGGAGGCCATGAAATGCGAGATGGAATACATGTATCAAAATAAAGTATTGACTTTAGTTGATCCACTGAAAGGGCACTATAAGAAAAATAGCTTCAAAAAACACTAATTAGACAACAGTTGACAAAAGAACCGTTGTCCCAAAGTGACAGACAATAGTTTTATTTTTCCCTCCTAAAACTATTGTCTAATCCAAGGTTCATACAATAGTTTTTTGAACCGTTATAAAAAAAATCACAAAAAAGTGGAGTTTGCACAACGATTTTTTAAAACTATTATCTTGATATGCTTCAGACAACGGGACGAGTAACCGTTGTAAAATGTTAGACAACGGTTTTTCAAATATGTTATTAATCAAACTCTATAACAACGGTTTAACAAACCGTTGTCTTGTAAATGTAAAAAGACAATAGTTTATGAAGCTGTTGTCTAAGCGATCCCGAGACAACGATTAATTTAGAAGTCTTTCTGCTGGATATTTACGTTTCAGACAAGTGTTTATGAAAAGTCTGGTCTTATTATACATCAAACAACGGTTCCTAAATGAGGTTAAGACGACGGTTCTAACAAGACAACAACCGTTATCTATTTATAGGAAAACGTGGCACCATCGGATTGGTAGAAAATATTTCACCCGGATCGCTTAGTTGGAAAAATATCACCCATTGATTGACTTCACCTACATCACTTAGTTCGCACAATAAGAGCCCTTGATTTTCTGAAGGTGGCACACAATGGTTTTTTTAAAAAACTATTGTGTGATATCGAATTCTTAAATTTTAAAAATTATTTTTTAAAATTATTTTTTAGACGATCGAACCGTTCGTATGTTAAAGTATACAGATTTTAGTCATATGAAAAAATTATAAAAAAATCAAATTAATATTTAATGACTTTATAAGGAGAATTCGGTAAAAGTACTACTACCCTAAGTGAGATTCTTTCCCAAATAAAAAAATAATTAATTAAAATAATTTTTTCGACGATCCAACAGTACAATGTTAAATTATATTGATTTTGGTCATGTGAAAAAATTACAAAAAAATAAAACTTATCTTGCATGACTTTATAAGTAAAATTCGGTAAAAGTACTATTCCCTATAATGAGATTCGTTCTCCATCAAATAAATGATTTTTTTAAATGATTTATTGAACGATCCAACCGTACGGATGTTAAAGTATATAGATTTTAATCATATAAAAAAATTATAAAAGAAATTCAAACTAATATTCAATGACTTTATAAGGAAATATCGATAAAAGTACTACTACCCTAAACGAGATTCTTTCCCGAATAACAAAAAATATTAAAATTATTTTTTAGACGATCTAATGGTACGGATGTTAAAGTTTATATATTTTGGTCATATGAAAAAAATTATAAAAAAATTAAACTAATCTTGCATGACTTTATAAGGAAATTTCGGTAAAAGTACTATTACCCTCAACAAGATTCTTTCCGAATTAAAAAAATTATTTTTAAATAATTTTTTAGACGATCCAACCGTACGGATTTTAAAGTTTATAGATTTTAGTCATATGAAAAAATTATAAAAAAAATTAAACTTATCGTGTATGACTTTATAAGGAAAATTCGGTAAAATTACTATCCCCTATAATGAGATTCGTTCCCGATTAACAAAATATTTTTAAAATAATTTTCTGAAAATTAATCAAACAACGGGTTTTATGACGTAATCCGTCGTTTGATTACAGACGACAGTTTATTCTCACTTTATTGTTGTAGAACGGAAACTCATACAACATCTTATAAATCATTTGTTCTAAACTATTATAGAAATACTACAAGTACAACAGTTTTGTATTATTTCTATAAAACCATTGTCTATCACAAATTAGTATTTAACGGAGTTTAAGACCTATTATTACGGAACTAGTGATCTTTAACAAATACTTACATGTAAATATTTATTTTTAAGTATTTTAAAAGTAAATAAAAAATTACATAAAATGAATATATATTCTTAGGACAAATGTCACTCAAGTTGCAAGAGATGTTACACTACACAACCATAATTGTTAGCGTAGACTAATAATAAACATTTTTTTAATTTTAAGTAAAATAAAAATTATTTAATTATTTGGTTTTAAAAATAATTAATTTTAATAATGTTATTGAAGGCAATTCTAGAAAGAGTAAGATACCACAAAATAAATAAATTATTTACATTAATAAGTACTCAAATATTTAAATAAATTTAAAATAAATAAGTTTTAAAATTAAAATAATATGTAATATTTTTCAAATTGAATCATAACAAAAATGAAAACATGAATTGTAGCCCATTTCTCGATTAATGTACAACCTCCAAAGATGAGATTCGTCTCAGATAAACTAGATAATATTTTTAAATAATTTCGATGATCCAACTGTACGAATGTTAAATAATATTGATTTTGGTCATGTAAAAAAATTACAAAAAAAATAAAACTTATCTTGCATGACTTTATAAGTAAAATTCGGTAAAAGTACTATTCCCTATAATGAGATTCGTTCCCGATCAAAAAAATGATTTTTTTTAAATGATTTATTGAACGATCCAACCGTACGGATGTTAAAGTATATAGATTTTAATCATATAAAATTTTTTTAAAAGAAATTCAAACTAATATTCAATGACTTTATAAGGAAATATCGATAAAAGTACTACTACCCTAAACCAGATTCTTTCCCGAATAACAAAAAATATTAAAATTATTTTTTAGACGATCTAATGGTACGGATGTTAAAGTTTATATATTTTGGTCATATGAAAAAAATTATAAAAAAAATTAAACTAATCTTGCATGACTTTATAAGGAAATTTCGGTAAAAGTACTATTACCCTCAACAAGATTCTTTCCGGATTAAAAAATTATTTTTAAAATAATTTTTTAGACGATCCAACCGTACGGATTTTAAAGTATATAGATTTTAGTCATACAAAAAAATTATAAAAAAAATTAAACTTATCGTGTATGACTTTATAAGGAAAATTCGGTAAAAGTACTATCCCCTATAATGAGATTCGTTCCCGATTAACAAAATATTTTTAAAATAATTTTCTGAAAATTAATCAAACAACGGGTTTTATGAAATAATCCGTCGTTTGATTACAGATGACAGTTTATTCTCACTTTATTGTTGTAGAACGGAAACTCATACAACATCTTATAAATCATTTGTTCTAAACTATTATAGAAATACTACAAGTACAACAGTTTTGTATTATTTCTATAAAACCATTGTCTATCACAAATTAGTATTTAACGGAGTTTAAGACCTATTATTACAGAACTAGTGATCTTTAACAAATACTTACATGTAAATATTTATTTTTAAGTATTTTAAAAGTAAATAAAAAATTACATAAAATGAATATATATTCTTAGGACAAATGTCACTCAAGTTGCAAGAGATGTTACACTACACAACCATAATTGTTAGCGTAGACTAATAATAAACATTTTTTTTAATTTTAAGTAAAATAAAAATTATTTAATTATTTGGTTTTAAAAATAATTAATTTTAATAATGTTATTGAAGGCAATTCTAGAAAGAGTAAGATACCACAAAATAAATAAATTATTTACATTAATAAGTACTCAAATATTTAAATAAATTTAAAATAAATAAGTTTTAAAATTAAAATAATATGTAATATTTTTCAAATTGAATCATAACAAAAATGAAAACACGAATTGTAGCCCATTTCTCGATTAATGTACAACCTCCAAAGATGAGATTCGTCTCAGATAAACTAGATAATATTTTTAAATAATTTCGAAGATCCAAATGTACGGATGTTAAGATATATTAAAAAAAATTCAAATTACACTTAAATGTCGGGAATGCAATTTTTTTGTAAAATAGTTCAAATAATTTTTAAATAATTTTGCATGGATAAAATCGTACAAATATAACAATATATTAGCTTTTGTCATATTAAAAATATTAAAAACACTCAAATTTATTTTATATTATTTTATAAAAATAATTTCTGAAATCTAATTATAAAAATATTTCATGTACACAATATTTATTTATGGAGTTTTCTTGTTATAATTGGTTTCCCCCCTTCAACTTTTCATTTTCCCATTCTTTTGTTTTCATTACTTGCTTCCCCTTCCCTCACCCCGCCCCCCGCCCCCTTTAATCTTCTTCTCAAATCAAAATCAATCTCTCTCTCTAGGGCTCTTTCTCTCTCTCCTAACCTGCTCTCAATCCACCTCTATTTCAAACACTAATTACACTGACTTTATAACCGTCCACTGTTTGTGCTTCCATTTCCGATCTGAAGGATCCCGACTCCTTGAATTGAGTTAGGTTTCATGATTTTTTGTGTTTTCACTTTTTTGAATTTTGGGTTTTAGATGTGTTTGTAAAATCTTTGTGTTATTTTGGGGGATTTTTATGTGTGGTGTGAATGTAGGTATTCCAAAGAAGCTTGTGGTCCTATTGAGAAGGCGCATAGAAGGCGCATACGATTTCTGGTATGTAACATATTTTTTGTTTAATTATTCAAATTATTTGTGATGCTAGATGTCAAATTAAATAAAATGTAACTTTTGAATTTTTTAAGCATTTGCGGTTAAATACTTTTTGATGTCTTAATGAATTAATAGAGTTTTTGGTAAGGTAGTGTTTGATGTTTATGTTTCTGAACATGTGACAGATGTTCAATCTAAGGCGAGTGATGTCATTCCTGGGAAGGAAAATCCAGTTAAAAATTCAAATCTAGAATATTAAGAACTGAAGCATTACTCTTTGAGATTGAGAGTAATTTAGCTGGGGTTCAGAAGCATGCATTTTGCTTAGTGAAGGGACACAAAGGTATTAAGATTTAAGAGCTTCTCGTATATGTATGTTCTATGTGTAAAATGTTCCATAAATATCTCTGGACACTCTATCTGAAATTATAATCAAAATTAAGGGAGTATCTTCAACACCATCTTTTATAAAATAAAGAAAGGGTAAACTAATGATGTTTACAAAAAAATATAAGGCAGTGAAGTTTTATTAATGAGTATTTCCTATCTCGTCAAAGATAAATATGTGCTATAACTTTACATAAAAAAGGTTGAATATGTACTCATTTTTTTGTTGGATTGTAAAAGGAAACTTAGTACAATGAAAGGCAAACTAAAGTATTATAGTAAATGTTGTGTATACTATGTAACTGATCATGTTTCTTCTTAGTTTGGTGAAACTTTTAACTAGTGTCTGATAGATGCATGGGTGTTGGTATTTTTATGATATGGCCGGGTTCAATGCGAGCCAAGAGGTTATTATGATAACTCATAATTGTGCTGGATCTTACACGTTTACTTGTAGCTTAATTAGAAGAAAGTAACAATTGTTATTTTGCCTATTTTGATGATGAATTTTGGTTATGTCATTTTTATGAATACATATTGATCTAACTTTGCTCTTGTGCTGGATATATAGCTGTTTGAGTCATACAGACAAGATTAATTTCTGCAATAATAATATTATTAGATTAACACTTGAATATATGTACCTTGATATTATATATGTTTATAAAATTTTTGTAAACTATCTCATGTGTGCTCATATTATATATAATGAACTTGTAGATTTTTAAAATATGCACTTGTTCTTGGGCCAACCAATAAAAGAGCTTATACTTCTGCTGAGAGATTAACCAAGTTGTTCGAGTAAAAGATTAATGCAAATTAAGAATTTGGATGTGGAAGCATTTATGTTGCTAGGCGGCATAAATCACAAGGCTTGCACTAGACAACTAATATGTTGATTGCATTTTTTGAAGTTAAGAGATTACATTTTGGCTCAAAGACCGGATGCTGCTTCAAGATAAGCAGATCATGTAAGCTTTGTATAGGTCTATACAAATTTAAATTTAGGAAATTTCATATATTTGTATAAAATCTTTTGTAGGGTATTGAACAAATTTCCAAACCCTTATGTGTAAAGAATACAATTATAGTTTTAATTTACTAAACCTTCTTCTAATGTCAATAATATATGCTTTCTCAGCATTAAAAACGTGTAACAATAAATTTCTTACAATGCTTTGTTAGCGTAAAAAACTTGTAATAATGTGTTCTAGACAACAGTTTTGTCAAACTGAACTATTGTAGAAAGATCATTCACATAACTCTAATACACAACATAACCTTTGTGTTAATTTATTTCAGACAATTGATTTAGTTCTAGATGATGTTTACTACTGTAAATAAGAACAACACATCATTTTACATAAACCGTTGTGATAAAGAAGATCAACAATTGATATTCACCTAATAAACACTTGACTAACTAGAAGTCTTACAATAGTCTGTTATCCTAAACCGTTGTTTCATCCATCCTCTAAACAACGCTTTCTAAGGTCCTTGCAGTTGTCTGTTTTAAAGATAAACAACGGTAGGCGTACCGTTGTCTGATACGCGTATCAGACGGCGCATCAATACTCAACGGTATTTAGGGATATCAGACAACGGTTAAAAACCGTTATGTCATCCTGTTTTTCTTGTAGCGGGGATAAAATCCATAGTGTGCAAGTGTGTTTTGAAGAAGAAAACTGACATGGATGGTAAAGTACAGACCTATAAGGTGTGACTAGTGGCAAAAGGTTTCAAATAAATTCATGTTATAGACTATGATGAGACTTTTTCACCAGTTGCTATGGTCAAGTCCATCATGCTATTTCTAGCAATAGCTGCTTAATTTGACTATGAGATTTGGAAAATAGATTTCAAAATCGCTTTCTTATATGAGAGCCTTGAAGAGGATGTATATATGATACAACCTGAGGGTTTTGTCAATCCAAAATTTGTTGATATTGTCTGTAAGTTGCTTCAATCTATTTATAGATTGAATCAAGCCTCAAGGAGATGGAATATTTATTTTGTTTAACAGTCAAAGAGTTTAGCTTTATTCAAAATGAAGATGAACTAGTATTTTCAAGAAGGTTAGTGGGAGCCATGTGATATTCCTAGTATTATATATAGATGACATATAACAGATATGGAATGGCATACCTTCTCTACAAGATGTTAAGATTTGGTTGAGAAATAGTTTCTCGATGAAATACTTAGGCGATGCTACCTATATATTAGAGATTAAGATCTATAGAGATAGATTGAAGAGATTAATTCACCTTGTCGGAGTACATACATTAATAAAGTATTGTATCATTTTAGGATACATGAGACAAATAAAGGATATGTTTTGATGTCTCATGGGATTGTGATCTGAAAAGATAATTGCCCCTTAAATCATTAGATGATAATTAGGGCCGTTTGAGAAAGTTCCATATGCTTCAGCAATTGGATCAATAATGTGTACAATGATATGTATTTATCTTGATGTTTCCTATGCTTTGAGCATGACGAGAAGATACAAGTCTAATCCAGGCGAGAGTCACTGGATAGTTTTCAAGAATATTCTTAAGCCCTTAAAGAGGACTAAAGTTTTATTTTTGGTGTATGGAGAAGATAGGGAACTGGTTGTAAAGGGCTACACTGATGCTAGTTTCTGAACCTAATTTTTGGACAGACAAGGATAATTATGTGTTAATATATGTTTTGTGTTTTGTCTAAATATAAGTGATGTTAGCTGTAATTGTACACAGCAAGGACATTGATTATTCTTTAATGGAATCCGAATATATTGAGATGCTTTTGAAACAACCAAGAATACTGTTTTGGCATGTCCTTAGACAATATCACCTTATTAATGAGATTAATTATCTAGGAGATATAAATATAAAGTGCATAATAATGATTATGTTGTAGACCCACTGCCTAAGGCTTTGTCACAACAGAAGCACGATGGTCATACTAGTTTCATGAGTATTAGATACATGGGTGATTGACTCTAGTGCAAGTGGGAGATTGTTAGTGTTTGTGCCCGAGAGATAACACTATAATGCTTTAATTTAAAATATTTGGATTATTAATATTTATGTTTTATCGATTATTCCTTTAATAATTTATTAATTCATAATTTACTATGATATAAATGTTAGAATAATAAATGTCCTTGGAATATGGTATGCAATTCTATATCTCTAAGTACGTGATTTAGAAATGAGATTATGAGAACAATATCAATATTCCTAAAGGTCCCTAGTCGAGTATTACTATAGGTGAGACTAATAATGCATTAAGACTAATATGTTTGTTGATTGATGATCACATCTGATTGATCATAGGTATGGTGATACTAAAGTCAAAGTACAGGAACATGTATTAGATACATAGTGCTGGATTGACCCGTTGTGAAATACTACATGTTTATAGTTTCATAAATTATTTTTACAGTGATAATGATGTAATGATCCTTAGACCTAAAGTCATTATATTTCTATACGAGAATTAATATACTTTGATTCCATTAAAGTTATCCTTGACCGGGTAATGATAAAAGTGGACATGGGGTATATTATGAATCGTATGAGAAATATGAATGATCTAGATGAGATTTAACCCTCCTATTTTAGGAGTGATATTATTGGACTCTTGTGTGAGCTAGACTATGAAATGTGTGGTCATGCTCAAATGTTGATTTGATATGATAGTCTACTCATTGATCAAGGAAACTTGGACTAAACTATGATGAGGATGACACATTACATTTCTCTAGTTTAATCTATTATATTTGGTTAAAGGGATTATATTACATTGTATATTATCACGAAAGATTTAATCGATTCACGGATTTAATTATTATTACTTGGGTAACAATGATGTATTACTAGATGCCGCTCATTATTTATAATTTTAATATGAACTATTAAAATTATTGCCAACATAATAATAACCTACAGGGTAAGACACAAAAAACGCTTGAAGGAGAAATAATTTAAAATTATGAATTTAAATTAAAAAAGTAATTTGTTTTATTTATGATATTAATTAAGTATGACTTAATGAGTAAAATAAATAAAAGAGAAAACTTACTTAAACTAATTCTGAAATAAGTTATTAATTAATTAAGTGTGACTTAATTAAATAATAAATTGGGATTTGAGATTAGAATTAATTATAACTAGATTATAATTAGAAAACTCATTCTTTTCTCTATATAAACTCCTTGATGGCTGATTTATATAAATGGATACATGGTTTACAAAACCCTAGCCCTTCAAGGAGAAAGAGAAAGAGAGGTAGAGATGCAGTTTTCGGTGCTTGTACACATCAATCCTTCAAGAAAAGCGTTCGTATGGATACCGTAGAGCGTAGATCCCGAGAGCGGCATACGTGGTGATTCAACAAGGTTTGGAATTCCATTAGTCCTCCATTAATGAATTCTTAAAGCTTCTTTATGGTAAAGATTCTTACTGCGAATTAAATATCTACTTTCGTAATATTGAAATTGAATTATCATATCGAACTGAGATTAAAATATTGAAATCCAATAAAAAAAATTAGTTGGATTTTGTCGGTGTATTCTCTCGGGTTAAAACACAATAACGCAAAATATTGATTTTCGGTCTAAGCATAATTCATATATAATTAATTCAAAATAAAACTAACTTTCAATTAAAATATAATCATTCAAAACATGTAAAAATATCAATAAAAATATATCGCTTAATAAGTATCATTGTCTTTCTCAAATATCTCTTATTAAAAAATCATGAACATATACGGGTATTAATATATTTATTATGAAATTATATTATATAAAAAATTTAAATGAACATATTTAAGATTTCAATCCAAATTAAATTTATTAAAAAGTTATATAATATTAAAAAAAAAATTAGCACCGGCTAATTAATTTGTGTCCCCGGGTCTTTTTACACTGTTCTCCTCCGGCTTCAAGGGAGGAGTAAACTGTTCCCTCGCGTACCGAGCTGCAAACTTTTCATAAATGTGTCCAAGCAGGGGATTTGGTCCCGTACCAGATCTTCCAAATATTCACTTCTGTTTGTCTTGACAAGGGCAAGATGACTCATCAGTAACTTTCAAACGTTTTCTCGAAATGACCTCTGTGTCTAACGAGAAAGGACTACTCTTCTTGCATTTTCTACTTCTTCATGCCTAGCCAATTCTTGTTCTGTAAATGTTAAGGATACTTGTTAGTTACAAATTATATGAATAAAGAAGGTTTAGCTTAAGAAGGGGAGAGTTTGGAAAATTTCCAGCAGTTCAAGAATATCATGAGTTTCCTGCACTTCAACCAAGGTCACATACACAGTTTGTGCAGCGCGACCACTTAAACTGAGGAACATGAAATGGTCCTTTTAGCTG
This sequence comes from Apium graveolens, assembly GCF_009905375.1. NCBI lineage: Eukaryota > Viridiplantae > Streptophyta > Magnoliopsida > Apiales > Apiaceae > Apium > Apium graveolens. The sequence continues at coordinate 18,563,157 of NC_133653.1, forward strand.
CTACCATACCTCATAAATTTTCTCTTCGAATGGGCTGCATGCTGTCTGGTCATTTTCCCAAGTATCAGCCACATATTGACTGATCACACACTTCAGATGCAAAATTAAAAATAAGAGATCAATAAGAAACTGTAATATACGTGATTTTAAATATTTTAAATAATAATAATAATAATTATAACAATAATAAAAGTAATAATAATAATAATAATAATAATAATAATAATAATAAGTGAAGATTTTGATTTAGGTAAAATTATAATTATAAAAGAATTAGTTTGAGTTAGTAATTGGATTAGAAAAAGGAGTTGTTATGAGAGATATATATATATAGTTAGGTACGTCTCTTAGACACATACATTATAATTAAAATCCTAGTGTTTCGATGGCAGCCACAAAAAGAGGGGAGAGAAAGAGAGGGCTCGATAGCTTTTGAGTCCACAAGATCATACATAAATTGTTACTTGATAGATTGTGTAAGTTTCTCTCTCTGATATAAGAGTATAATCAATTATTTTATTTTTTTATTGCATATCAACCAAGTGTGACTAGGAGATATATAATATAGGTTTAATGGGCATCACTAGCACATTTATATAAATATTTTAATCATATATATATCGGGGCCTTGTACGTGAATTTACATGTGAGATTCATGTTTCATAGTTTATGGGTGCATGTGGAAATCAATGATTTTGTGTTCCTGCTTTGTTCAACTAATATTAATATTATATATATTTCATTTGAAAATAAATAAAAATTTCCTTTGTTTAGTTCTTTCATATACAAGTTTTGACTGTGATTTATAGTATTAATGGAGTTATGTCCGGCGTGACATGTTTTATGATTATTTGATAATATATTTAATTAAAGTTATGAAAGTTTATCGGATATTAAAATAAATAAAAATGGGGGAATATTAAAATAAATAAAATAGATATTTTATGGAATATTCACGTGAATGTGGATATATTTAGCCAACAAAGATTATTTAATTGAATATTTGTTTGTTACTTTTTCTTTTGCGACGAATTGAGTATGTTAAATATAATAGTAGCATATGTGTGTCAAGTTAATAGTTGGTCCAGGCAGTCCACAGAGTTTTGAATTTTATAGTCAAGCTATGTAAGTTTGTTTATACGTAAGTTTGTTTGTTTATTTTTTTTAACATGGTAACTGATCACTTTCCTGCAATAGGTTTAATATAGATGCATTCGGGTGAATTTGATCCAACTAGTTAATTAACTTGCATTAACACTATTGGCGTAGTGACATGTGGCAATGTCCGTCAAGACTAGTAAAATTGATTAAAACGTTATGTAAACAATTTATAAATAGTAGTGATTAATTAGAAAAAAATGAATATATAAAATATTTATTAATTATAATTATAATTTTGTATTTAGATCGCGGGCCGGGAATTTAGCGATCGTTTGCGGATTTCATTAGTATTAGAGGTTGTGATGCTCGAGGTACGGATTCTTTCCCCTTTTTATTCAGCGCTCCTCTTCTTAGAAATTTAATATCTCTGCTTTGTTGAATTTCATATTTTATTCGCTCTGTTAAAATTGTTTGGGTATTTTGACTTCCGAAAATTATTTTAAAATTTGATTTGAAAAATTATAAATATCTATTTATACGATTTTTAAAATTATTTATGATACCCTCTTCTTTGGAAATCTGAATTATTTGTCTCAAGTGATTTTAAATTTTGCGAGAATATTTTTATTTTGAACCCTTAGTGTGATTTAGGGTATACCGATTTAACCGGCTGTAGGGGTACTACAGCCATATCATTGCGGCACCGGTGACATGACACTTCCGTGACAGTGTGATTGGTCACGGCGTATCCTTCTGATAGCTCTTGGGGGGAGCTTTTGCGCATTTGATATTTCTTCAGGATACGTGGGTGCACCCATAGTTTGATTTGTGATTTGATTTATGGTGACGTTGTATATGTCGTACACGTTATCCATTCTGTTGCACACATTAGGTACCCTATGATATGTGTATTTGTATCTGTTCTGATCTCGGTATGAAATATCCTAACCCTTCGTTGTTTCAGCCTTACTTATTTTTAAAATTGTTGTTTTATTATAAATTGCTGATCATTTATTTCTGATCTCTTGTTCTATAAATTGTATTCCAAATCCGTACTGGGCGTTTGGCTCATGCCGTATTCTTTTTCTGGCAGGTGCTTAGGGGGATTCGGGACTGTGCGATGGAGAGCTACCCTATTTATTGTTTAGGATTTCAGACTTTATCAGTATCTAGATTCAATTATTTTTTTTAGAGATTTCAATATTTATATTATTGGTTTAGACAGTTTGGAGATTTAATATTGTTTTGGAGATTTTAGATCGTTTAATTATCGTGTAGATATATGTGAGTGCTCTGTTTGCAGGTTTATGGATTTTAAGTAATATCTCCCTTCTATTTAAAGAAGGGGGTGTTACAGAAACACTACTACCGAATGCAAGCTAAGTAATATTCAATGCAATTATGTTTCAACACCATTTATTGTTTCTTGGGTTGTAAATGAGTTCAACTGTTCGTGAGACTATCTCGGCTTGTAAAATATTCGAACTCCGGCTCGGCGGTTGGTAATAGCCGAACCAAACTAGAGCTATTTGAATTCTTTACCGAGTCGAGCTCAAATTTCAAATTACTCGCTCTTAAGGTTCGTGAGTCTCTATTATTTTTAATTTTTTAATATAAATATATTCTGATGTAAATATATTCAATATATTATTTATATTTGATATATTTAATGGAAATGAAATCGATCCGAACTGATTATATTTCAAATTTTTCTCAATATTTGGGTATCAAACCAATCGAACTTTTATTAGCCGAGTTTCAAGGTTTGAGATTAAAATCTTCAGACTCGAACTCGAGCCCAAACTTTTTAATCGAAATTGAGCCGAGCACATAAAGAAAAATGAATATATATATATATAATGTATAACAAATTCAAAGCACAGGGAATAGCATTATACCCCATCGAAAAATGCTGACATCCATCCGTTGCATTTTTCTGCACAACCAAAGTCCTTGTATCTAAGGATAATGAAGTGATGTCGCATTCCGCGGAATTTTTAAATTATTAAACTGTAGCATTTCACCTGAATAATGCAATAAACAGTATGTCGCATTCCGCGGTACTAGTACCTAATTAATTATTTATAATTCAGTATCATAGAAAAGGACCAAATAGCTAATTAACTAAATAAATTATTATGCCCGCTTTTCATTTTGCGCTCCGTTAGTACTGGATAATAATTATTGATAATACAAGTATTAGAGAAAAGAACCAGATAACAAAATAATTATTTTACTTACACACCAAAATCTACAATATATAATATCATATATAAATCAAATATGAAGAATATTAAGATAAAATTTTAATATAATACTTGTGTCAATTTTTTTTGTTTAATCCAAATTGGCCGGGATAACTAGTATTTAAACAAGATGCAACAACCAAATCAAACAAAAAGCACATATTAAAAAATGAAAATTGCAGGTATAAAGGCAGCAAGTGGACCTTTCCTCTCACAGCAAACACATAACAGTAGGAGGCGATGCTTAGTAGTAGAAATCCCCAGGCGAAGAGAAGAGAAATATAATATGTTCTCTACTCATGTACACCACATAGACAAATTATATAGCCAGATACATTGTATGTATTAAAGCTGGATTCCTCTTTTTGCATGCAGCAGTATTAAATTTAATTAGAAAATGCCACCTTAACCGTTTCTTATCTCTAGTTGTTGACATTTTTACAACCCTATTTCAAAATGTAGTCCCACATTGCAGTTAAATGCTATAAATAATAGTCATGAAAATAATATAATTCACAATTAAAGTAATATATAGAATGTATATTCTATTAATAGGTTATTGGTTTAATTTGAAAATGTGCTTTGCAAAAGAAAATGTGCTTTGTAAGTTTTAAATTTATATGTTATTTTGTAATTAAAATGTCTACTTAATTTGAGAGGCTCAAGTTTACATTCTTATTCAACCTAATGAAAATATGACATGTAAAATTTTAGAGATGTATACATTTATTTACGTAAAAATAAATTGAATGATAATATATATAGTTAAAAAAAATGATAAAATACAAAATTATGAGGTGTATTATGAGTAGCCTGATAAAAGATGGTGGTCCTAAACAATATTGTTATTTAATTTTTACTTTAAATTTACACCCAAAATTTTCCCCAAATGCTGAATGTATTATGGGACCACGCGTGGATAAATATGCTTGTACAAATTAAAACTCGCCACGTGTTAGCGACATCATTTGGGGAATTTTTTTGGGAAAACTATCACTACTCTTACATGAATATCTGGTCCTTTAATTTTGGATTGGTCTATTAATCTTCAAGCCACCCTAAGACGAAAACGTGTTCTTACAAACTTTAATTAATAACATTTTTTAAAAAAATATAACCATTATGCGCAATATAAGTTTACATCCTTTTTTAAACTCATAAAAATATAAAATTTTAGAGAATCAAAATGATAATAAAGTTTTAGGAAGAAAGATAAATATTATATTTTTTCACCCAAATTTTGTAAAAACGCCGATATATAGAAAGGCGCCCACATACAACAATCAAATAAGAAGGTGTACATAAAAGGTAAATGTGTGTAGGCATTCCTTAAATGTTTACCATAATAGTTATAAGAATCCTCAATATATGAATTATATTAACATAATTTTTAGGGATATAACACATCTTCATGTTATTGATGTGAGTAATTAATTTCGATGATAATAAAATAATATCTAAAATTCTAAATTATATTCAAATTCGAATACATAATATTATTGTTAAAAAATAGTCTAATCTCAATAACAAACCATCATAATATTGACAAAAAATATCGTAAAAATATACCAAAAAATTAGTTACTGCTTTTGTGATCAATAATAAAGATGGTGCCACATAGGCGTTTTTCTTGTAGTAACATGCTTTGCACAAAGTTATGGTGTCATCTGATCTGTCATATATATATGTAGATCACTTTTAACATATAATTTGGTTTGGTCATGAGTATTCCAGTTACTTGTAATTATGAGTTATATATTATGGTTTATATTCGTTTTATTTATAACTAACTTAAAACCCGTGCAATGCGTAGACTTTTTAAATATTACATAATTTTTTTAATATTTAATTTTAATAGGATTCTTAATTTTTTTTTCATTTAACCGTTTTAGATGATATGATTTCATGATTGTTAAACTTGCTTCTAATGATCAAAACGATTTGTTTACTTTGAGATGAGATTTCTTTTTTGTAATAGTGTAGATGAGTGATCAATCAATGAATGATGAACAATGTGTTGATGCTTTCTTTATAAGTTCAATTTTATCGGAGTTATTTACTTTTGTGTAAATTGTGATATAAAATTAGCTATGTTATCATATTCTGATTGCGTATCACGTTCTAATTGCGATTTTGAGTCAGTTATAATTTAAGAAATAATTTGAAAGGAGAAGAGCCGGTTTCATGTCGTTCGGGGTTCGATTCCAGCACTGACTTTTAAGTTGTACATTATATATAATTTAAAAGAAAACCGACAACTGCGAAAGTTGAAAATGGTAATAAAATATATTGTCTGTGGTCTGTCTTCCATCTTATACGTCATTATGATAATATTTCTTGTGATAATATAGTATGCAACAAAAATATTCATCATAATGATATCTTATGATAATTTATATATTCACTGATCCCGCATACTATTTGGATCTTATATATTATCTATATATTTGGATAATGTCATTTTAGAAAATTTTTAAATATTTAGTAATATGTTTGTTAAACATTTGGAAAATCAATTTTTTCAAGATTGCATAATGTGATATACTAAAATTTTATTCGTTCTTTTCGAAATGTAATATTAGTCGATCGGTACAAACTTCTCTTGTTTTCTTTATCAAAACCCATATTTTTAATGCTTATTTTTTTTGTTATATTTGCTTGAGAAATTGTATAAAAACAAAAAACAGTAGTAAAGTGAGCCCTAAGTTTATTAATTTAATTAATTTAATATTTTACAGACTAGTGTTTGCAAGTCCACAGAGTTGAAACATAAAGTTTTGAAATGTTGGTTTTTAATAATCTGACTTTAGTAATTTCAAAATTGTAGTTGTGGAAGAAGCAGGGTTGGTCATATATTTTGTTCAGAAGAAGGGTTAGTCATATATTTTTATTAACAAGAATGTTTCCCTAAGTGTAACTAATTTCCCTTTTTGCTATAGCTTTTGGTATAAGCTTATTTCCCTTACAGGTGCTAGTATCTGAATGATTTTATATCAGATAATATAATCTCATCTTCTTCTTTTTCTCTGGATAATAATCATCTTTGTATAATATTTACAGTACTTGTTTCATCTATATATCAGTTTTATTTGTCCATATGCTGGTGCATCTTCATTGTTCTTGTAGTCTCGCTTTAAAATGAAGAAGTGCGGTTCTCCAGCCTCAAAATCTTTAGAACGTGGAGAGGCCAATAATTCGATATCTATAGATGGCGCAACGACTCCAGTTGTACAGCGAGAGGAAGAACAAAGCTCTCAGCATTTCTGGTTGGGGTAACTGTGTTTCCTTGTTCATACTTTGCCTTTTAATTAGCATATATTTCATTCATGCTATGCAGATGTCTTGAAAAATTTTACAATATTGTGATGGTTTGAATATTATTCTGACGCAAAAATATGGTTCTTCTGATTATTTAATATATCTATGTGTGGTCAGGCGATATGTCTTGAATGTGAAACAAACATCTTTGCAGAGTTGTAATCGCGTGCCTTCTTTAGTCGAGCACATAGCAGGTGGAGGTAGATCTATTGGTATCATGTTTCAGTATTACATTTTTAATTTCTCATTTTCGGTTTTTTCGGTCCAATTTTTTTTGTATCTAAGGACTCTATTTCGAATCCTTCTTTTAATTGTTATGAATCTTTAGTGCAAGTTGATTGGGAACAGATGCTATTGCAGGAGACTCTTATGAAGCTGCCATTGAGGTCATCATCTTGGATGATAGTGAAGACGAAGAAGTGGTTGAGTTAGCCGTTTCACCGGAAAAACTGACAATGGCTGAAGGGAAGGCATCAGCTGGAAATGGCGCCACAACTATTACTCTGCAAAAAACAGAGAAAAGGCCTTCTTTAGACGAGGGTAAGAATATAATAATTGAACTTGAAAATGATGGTTAGACTTCTCATTTTCTTTATCTAGCAATTCTCTATCCAATTGGCTTGTAGTAAAGAGTCTTTTTTTAATATTTACAGGACAAGAATTCGATATACAACCTCAGGAGACGAGAAAAGCCATTGGTGAATTATCTCTCCCTTGGGGAGACACCGAAGTTGAAGATAATGATCAGACTTCTGGTTTTCTTGAGCGTCCACGAAACGTAGACAAAGGCTCTCCCAGTGGCCAAGCCGTACTTGATGATCTGAATGTTAAAATTTCAACTACAGCTAACACCCTGCGGAATCAGAAGCAGCAGAGTAGAAATTTCTCTGGTAACAGTAATCTGGTATGGAAATTTATTTATTTTTGATATATATTACGGATTTCTTTTCATGATATTTTGTAATTCCAGTGTATCACATATATGTTCTTCTCCTATCTGTCTTCACATCTTACTTCGGTCAGAAGTAACTAGAAACAACAATAACTCATTGCCCTGCTTTGTTATAGGATCTTTCTCTCAGCCTCTGCATTCCCGGAACAGAAGGGAATCAGAAGGTGAAACATGAGGGTATTTCTGTTGAGAGTCAAAGAAAGAGGAAGGGCACTTTTGATGCATTCGATAATGTGACCGTTTCATCACTGAAATCGCGTAGGCGGATGAAAATGGGAAAGTTCCTTGAAAAACCCTTTACTTCCTATGAAATTATTTATTTAGAATAAGAAAACACTGATGGTAGAACCAGACCAGTGACAACTGCTTATGCTAAACTTGGTAAAAACTGACTTCTTTAGTAAAATCTTTGAACTTTTACCTGATGTAGCTAATATTTACTCCATTTAAATAATTTGATACAGCAAATGCAGATCCAACCCCGAGAATGTATGCAAAAGCTACTGGCGAGTCATCTCGCCCTCTTGAGGACGAGCACAAAGGACCTGAAAAGAAATCTGGCACTGGAGCAAATCCCCGAGTTGGAAATATTTTGAATATGCATGGAAGGTCCACAAATTGGTCGACCACTTAATCCTATCAACGAAGTGTGCATCATCACATTTCTTTCCTTCTCTTTATATTTTTACTGATTTAAATGCAACGTACCTTTTTAGTTTCAATATGGGTTTTTTCATGTCATAAATCATATTATCAGAATGCACATTACTAGTTTTCAAATGTATTTGTAGACAAGTATGCAAATAATAACTTCAAAAAATATACCAGTATAATCTTTGTATTTAAATGAAAAATGTGCTCGCCCAAAAGAATTTGCATATATTTGCAAATTAACACAATAGAGCAACCAAAATTCATAAGTTAATTAGATGACATAACTACTTCCTGGAACAACATCAATTAACAAATTATGACAAACCGGACTGCAGATATCAAATTGATCCATTTTATCCCAAACCAACTCAAGTAAATTTGGGACTTTAAATCGATTTATAAAATAAAGTACTATTATTACTAAGTGCACAAAAGGATTATGATCTCGAGGAGACTTGTGGTGCACAGCGTTGTGTACTATCAAAGTTAGCTGCAGTCGGGCTAATTGGCTTCAGCTTATTTAAGATTCAAAATCTGGAATTGACTCTATTTTCGAAAAAGACTTAGATTTTGACTTTGGTTATCACATTAAGTATGAGAGCCAGGTTCTCCAAATCTTGATTTGTTTGTAAGACAGTAATTTGGTATTTTCTGCACAGCGATAACATAAGGTTACAAGTCTATGTATCACTACAAGAAAAACGGCTTTTTCCTACCAAGCAAATCAAATCAGAAAAATTTCGTAGGAATTGCTCTACCGTAAACTGGTAGGAATTGCTCTAGGTGGGGCCCAGATTTTGTACACGCAAGCACCAAAACCTACCAATATAGGTGGAAAACTCAAAACCTACCAATTTTGTTAGGTTTTGACCAAAATTTGATACCGAAATGGTCCCACCAACCACGTCATCAGCCCTCACTTATTTTATTGATTAAACTTTTTTATGAAAAAAGAAATAATATCATCAATCTCGGACCATTTCCTACCAAGTTTGGTGGAAAAGTTTTTCCTACCAAGGTTGGTAGGTTTTGGTAGAATCTTAATGTGAAAATAACCCCACCAACCACATCAACAGACCAAGTATTGTTAAGAATATAAAACATTTTTCTGAAGTATGAATAAATATCAATAATTCTGGTCGTTTCCTACCAATATTGGTAGCAAATGGGAGAAAACTAAGAAAAATGTGTTTTTTTCCAATTTTCGCTCACATTTCTGTTGATCAAACTCTAAAAACATAAATATCTATTCATTTTAATAGTAAAACTCTAAAAGTTAGTTGATTACACTTACAGTCCCGTGTTTCCATTTATTTTTTGGATAATTATAATTATTACGAAAAAAATATTAAACATGAAAATGATTGGATAAATTAAAACTTTTCAAGTCAAATGTCATTTTATAGTGAAATAAAACTAGGAAAAAAATTGGGTAAGAAAACAATTATGACAAAGAAAATCGTTTAGAAAACAGAACGTCGAGATTGTTCGAAGATTGAGTTAGATTTTCAACTCAAAGTTTCGGGGATGGGTTAGACATTTGGATTTTTTTAATAATCTAACCTTACGGATGATTATATATATGAGTTTTATACATGTAATTGAAATATGGAATATTTAAAAATTAAGCTATTATATTTTTATAATAAATCTATAGAAAAAACTACAAGAAAAATATATTTTGTGTACTTTTCGCCTATTGTTTGTCACATTTCCGTTGATCAAACTCTAAAAACATAAACATCTATTCATTTTAATATTGAAACACTAAAAGTTAGTTGATTACACTTACATTTTTGGGTTTCCATTTTTTTTGGATAATTATAATTATTACGAAAAAATATTAAATATGAAAATGATTCGATAAATTAAAACTTTTCAAGTGAAATGTCATTTTATAGAGAAATAAAACTAGGAAAAAAAATTAGGTAAGAAAACAATTATGACTAAGAAAATCGTTTAAAAAACGGATTGTCGAGATTGTTCGAAAATCGATTTAGGTTTTCAAATCAAAGTTTCGGGGATGGTTAGACATTTATATTTTTTTTAATAATCCAACCTTACCGATGATTAGATATATGATTTTTATACATGTAATTGAAATATAGAATTTTGAAAAATTAAGCTATTTTATTTTTATAATAGATCAATAGAAAAAAAGTGCAAGAAAATTATTTTTTTTGTACTTTTCGCACATTGTTTGTCAGATTTTCGTTGATCAAACTCTAAACACATAAATATATATTCATTTTAATAGGGAAACTCTAAAAGTTAGTTGATTACACTTACAGTCCCGTGTTTCCATTTGTTTTTTGGACAATTATAATTATTACGAAAAAAATATTAAATATAAAAATGATTCGATAAATTAAAACTTTTCAAGTGAAATGTCATTTTATAGTGAAATAACACTAGGGAAAAAAATTGGGTAAGAAAACAATTATGACTAAGAAAATGATTTAGAAAACGCAACGTCGAGATTGCTCGACGATTGAGTTAGGTTTTCAACTCAAAGTTTCGGGGAAGGGTTAGACATTTAGATTTTTTTTAATAATCCAACCTTACGGATGATAAAATATGAGTTTTATACATGTAATTGAAATATAGAATTTTTAAAAATTAAGCTATTATGTTTTTATAATAGATTTATAGAAAAAAAATGCAAGATTTTTTTTTTTGTACTTTTCGCCCATTGTTTGTCACATTTTCGTTTATCAAACTCTAAAAACATAAACATCAATTAATTTTAATAGTGGAACTCTAAAAGTTAGTTGATTACAATTATAGTCCGGTGTTTCCATTTGTTTTTTGGATAATTATAATTATTACGAAAAAATATTAAATATGAAAATGATTCGATAAAAAAATAAAACTTTTCAAGTGAAATGTCAATTTATAGTGAAATAAAACTATGAAAAAAAATTGGGTAAGAAAGCAATTATGACCAAGAAAATCGTTTAGAAAACAGAACGCCGAGATTGTTCGAAGATTGAGTTAGGTTTTCAACTCAAAGTGTCGTGGATGTTTAGGATTATACACTTGGATTTTTTAATTTTTATTTTTCAATAATCCAACCTTAGGATGATTAGATACATGAATTTTATACATGTAGTCGATATATTGAATTTTTAAAAATTAAGCAATTATATTTTAATAATAGATCCATAAAACAAACTTTTAATTCCTACCAGAATTTGTAGGTTTTGCCCAAAAAAGTTGTTTGTCATTTTCCTAGTTGGATATTTCCTACCAAGTTGGGTATGAAATAGACCTAAAATTGGTAGGAAAAGGCATCACCTCAAAATAGTAATTAAATTTTTATTTTAACAATTTCGTATAATATTCGATTTTTAATAAATATTATCTAATTTTTTAACTAAGATATATTTGTTTGTTTCACTATATATTTTAGGGATATGATAAACTTTTTAGAAAATAAATAAATATATTTGGTTTACTAGTATTTAGTCCTATATTGATATTGGAAATTTTTTAAATATTTAATTTTCTTTTTAATGATTGCACTCACACTAAAATTAAAAAAAATTTGTTAAACCCCATTACCTACCTATATTGGTTGTAGTTTCACGAAAATTTTAAACATGAAAGTAAATTCAAAATTTTTAAAATTGGAGCGAAATCCAAAAATTCAAAAACAAAGTCCAACTCAAAACCTACCAATATTGGTAGGAAATGAACTTTAGTTTCACGAAAATTCAAATATGGAGCCAAAACTAAAAGTTTTAAATATGGAGCCAAAACTAAAAATTCAAAATTTTCGTCAAATTCAAAGCCTACCAGTATTGGTAGGAAATGAACCTTAATTTCACAAAAAATTCAAATGTGGAGCCAAAATCAAAAATGAAAATTTCAAATACCGAGCCAAAATTAATCTCAAAAATTTGAAAATTCCGCCTAAACCTATAACCTACCAATATTGGTAGGAAATAGGTGACTTAAACCTATAAACCACTATCTTCTTCTTTTCACTTTCAATTTCATCTACTCCACCAAAATTTCATTTCATAATTTCTCCATCCTCTTCTTATCTTTTGGTAAATATCTTGATATTCTTCATTTAAACCATCTCATATATATGTATGTATTTCAATATTTTTAACATATTTTTTATCTTGATTCGTTTATATGATTACTTCTTTGTTTTTACTACATGTATTAATTGTTCATTTACGTTAATGACTACTAACATTTATAATCTCTTCTTATGTATATTTTATTCACTCGAGACCAAGGAAATGAAACAAACAAAGATGAAAATGGAAAACGCACAAAGAATGTAGACAAATTATTCAACAACGATAATAAAAAAATTACAAAGAATGAAGGCAAATGATTCAACAATGATGAGAACTTGAAGATGATTAGTCTTAACTTTTGAAATATTTATTAATTGTTGTAATGAATTATTATTTCTAATATGCAATTATCACGGATATGTAATTTTTATTAATGTTATAATGGTGATATGTCCGGATTGTGATTTATGATGAATTTTCAATTTTGGTTATTTTTGTATGCTTATGATATAGATATCAATTTATGTACAACTTGTGTTACATTGTTATCAATGAAATAATTTTTTTTATAAAAAAAGTGTCCAATATTTCCCACCACATTGAAGCCATTTCCTACCACATTCAAGGTATTTCCTACTACATTCAAGCTAAACAGTGGTAGGAAATGGTTGGTAGGAAATGCTGATATTCATGTCTTCTGACATAAAACCTACCATTCATCAATCAAAACCTAGTAGGAAATACTCACTCAAAACCTACCAATTTTGGTAGGAAAAAGGTCTTTTCTGTGTCAATTGCCACGTGGCAGGACACGTGGATGGGTTCCACATGCCAACTCATCAATCTGACCCCAATTTGTATGACGTGGCAGCGACATGGCAGGTGACGTGGCCGCCCATGTGGCGTGCCACATGGGCGGCCACTTGGCAAGTGGGACCATTTCAGATACAACCACTTGGCAAGTGGGACCATTTGAGATACAAGCACCAATTCCTACCACAAAGCAATTCCGACTGGAGCAAATCCCACCAAGCCTTTTGGTTGGATTTACCCCCTTTTCCTACTAGAAATAGCCCATTTCCTACCAAAACGCTGGTAGGGAATGGCTGTTTTTCTTGCAATGTATATATATAGCATTGTTGTTACAAGTTACAACTATTTGGATGTACATAAAATTCACAAATTTAGAGCTGCAAATATATCTTGATACAATGAGAGGAGATAACAATTACATCACATGTTATCATCTTTATTCTTACTAGCTGGTCTCTAATAATATCTTATATTTTATTTGTGTTAAAATAATATGTAGTTAATTGGTTTTAAATTAATGTTTAATTTTGAACGTAGATGGTGGTATTCAAACCTAAAAAATTTTATTGTTTATGTTTTTAGTACTAAAATCATACGATTATATGATCATTTAATTTAAAAGATCTAACAGTTGCGATTAATAAAGATATTAAGAAGATAGCATAACTAAACCAAGAGGTTTAACAAAATTACTGGTTATTATAGTTTTGCATATATAATATATATAAATATTAATATATATGTTGTTGTTGGTGAAATTTGAACCATGAAAACTTTAATAGTACATAAATAATAATATAAATATTTATCGTTAGTGAGATTCGAACTTTAGAACCTGATTAGTGTATTCTTCTAATATTTAGATCAAACGGTCATGATCATTTGATTAAAAATATTTGACGGTCGTGATTGAAATGATAACAAAACAAACCAAAATATCCTAAATTATATATCATTCCAATTCTTATAGCATAATATAGATTCACATATTGACCAACTCCCATATCGTTAAATTACTAAGCAAGCCAGTGTTACAGAGATACAATCTTAAACCTAAGCATTTTTGTTCAAGAAATCTGGGACCTATGTGCTATTGGCTTAGGCCTGGCGAGAATGTCAAAAGCTTAAGTGGAAAATATTGTAATACAATAATTTCCATCGAGTAGATTTGAGAGTTCAGTTCAATTTATCAGATAAAGTACTACTACTAAGATTAACAAAAAAGTATGATGATTGGGGGCTTGTGGTGGACTCGTATGTGCTATATGCTGAGGAGGATGTCAAGATTTTAAGTGGGGAAGTTTGTAAAACCACAATCTTATCAAGTAGATTTGAGACTTCACTTGAATTTATAAAGTAAAATATTCCTATTAAGTACAATAAAAAATCATGATTATTAATACTTAGTGGGGGGCTAGTGGACTATCTAGTTGACAAAAATCATGCGTATTGGGGTTTTATGGTGAACCCGTGGACTATCTAAATTTACTGCATTTGAGCCCGTAATTTCCATTATTTCTTACTCAAATAAGATATTTACCTGAATTTCAAAAAAAAAATTAATCAGGATTGTTACATTACATGGTTGACCTTTCCTGCAAAGGACAACATGTTAAAATGGACCTTGAATTGAATTGATCATATCTATAAAGGAGAAATTAGGTTTAACCAAAATCTAAGTGTGGGCTAGTCGACCACGTAACATAAATGTTTTAATTAATAACTATTCCAAACATGTTCTTTTAATCGTATTTTATTTCATAAATTGGATATAGTATCAAAATTTTAATTAAAATAAGATTAATTTATTATAACATTTGACTGATTAGCACTACAATAAAATAGGCCAATTATGACGGATCTTTCATTTAGTTTTTTGGATTATGCTCTAGAAATAGTCACATATACACTTAATCGAGTTTTCGACAAAAGTGGTTCAAAAGGCTCCATGTGAGATATGGACTGAGAAATGTCATATCATGTCATTTATGAAAATTTAGGGACGTGAAGCGTTTGTGAAATGTTTAGTATTCGACAAGCTTGGACTAAAATTAGATGGATGCTATTTTATGTGATATCCAAGTGAGACTAAAGGTTATAGTTTTTATAATCCTTCTGAGAATAAAGTGTTTGTTGCTCAGACCGCTTTATTTTTTGAGGGAGAACTACTTTCTAAGAAAAATTGTGGGAGGATAATATGTCTCGATGAAGATCGAGAACTACATGATAATATTGAACCAGAGTTGGAACAAGATCAAGATCTACATCAAAATCTTAAAAGTAATTATGTTCAGAAAACACAGGTTGTTCGTAGATATAATATGATTCACCATGAGCCTGAGAAAAATTATGGATTTCTCTTGACTAAAGATGGTGATGTGATGCTTACGGATAATGATGAGCCTCTCACCTACCAAGATGTTATGAACAATCCAGACTCCGAGAGATGGCTGGAGGCCATGAAATGCGAGATGGAATCCATGTATCAAAATAAAATATTGACTTTAGTGATCCACTGAAAGGGCACTATAAGAAAAATAGCTTCAGAAAACACTAATTAGACAACAGTTGACAAAAGAACCGTTGTCCCAAAGTGACATACAATAGTTTTATTTTGCCCTCCTAAAACTATTGTCTAATCCAAGGTTCATACAATAGTTTTTTGAACCGTTGTAAAAAAAATCACAAAAAAGTGGAGTTTGCACAACGATTTTTTAAAATTATTGTCTTGATATGCTTCAGACAACGGGACGAGTAACCGTTGTAAAATGTTAGACAACGATTTTTCAAATATGTTGTTAATCAAACTCTATAACAACGGTTTAACAAACCGTTGTCTTGTAAATGTAAAAAGACAATAGTTTATGAAGCTGTTGTCTAAGCGATCCCGAGACAACGATTAATTTAGAAGTCTTTCTGCTAGATATTTACCTTTCAGACAAGTGTTTATGAAAAGTCTGGTCTTATTATACATCAAACAACGGTTCCTAAATGAGGTTAAGACGACGGTTCTAACAAGACAACAACCATTGTCTATTTATAGGAAAACGTGGCACCATCGGATTGGTGGAAAATATTTCACCCGGATCGCTTAGTTGGAAAAATATCACCCATTGATTGACTTCACCTACATCACTTAGTTGGCACAATAAGAGCCCTTGATTTTCTGAAGGTGGCACACAATGGTTTTTTTAAAAAACTGTTGTGTGATATCGAATTCTTAAATTTTAAAAATTATTTTTTAAAATTATTTTTTAGACGATCGAACCGTTCGTATGTTAAAGTATACAAATTTTAGTCATATGAAAAAATTATAAAAAAATCAAATTAATATTTAATGACTTTATAAGGAGAATTCAGTAAAAGTACTACTACCCTAAGTGAGATTCTTTCCCAAATAAAAAAATAATTAATTAAAATAATTTTTTCGACAATCCAACCGTACGAATGTTAAATTATATTGATTTTGGTCATGTGAAAAAATTACAAAAAAATAAAACTTATCTTCCATGACTTTATAAGTAAAATTCGGTAAAAGTACTATTCCAATTAATGAGATTCGTTCCCGATCAAAAAAATGATTTTTTTAAATGATTTATTGAACGATCCAACCGTACGGATGTTAAAGTATGTAGATTTTAATCATATAAAAAAATTATAAAAGAAATTCAAACTAATATTCAATGACTTTAAAGGAAATATCGATAAAAGTACTACTACCCTAAACGAGATTCTTTCCCGAATAACAAAAAATATTAAAATTATTTTTTAGACGATCTAATGGTACGGATGTTAAAGTTTATATATTTTGGTCATATAAAAAAAATTATAAAAAAATTAAACTAATCTTGCATGACTTTATAAGGAAATTTCGGTAAAAGTACTATTACCCTCAACAAGATTCTTTCCGGATTAAAAAATTATTTTTAAAATAATTTTTTAGACGATCCAACCGTACGGATTTTCAAGTATATAGATTTTAGTCATATGAAAAAATTAAAAAAAAAATTAAACTTATCGTGTATGACTTTATAAGGAAAATTCGGTAAAAGTACTATCCCCTATAATGAGATTCGTTCCCGATTAACAAAATATTTTTTAAAATAATTTTCTGAAAATTAATCAAACAACGGGTTTTATGACGTAATCCGTCGTTTGATTACAGACGACAGTTTATTCTCACTTTATTGTTGTAGAACGGAAACTCATACAACATCTTATAAATCATTTGTTCTAAACTATTATAGAAATACTACAAGTACAACAGTTTTGTATTATTTCTATAAAACCATTGTCTATCACAAATTAGTATTTAACGGAGTTTAAGACCTATTATTACGGAACTAGTGATCTTTAACAAATACTTACATGTAAATATTTATTTTTAAGTATTTTAAAAGTAAATAAAAAATTACATAAAATGAATATATATTCTTAGGACAAATGTCACTCAAGTTGCAAGAGATGTTACACTACACAACCATAATTGTTAGCGTAGACTAATAATAAACATTTTTTTAATTTTAAGTAAAATAAAAATTATTTAATTATTTGGTTTTAAAAATAATTAATTTTAATAATGTTATTGAAGGCAATTCTAGAAAGAGTAAGATACCACAAAATAAATAAATTATTTACATTAATAAGTACTCAAATATTTAAATAAATTTAAAATAAATAAGTTTTAAAATTAAAATAATATGTAATATTTTTCAAATTGAATCATAACAAAAATGAAAACATGAATTGTAGCCCATTTCTCGATTAATGTACAACCTCCAAAGATGAGATTCGTCTCAGATAAACTAGATAATATTTTTAAATAATTTCGACGATCTAAATGTACGGATGTTATGATATATTAAAAAAATTCAAATTACACTTAAATGTCGGGAATGCAAATTTTTTTGTAAAATAGTTCAAATAATTTTTAAATAATTTTGCATGGATACAATCGTACAAATATAACAATATATTAGCTTTTGTCATATTAAAAATATTAAAAACTTTCAAATTTATTTTATATTATTTTATAAAAATAATTTCTGAAATCTATTTATAAAAATTTTACATGTACACAATATTTATTTATGGAGTTTTCTTGTTATAATTGGTTTCCCCTTCAACTTTTCATTTCCCCATTCTTTTGTTTTCATTACCCGCTTCCCCTTCCCCCTCCCCCCCGCCCAGCCCCGCCCCGCCCCCTTTAATCTTCTTCTCAAATCAAAATCAATCTCTCTCTCTAGGGCTCTTTCTCTCTCTCCTAACCTGCTCTCAATCCACCTCTATTTCAAACACTAATTACACTCTGAATGACCAATTGACTTCATAACCATCCGCTGTTTGTGCTTCTATTTCCGATCTGAAGGATCCCGGCTCCTTGAATTGAGTTAGGTTTCATGATTTTTCGGGTTTTCACTTTTTTGAATTTTGGGTTTTAGATGTGTTTGTAAAATCTTTGTGTTATTTTGGGGGATTTTTATGTGTGGTGTGAATGTAGGTATTCCAAAGAAGCTTGTGGTCCTATTGAGAAGGCGCATAGAAGGCGCATACGATTTCTGGTATGTAACATATTTTTTGTTTAATTATTCAAATTATTTGTGATGCTAGATGTCAAATTAAATAAAATGTAACTTTTGAATTTTTTAAGCATTTGCGGTTAAATACTTTTTGATGTCTTAATGAATTAATAGAGTTTTTGGTAAGGTAGTGTTTGATGTTTATGTTTCTGAACATGTGACAGATGTTCAATCTAAGGCGAGTGATGTCATTCCTGGGAAGGAAAATCCAGTTAAAAATTCAAATCTAGAATATTAAGAACTGAAGCATTACTCTTTGAGATTGAGAGTAATTTAGTTGGGGTTCAGAAGCATGCATTTTGCTTAGTGAAGGGACACAAAGGTATTAAGATTTAAGAGCTTCTCGTATATGTATGTTCTATGTGTAAAGTGTTCCATAAATATCTCTGGACACTCTATCTGAAATTATAATCAAAATTAAGGGAGTATCTTCAACACCATCTTTTATAAAATAAAGAAAGGGTAAACTAATGATGTTTACAAAAAAATATAAGGCAGTGAAGTTTTATTAATGAGTATTTCCTATCTCGTCAAAGATAAATATGTGTTATAACTTTACATAAAAAAGGTTGAATATGTACTCATTTTTTTGTTGGATTGTAAAAGGAAACTTAGTACAATGAAAGGCAAACTAAAGTATTATGGTAACGCAGAAAATAGAAAAAATAACAGAACTTACCCAACCTTGCATACGTTTAAAAGTGGATCATGCTGATATATTACTATATATAGGTCAGAAAGTTTATTAGGCACTAAATATTTTCTGTCTCTATACAGAATATTTAATAGCCATCTAAGAAGAGGTGCATCATGTGAGTTGCTTGGTTACTATGATGGGGCACTTGAAGGTATGTAAATGTTGTGTATACTATGTAACTGATCATGTTTCTTTTTAGTTTGGTGAAACTTTTAACTAGTGTCTGATAGATGTATGGGTGTTGGTATTTTTATGATATGGCTGGGTTCAATGCGAGCCAGGAGGTTATTATGATAACTCATAATTGTGCTGGATCATACACGTTTACTTGTAGCTTAATTAGAAGTAAGTAACAGTTGTTATTTTGCCTATTTTGATGATGAATTTTGGTTATGTCATTTTTATGAATACATATTATTCTAACTTTGCTCATGTGCTGGATATATAGCTGTTTGAGTCATACAGAC
Organism: Apium graveolens; assembly: GCF_009905375.1. Lineage (NCBI taxonomy): Eukaryota > Viridiplantae > Streptophyta > Magnoliopsida > Apiales > Apiaceae > Apium > Apium graveolens. Next base: position 18,583,021 of record NC_133653.1, read on the forward strand.
AAGATTAATTTCTGCATAAATAATATTATTAGATTAACACTTGAATATATGTACCTTGATATTATATATGTTTATAAAATTTTTGTAAACTATCTCATGTGTGCTCATATTATATATAATGAACTTGTAGATTTTTAAAATATGCACTTGTTCTTGGGCCAACCAATAAAAGAGCTTATACTTCTGCTGAGAGATTAACCAAGTTGTTCGAGTAAAAGATTAATGCAAATTAAGAATTTGGATGTGGAAGCATTTATGTTGCTAGGCGGCATAAATCACAAGGCTTGCACTAGACAACTAATATGTTGATTGCATTTTTTGAAGTTAAGAGATTACATTTTGGCTCAAAGACCGGATGCTGCTTCAAGATAAGCAGATCATGTAAGCTTTGTATAGGTCTATACAAATTTTAATTTAGGAAATTTCATATATTTGTATAAAATCTTTTGTAGGGTATTGAACAAATTTCCAAACCCTTATGTGTAAAGAATACAATTATAGTTTTAATTTACTAAACCTTCTACTAATGTCAATAATATATGCTTTCTCAGCATTAAAAACGTGTAACAATAAATTTTTGTTACAATGCTTTGTTAGCGTAAAAAACTTGTAATAATGTGTTCTAGACAACAGTTTTGTCAAACTGAACTATTGTAGAAAGATCATTCACATAACTCTAATACACAACATAACCTCATAACCTTTGTGTTAATTTATTTCAGACAATTGATTTAGTTCTAGATGATGTTGACTACTGTAAACAAGAACAACACATCATCTTACATAAACCGTTGTGATAAAGAAGATCAACAATTGATATTCACCTAATAAACACTTAACTAACTAGAAGTCTTACAATAGTCTGTTCTCCTAAACTGTTGTTTCATCCATCATTTAAACAACGCTTTCTAAGGTCCTTGCAGTTGTCTGTTTTAAAGATAAACAACGGTAGGCGTACCGTTGTCTGATACGCGCATCAGACAGCGCCTCAATACTCAACGGTATTGAGGGATATCAGACAACGGTTAAAAGCCGTTGTGTCATCCTGTTTTTCTTGTAGTGGGGATAAAATCCATAGTGTGCAAGTGTGTTTTGAAGAAGAATACTGGCATGGATGGTAAAGTACAGACCTATAAGGTGTGACTAGTGGCAAAAGGTTTCAAATAAATTCATGTTATAGACTATGATGAGATTTTTTCACCAGTTGCTATGATCAAGTCCATCATGCTATGTCTAGCAATAGCTGCTTAATTTGACTATGAGATTTGGAAAATGGATTTCAAAATCGCTTTCTTATATGAGAGCCTTGAAGAGGATGTATATATGATACAACCTGAGGGTTTTGTCAATCCAAAATTTGCTGATATGGTCTGTAAGTTGCTTCAATCTATTTATAGATTGAATCAAGCCTCAAGGAGATGGAATATTTGTTTTGTTTAACAGTCAAAAAGTTTAGCTTTATTCAAAACGAAGATGAACTAGTATTTTCAAGAAGGTTAGTGGGAGCCATGTGACATTCCTAGTATTATATGTAGATGACATATAACAGATATGGAATGGCATACCTTCTCTACAAGATGTTAAGATTTGGTTGAGAAATAGTTTCTCGATGAAATACTTAGGCGATGCTACCTATATATTAGAGATTAAGATCTATAGAGATAGATTGAAGAGATTAATCCACCTTGTCGGAGTACATACATTAATAAAGTATTGTATCATTTTAGGATACATGAGACAAATAAAGGATATGTTTTGATGTCTCATGGGATTGTGATCTGAAAAGATAATTGCCCCTTAAATCATTAAATGATAAGGGCCGTTTGAGAAAGTTCCATATGCTTCAGCAATTGGATCAATAATGTGTACAATGATATGTATTTATCTTGATGTTTCCTATGCTTTGAGCATGACGAGAAGATACAAGTCTAATCCAGGCAAGAGTCACTGGATAGTTTTCAAGAATATTCTTAAGCTCTTAAAGAGGACTAAAGTTTTATTTTTGGTGTATGGAGAAGATAGGGAACTAGTTGTAAAGGGCTACATTGATGCTAGTTTCTGAACCTAATTTTTGGACAGACAAGGATAATTATGTGTTAATGTCTGTTTTGTGTTTTGTCTAAATATAAGTGATGTTAGCTGTAATTGTACACAGCAAGAATATTGATTATTCTTTAATGGAATCCGAATATATTGATGCTTTTGAAACAACCAAGAATACGGTTTAGGCATGTCCTTAGACAATATCACCTTATTAATGAGATTAATGATCTAGGAGATATAAATATAAAGTGCATAATAATGATTATGTTACAGACCCACTGCCTAAGGCTTTGTTACAACAGAAGCACGATGGTCATACTAGTTTCATGAGTATTAGATACATGGGTGATTGACTCTAGTGCAACTGGGAGATTGTTAGTGTTTGTGCCCGAGAGACAACACTATAATGCTTTAATTTAAGATATTTGGATTATTAATATTTATGTTCTATCGATTATTTCTTTAATAATTTATTAATTCATAATTTACTATGATATAAATGTTAGAATAATAAATGTCCTTGGAATATGGTATGCAATTCTATATCTCTAATTACGTGATTTAGAAATGAGATTATGAGAACAATATCAATATTCCTAAAGGTCCCTAGTCGAGTATTAATATAGGTGACATTAATAATGCATTAAGACTAATATGTTTGTTGACTGATGATCACATCTGATTGATCATATGTATGGTGATACTAAAGTCAAACTACAGGAACATGTATTAGATACATAGTGCTGGATTGACCCGTTGTGAAATACTACATGTTTATAGTTTCATAAATTATTCTTACAGTGATAATGATGTAATGATCCTTAGACCTAAAGTCATTATATTTCTATACGAGAATTAATATACTTTGATTCCATTAAAGTTATCCTTGACCGGGTAATGATAAAAGTGGACATGGGGTATATTATGAATCGTATGAGAAATATGAATGATCTAGATGAGATTTAACCCTCCTATTTTAGGAGTGATATTATTGGACTCTTGTGTGAGCTAGACTATGAAATGTGTGGCCATGCTCAAATGTTGATTTGATATGATAGTCTACTCATTGATCAAGGAAACTTGGACTAAACTATGATGAGGATGACACATTACATTTCTCTAATTTAATCTATTATATTTGGTTAAAGGGATTATATTACATTGTATATTATCACGAAAGATTTAATCGATTCACCGATTTAATTATTATTACTTGGGTAACAATGATGTATTACTAGATGTCGCTCATTGTTTATAATTTTAATACGAACTATTAAAATTATTGCCAACATAATAATAACCTACAGGGTAAGACACAAAAAACGTTTGAAGGAGAAATAATTTAAAATTATGAATTTAAATTAAAAAAGTAATTTGTTTTATTTATGATATTAATTAAGTATGACTTAATGAGTAAAATAAATAAAAGAGAAAACTTACTTAAACTAATTCTGAAATAAGTTATTAATTAATTAAGTGTGACTTAATTAAATAATAAATTGGGATTTGAGATTAGTATTAATTATAACTAGATTATAATTAGAAAACTCATTCTTTTCTCTATATAAACTCCTTGATGGCTGATTTATATAAATGGATACATGGTTTACAAAACCCTAGCCGTTCAAGGAGAAAGAGAAAGAGAGGTAGAGATGTAGTTTTCGGTGCTTGTACACATCAATCCTTCAAGAAAAGCGTTCGTATGGATACCGTAGAGCGTAGATCCTGAGAGCGACATACGTGGTGATTCAACAAGGTTTGGAATTCCATTAGTCCTCCATTAATGAATTCTTAAAGCTTTTTTATGGTAAAGATTCTTACTGCGAATAAATATCTACTTTCGCAATATTGAAATCGAATTATCATATGGAACTGAGATTAAAATATTGAAATCCAATAAAAAAAATTAGTTGGATTTTGTCGGTGTATTCTCTCAGGTTATAACACAATAACGCAAAATATTGATTTTCGGTCTAAGCATAATTCATATATAATTAATTCAAAATAAAACTAACTTTCAATTAAAATATAATCATTCAAAACATGTAAAAATATCAATAAAAATATATCGCTTAATAAGTATCATTATCTTTCTCAAATATCTCTTATTAAAAAATCATGAACATATACGGGTATTAATATATTTATTATGAAATTATATTATATAAAAAATTTAAATGAACATATTTAAGATTTCAATCCAAATTAAATTTATTAAAAAGTTATATAATATTAAAAAAAATATTAGCACCTGCTAATTAATTTGTGTCCCCGGGTCTTTTTACACTGTTCTCCTCCGTCTTCAAGGGAGGAGTAAACTGTTCCCTCGCGTACCGAGCTGCAAACTTTTCATAAATATGTCGAAGCAGGGGATTTGGTCCCGTACCAGATCTTCCAATTATTCACTTCTGTTTGTCTTGACAAGGGCAAGATGACTCATCAGTAACTTTCAAACGTTTTCTCTAAATGACCTCTGTGTCTAACGAGAAAGGACTACTCTTTTTGCATTTTCTACTTCTTCATGCCTAGCCAATTCTTGTTCTGTAAATGTTAAGGATACTTGTTAGTTACAAATTATATGAATGAAGAAGGTTTAGCTTAAGAAGGGGAGAGTTTGGAAAATTTCCAGCAGTTCAAGAATATCATGAGTTTCCTGCACTTCAACCAAGGTCACATACACAGTTTGTGCAGCGCGACCACTTAAACTGAGGAACATGAAATGGTCCTTTTAGCTGCTACCATACCTCATAAATTTTCTCTTCGAATGGGCTGCATGCTGTCTGGTCATTTTCCCAAGTATCAGCCACATATTGACTGATCACACACTTCAGATGCAAAATTAAAAATCAGAGATCAATAAGAAACTGTAATATAAGTGATTTTAAATATTTTGAATAATAATAATAATAATTATAACAATAATAAAAGTAATAATAATAATAATAATAATAATAATAATAATAATAATAATAATAATAATAATAAGTGAAGATTTTGATTTAGGTAAAATTATAATTATAAAAGAATTAGTTTGAGTTAGTAATTGAATTAGAAAAAGGAGTTGTTATGAGAGATATATATATATATAGTTAGGTACGTCTCTTAGACACATACATTATAATTAAAATCCTAGTGTTTCGATTAGGCAGCCACAAAAAGAGGGGAGAGAAAGAGGGCTCCATAGCTTTTGAGTCCACAAGATCATACATAAATTGTTATTTGATAGGCTGTGTAAGTTTCTCTCTCTGATATAAGAGTATAATCAATTATTTTATTTTTTTATTGCATATCAACCATGTGTGACTAGGAGATATATAATATAGGTTTAATGGGCATCACTAGCACATTTATATAAATATTTTAATATATATATGGGGGCCTTGTACGTGAATTTACATGTGAGATTCATATTTCATAGTTTATCGGTGCATGTGAAAATCAATGATTTTGTGCTCCTGCTTTGTTCAACTAATATTAATATTATATATATTTCATTTGAAAATAAATTAAAATTTCCTTTGTTTAGTTCTTTCATATACAAGTTTTGACTGTGATTTATAGTATTAATGGAGTTATGTACGGCATGACATGTTTTATGATTATTTGATAATATATTTAATTAAAGTTATGAAAGTTTATCGGATATTAAAATAAATAAAAATGGGGGAATATTAAAATAAATAAAATAGATATTTTATGGAATATTCACGTGAATGTGGATATATTTAGCCAACAAAGATTATTTAATTGAATATTTGTTTGTTACTTTTTCTTTTGCGACGAATTGAGTATGTTAATTATAATAGTAGCATATGTGTGTCAAGTTAATAGTTGGTCCATGCAGTCTATAGAGTTTTGAATTTTATAGTCAAGCTATGTAAGTTTGTTTATACGTAAGTTTGTTTGTTTATTTTTTTTAACATGGTAACTGATCACTTTCCTGCAATAGGTTTGATATAGATGCATTCGGGTGAATTTGATCCAACTAGTTAATTAACTTGCATTAACACTATTGACGCAATGACATGTGGCAATGTCCGTCGAAACTAGTAAAATTGATTAAAAAGTTATGTAAACAATTTATAAATAGTAGTGATTAATTAGAAAAAAATGAATATATAAAATATTTATTAATTATAATTATAATTTTGTATTTAGATCGCGGGCCGGGAATTTAGCGATCGTTTGCGGATTTCGTTAGTATTAGAGGTTGCGATACTCGAGGTACGAATTCAGTCCCCCTTTTATTCAGCGCTCCTCTTCTTAAAAATTTAATATCTCTGCTTTGTTGAATTTCATATTTTATTCGCTCCGTTAAAATTGTTTGGATATTTTGACTTCCAAAAATTGTTTTAAAATTTGATTTGAAAAATTATAAATATCTGTTTATACGATTCTTAAAATTATTTATGACACCCTCTACTTTGGAAATCTGAATTATTTGTCTCAAGTGATTTTAAATTTTGTGAGAATATTTTTATTTTGAACCCTGAGTGTGATTTAGGGTATACCGAGTTAACCAGTTGTAGGGTACTACAGCCATATCATTGCAGCACCGGTGACATGACACTTCCGTGACAGTGTGATTGGTCACGGCGTATCCTTCTGATAGCTCTTGGGGGAGCTTTTGTGCATTTGATATTTGTTCAGGATTTGTGGGTGCACCCAGAGTTTGATTTGTGATTTGATTTATGGTGACGTTGTATATATCGTACACGTTATCCATTCTGTTGCACACATTAGGTACCCTATAATGTGTGTATTTGTATCTGTTCTGATCTCGGTATGAAATATCCTAACCCTTCGTTGTTTCAACCTTACTTATTTTTAAAATTGTTGTTTTATTATAAATTGCTGATTATTTATTTCTGATCTCTTGTTCTATAAATTGTATTCCAAATCCGTACTGGGCGTTTGGCTCATGCCGTATTCTTTTTCTGGCAGGTGCTTAGGGGGATTCGGGACTGTGCGATGGAGAGCTACCCTATTTATTGTTTAGGATTTCAGACTTTATCAGTATCTAGATTCAATTATTTTTTTAGAGATTTCAACATTTATATTATTGGTTTAGACAGTTTGGAGATTTAATATTGTTTTGGAGATTTTAGATCGTTTAATTATCGTGTAAATATATGTGAGTGCTCTGTTTGCAGGTTTATGGATTTTAAGTAATATCTCCCTTCTATTTAAAGAAGGGGGTGTTACAGAAACACTACTACCGAATGCAAGCTAAGTAATATTCAATGCAATTATGTTTCAACACCATTTATTGTTGCTTGGGTTGTAAATGAGTTCAACTCTTCGTGAGACTATCTCGGCTTGTAAAATATTTGAACTCCGGCTCGGCGGTCGGTAATAGCCGAACCAAACTAGAGCTATTTGAATTCTTTACCGAGTCGAGCTCAAATTTCAAATTACTCGCTCTTAAGGTTCGTGAGTCTCTATTATTTTTAATTTTTTAATATAAATATATTCTGATGTAAATATATTCAATATATTATTTATATTTAATATATTTAATGAAAATGAAATCGATCCGAACTGATTATATTTCAAGTTTTTCTCAATATTTGGGTATCAAACCAATCGAACTTTTATTAGCCGAGTTTCAAGGTTTGAGATTAAAATCTTCAAACTCGAGCTCGAGCCCAAAATTTTTAATCGAAATCGAGCAGAGCACATAAAGAAAAATGAATATATATATATATATAATGTATAACAAATTCAAAGCACAGGGAACAACATTATACCCCATCGAAAAATGCTGACATCCATCCGTTGCATTTTTCTGCACAACCAAAGTCCTTGTATCTAAGGATAATGAAGTGATGTCGCATTCCGCGGAATTTTTAAATTATTAAACTGTAGCATTTCACCTGAATAATGCAATAAACAATATGTCGCATTCCGCGGTACTAGTACCCAATTAATTATTTATAATTCAGTATCATAGAAAAGGACCAAATAGCTAATTAACTAAATAAATTATTATACCCGCTTTCCATTTTGCGCTCCGTTAGTACTGGATAATAATTATTGATAATACAAGTATTAGAGAAAAGAACCAGATAACAAAATAATTAATTTAATTACACACCAAAATCTACAATATATAATATCATATATAAATTAAATATGAAGAATATTAAGATAAAATTTTAATATAACACTTGTGTCAATTTTTTTTGTTTAATCCAAATTGGCCGGGATAACTAGTATTTAAACAAGATGCAACAACCAAATCAAACAAAAAGCACATATTAAAAAATGAAAATTGCAGGTATAAAGGCAGCAAGTGGACCTTTCCTCTCACAGCAAACACATAACAGTAGGAGGCGATGCTTAGTAGTAGAAATCCCCAGGCGAAGAGAAGAGAAATATAATATGTTCTCTACTCATGTACACCACATAGACAAATTATATAGCCAGATACATTGTATGTATTAAAGCTGGATTCCTCTTTTTGCATGCAGCAGTATTAAATTTAATTAGAAAATGCCACCTTAACCGTTTCTTATCTCTAGTTGTTGACATTTTTACAACCCTATTTCAAAATGTAGTCCCACATTGCAGTTAAATGCTATAAATAATAGTCACGAAAATAATATAAGTCACAATTAAAGTAATATATAGAATGTATATTCTATTAATAGGTTATTGGTTTAATTTGAAAATGTGCTTTGCAAAAGAAAATGTGCTTTGTAAGTTTTAAATTTATATGTTATTTTGTAATTAAAATGTCTACTTAATTTGGGAGGCTCAAGTTTACATTCTTATTCAACCTAATGAAAATATGACATGTAAAATTTTAGAGATGTATACATTTATTTATGTAAAAATAAATTGAATGATAATATATATAGTTAAAAAAATGATAAAATACAAAATTATGAGGTGTATTATGAGTAGCCTGATAAAAGATGGTGGTCCTAAACAATATTGTTATTTGATTTTTACTTTAAATTTACACCCAAAATTTTCCCCAAATGCTGAATATATTATGGGACCACGCGTGGATAAATATGCTTGTACAAATTAAAACTCGCCACGTGTTAGCGACATCATTTGGGGAATTTTTTTGGGAAAACTATCACTACTCTTACATGAATATCTGGTCCTTTAATTTTGGATGGGTCTATTAATCTTCAAGCCAACAAGCCACCCTAAGACGAAAACGTGTTCTTACAAACTTTAATTAATAACATTTTTTAAAAAAATATAACCATTATGCGCAATATAAGTTTACATCCTTTTTTAAACTGATAAAAATATAAAATTTTAGAGAATCAAAATGATAATAAAGTTTTAGGAAGAAAGATAAATATTATATTTTTTCACCCAAATTTTGTAAAAACGCCGATATATAGAAAGGCGCCCACATACAACAATCAAATAAGAAGGTGTACATAAAAGGTAAATGTGTGTAGGCATTCCTTAAATGTTTACCATAATAGTTATAAGAATCCTCAATATATGAATTATATTAACATAATTTTTAGGGATATAACACATCTTCATGTTATTGATGTGAGTAATTAATTTTGATGATAATAAAATAATATCTAAAATTCTAAATTATATTAAAATTCGAATACATAATATTATTGTTAAAAAATAGTCTAATCTCAATAACAAACCATCATAATATTGACAAAAAATATCGTAAAAATATACCAAAAAATTAGTTACTGCTTTTGTGATCAATAATAAAGATGGTGCCACATAGGCGTTTTTCTTGTAGTAACATGCTTTGCACAAAGTTATGGTGTCATCTGATCTGTCATATATATATGTAGATCACTTTTAACATATAATTTGGTTTGGTCATGAGTATTCCAGTTACTTGTAATTATGAGTTATATATTATGGTTTATATTCGTTTTATTTATAACTATCTTAAAACCCGTGCAATGCGTAGACTTTTTAAATATTACATAATTTTTTTAATATTTAATTTTAATAGGATTCTTAATTTTTTTTCCATTTAACCGTTTTAGATGATATGATTTCATGATTGTTAAACTTGCTTCTAATGATCAAAACGATTTGTTTACTTTGAGATGAGCTTTCTTTTTTGTAATAGTGTAGATGAGTGATCAATCAATGAATGATGAACAATGTGTTGATGCTTTCTTTATAAGTTCAATTTTATCGGAGTTATTTACTTTTGTGTAAATTGTGATATAAAATTAGCTATGTTATCATATTTTGATTGCGTATCACGTTCTAATTGCGATTTTGAGTCAGTTATAATTTAAGAAACAATTTGAAAGGAGAAGAGCCGGTTTCATGTGGTTCGGGGTTCGATTCCAGCACTGACTTTTAAGTTGTACATTATATATAATTTATAAGAAAACCGACAACTGCGAAAGTTGAAAATGGTAATAAAATATATTGTATGTGGTCTATCTTCCATCTTATACGTCATTATGATAATATTTCTTCTGATAATATAGTATGCAACAAAAATATTTATCGTAATGATATCTTATGATAATTTATATATTCACTGATCCTGCATACTATATGGATCTTATATATTATCTATATATTTGGATAATGTCATTTTAGAAAATTTTTAAATATTTAGTAATATGTTTGTTAAACATTTGGAAAATCAATTTTTTCAAGATTGCATAATGTGATATACTAAAATTTTATTCGTTCTTTTGGAAATGTAATATTAGTCGATCGGTACAAACTTCTCTTGTTTTCTTTATCAAAACCCATATTTTTAATGCTTATTTTTTTTGTTATATTTGCTTGAGAAATTGTATAAAAACAAAAAACAGTAGTAAAGTGAGCCCTAAGTTTATTAATTTAATTAATTTAATATTTTACAGACTAGTGTTTGCAAGTCCACAGAGTTGAAACATAAAGTTTTGAAATGTTGATTTTTAATAATCTGATTTTAGTAATTTCAAAATTGTAGTTGTGGAAGAAGCAGGGTTGGTCATATATTTTGTTCAGAAGAAGGGTTAGTCATATATTTTTATTAACAAGAATGTTTCCCTAAGTGTAACTAATTTCCCTTTTTGCTATAGCTTTTGGTATAAGCTTATTTCCCTTACAGGTGCTAGTATCTGAATGATTTTATATCAGATAATATAATCTCATCTTCTTCTTTTTCTCTGGATAATAATCATCTTTATATAATATTTACAGTACTTGTTTCATCTATATATCAGTTTTATTTGTCCATATGCTGGTGCATCTTCATTGTTCTTGTAGTCTCGCTTTAAAATGAAGAAGTGCATAAATCTTTAGAACGTGGAGAGGCCAATAATTCGATATCTATAGATGGCGCAACGACTCCAGTTGTACAGCGAGAGGAAGAACAAAGCTCTCAGCATTTCTGGTTGGGGTAACTGTGTTTCCTTGTTCATACTTTGCCTTTTAATTAGCATATATTCCATTCATGCTATGCAGATGTCTTGAAAAATTTTACAATATTGTGATGGTTTGAATATTATTCTGACGCAAAAATATCGTTCTTCTGATTATTTAATATATCTATGTGTGGTCAGGCGATATGTCTTGAATGTGAAACAAACATCTTTGCAGAGTTGTAATCGCTTGCCTTCTTTAGTCGAGCACATAGCAGGTGGAGGTAGATCTATTGGTATCATGTTTCAGTATTACATTTTTAATTTCTCATTTTCTGTTTTTTCCGTCCAATTTTTTTTGTATCTAAGGACTCTATTTCGAATCCTTCTTTTAATTGTTATGAATCTTTAGTGCAAGTTGATTGGGAACAGATGCTATTGCAGGAGACTCTTATGAAGCTGCCATTGAGGTCATCATCTTGGATGATAGTGAAGACGAAGAAGTGGTTGAGTTAGCCGTTTCACCCGAAAAACTGACAATGGCTGAAGGGAAGGCATCAGCTGGAAATGGCGCCACAACTATTACTCTGCAAAAAACAGAGAAAAGGTCTTCTTTAGACGAGCGTAAGAATATAATAATTGAACTTGAAAATGATGGTTAGACTTCTCATTTTCTTTATCTAGCAATTCTCTATCCAATTGGCTTGTAGTAAAGAGTCTTTTTTTTTAATATTTACAGGACAAGAATTCGATATACAACCCCAGGAGACGAGAAAAGCCATTGGTGAATTATCTCTCCCTTGGGGAGACACCGAAGTTGAAGATAATGATCAGACTTCTGGTTTTCTTGAGCGTCCACGAAACGTAGACAAAGGCTCTCCCTGTGGCCAAGCCGTACTTGATGATCTGAATGTTAAAATTTCAACTACAGCTAACACCCTGCGGAATCAGAAGCAGCAGAGTAGAAATTTCTCTAGTAACAGTAATCTGGTATGGAAATTTATTTATTTTTGATATATATTACGGATTTCTTTTCATGATATTTTGTAATTCCAGTGTATCACATATATGTTCTTCTCCTATCTGTCTTCACATCTTACTTCGGTCAGAAGTAACTAGAAACAACAATAACTCATTGCCCTGCTTTGTTATAGGATCTTTCTCAGCCTCTGCATTCCCGGAACAGAAGGGAATCAGAAGGTGAAACATGAGGGTATTTCTGTTGAGAGTCAAAGAAAGAGGAAGGGCACTTTTGATGCATTCGATCATGTGACCGTTTCATCACTGAAATCGCGTAGGCGGATGGAAATGGGAAAGTTCCATGAAAAGCCCTTTACTTCCTATGAAATTATTTATTTACAATAAGAAAACACTGATGGTAGAACCAGACCAGTGACAACTGCTTATGCTAAACTTGGTAAAAACTGACTTCTTTAGTAAAATCTTTGAACTTTTACCTGATGTAGCTAATATTTACTCCATTTAAATAATTTGATACAGCAAATGCAGATCCAACCCCGAGAAAGTATGCAAAAGCTACTGGCGAGTCATCTCGCCATCTTGAGGACGAGCACAAAGGACCTGAAAAGAAATCTGGCACTGGAGCAAATCCCCGAGTTGGAAATATTTTGAATATGCATGGAAGGTCCACAAATTGGTCGACCACTTAATCCTATCAACGAAGTGTGCATCATCACATTTCTTTCCTTCTCTTTATATTTTTACTGATTTAAATGCAACGTACCTTTTTAGTTTCAATATGGGTTTTTTCATGTCATAAATCATATTATCAGAATGCACATTACTAGTTTTCAAATGTATTTGTAGACAAGTATGCAAATAATAACTTCAAAAAATATACTAGTATAATCTTTGTATTTAAATGAAAAATGTGCTCGCCCAAAAGAATTTGCATATATTTGCAAATTAACACAATAGAGCAACCAAAATTCATAAGTTAATTAGATGACATAACTACTTCCTGGAACAACATCAATTAACAAATTATGACAAACCGGACTGCAGATATCAAATTGATCCATTTTATCCCAAACCAACTCAAGTAAATTTGGGACTTTAATTCGATTTATAAAATAAAGTACTATTATTACTAAGTGCACAAAAGGATTATGATCTCCAGGAGACTTGTGGTGCACAGCGTTGTGTACTATCAAAGTTAGCTGCAGTCGGGCTAATTGGCTTCAGCTTATTTAAGATTCAAAATCTGGAATTGACTCTATTTTCGAAAAAGACTTAGATTTTGACTTTGGTTGTCACATTAAGTATGAGAGCTAGGTTCTCCAAATCTTGATTTGTTTGTAAGACAGTAATTTGGTATTTTCTGCACAGCGATAACATAAGGTTACAAGTCTATGTATCACTACAAGAAAAACGGCTTTGAGAAAAATTTCGTAGGAATTGCTCTACCGTAAACTGGTAGGAATTGCTCTAGGTGGGGCCCAGATTTTGTACACGCAAGCACCAAAACCTACCAATATAGGTGGAAAACTCAAAACCTACCAATTTTGTTAGGTCTTGACAAAAATTTGATACCGAAATGGTCCCACCAACCACGTCATCAGCCCTCACTTATTTTATTGATTAAACTTTTTTTATGAAAAAAGAAATAATATCATCAATCTCGGACCATTTCCTACCAAGTTTGGTGGAAAAGTTTTTCCTACCAAGGTTGGTAGGTTTTGGTAGAATCTTAATGTGAAAATAACCCCACCAACCACATCAACAGACCAAGTATTGTTAAGAATATAAAACATTTTTCTGAAGTATAAATAAATATCAATAATTCTGGTCGTTTCCTACCAATATTGGTAGCAAATGGGAGAAAACTAAGAAAAATGTGTTTTTTCCAATTTTCGCTCACATTTCCGTTGATCAAACTCTAAAAACATAAATATCTATTCATTTTAATAGTAAAACTCTAAAAGTTAGTTGATTACACTTACAGTCCCGTGTTTCCATTTGTTTTTTGGATAATTATAATTATTACGAAAAAAATATTAAACATGAAAATGATTGGATAAATTAAAACTTTTTAAGTCAAATGTCATTTTATAGTGAAATAAAACTAGGAAAAAAATTGGGTAAGAAAACAATTATGACAAAGAAAATCGTTTAGAAAATAGAACGTCGAGATTGTTCGAAGATTGAGTTAGATTTTCAACTCAAAGTTTCGGGGATGGGTTAGACATTTGGATTTTTTTAATAATCTAACCTTACGGATGATTATATATATGAGTTTTATACATGTAATTGAAATATGGAATATTTAAAAATTAAGCTATTATGTTTTTATAATAAATCTATAGAAAAAACTACAAGAAAAATATATTTTGTGTACTTTTCGCCTATTGTTTGTCACATTTCCGTTGATCAAACTCTAAAAACATAAACATCTATTCATTTTAATATTGAAACACTAAAAGTTAGTTGATTACACTTACAGTTTTGGGTTTCCATTTTTTTTGGATAATTATAATTATTACGAAAAAATATTAAATATGAAAATGATTCGATAAATTAAAACTTTTCAAGTGAAATGTCATTTTATAGTGAAATAAAACTAGGGAAAAAAATTGGGTAAGAAAACAATTTTGACTAAGAAAATCGTTTAAAAAACGGAATGTCGAGATTGTTCGAAAATCGATTTAGGTTTTCAAATCAAAGTTTCGGGGATGGTTAGACATTTATATTTTTTTTAATAATCCAACCTTACCGATGATTAGATATATGATTTTTATACATGTAATTGAAATATAGAATTTTGAAAAATTAAGCTATTTTGTTTTTATAATAGATCAATAGAAAAAAAGTGCAAGAACATTATTTTTTTTGTACTTTTCGCCCATTGTTTTTCAGATTTTCGTTTATCAAACTCTAAACACATAAATATATATTCATTTTAATAGGGAAACTCTAAAAGTTAGTTGATTACACTTACAGTCCCGTGTTTCCATTTGTTTTTTGGACAATTATAATTATTACGAAAAAAATATTAAATATAAAAATGATTCGATAAATTAAAACTTTTCAAGTGAAATATCATTTTATAGTGAAATAACACTAGGGAAAAAAATTGGGTAAGAAAACAATTATGACTAAAAAAATGATTTAGAAAACGGAACATCGAGATTGCTCGACGATTGAGTTAGGTTTTCAACTCAAAGTTTCGGGGAAGGGTTAGACATTTAGATTTTTTTTAATAATCCAACATTACGGATGATAAAATATGAGTTTTATACATGTAATTGAAATATAGAATTTTTAAAAATTAAGCTATTATGTTTTTATAATAGATTTATAGAAAAAAATGCAAGAAAAATATTTTTTTGTACTTTTCGCCCATTGTTTGTCACATTTTCGTTTATCAAACTCTAAAAACATAAACATCAATTAATTTTAATAGTGGAACTCTAAAAGTTAGTTGATTACAATTATAGTCCGGTGTTTCCATTTGTTTTTTGGATAATTATAATTATTACGAAAAAATATTAAATATGAAAATGATTCGATAAAAAAATAAAACTTTTCAAGTGAAATGTCAATTTATAGTGAAATAAAACTATGAAAAAAAATTGGGTAAGAAAGTAATTATGACCAAGAAAATCGTTTAGAAAACAGAAGGCCGAGATTGTTCGAAGATTGAGTTAGGTTTTCAACTCAAAGTGTCGTGGATGTTTAGGATTACACACTTGGATTTTTTAATTTTTATTTTTCAATAATCCAACCTTAGGATGATTAGATACATGAATTTTATACATGTAGTCGATATATTGAATTTTTAAAAATTAAGCAATTATATTTTAATAATAGATCCATAAAATAAACTTTTAATTCCTACCGGAATTTATAGGTTTTGCCCAAAAAAGTTATTTGTCATTTTCCTAGTTGGATATTTCTTACCAAGTTGGGTATGAAATAGACCTAAAATTGGTAGGAAAAGGCATCACCTCAAAATAGTAATTAAATTTTTATTTTAACAATTTCGTATAATATTCGATTTTTAATAAATATTATCCAATTTTTTAACTAAGATATATTTGTTTGTTTCACTATATATTTTAGGGATATGATAAAATTTTTAGAAAATAAATAAATATATTTGGTTTACTAGTATTTAGTCCTATATTGATATTTGAAATTTTTTAAATATTTAATTTTCTTTTTAATGATTGCACTCACACAAAAATTAAAAAAAAATTGTTAAACCCCATTACCTACCTATATTGGTTGTAGTTTCACGAAAATTTTAAACATGAAAGTAAATTCAAAATTTTTAAAATTGGAGCGAAATCCAAAAATTCAAAAACAAAGTCCAACTCAAAACCTACCAATATTGGTAGGAAATGAACTTTAGTTTCACGAAAATTCAAATATGGAGCCAAAACTAAAAGTTTTAAATATGGAGCCAAAACTAGAAATTCAAAATTTTCGTCAAATTCAAAGCCTACCAGTATTGGTAGGAAATGAACCTTAATTTCACAAAAAATTCAAATGTGGAGCCAAAATCAAAAATGAAAATTTCAAATACAGAGCCAAAATTAATCTCAAAAATTTGAAAATTCCGCCTAAACCTATAACCTACCAATATTGGTAGGAAATAGGTGACTTAAACCTGTAAACCACTATCTTCCTCTTTTCACTTTCAATTTCATCTACTCCACCAAAATTTCATTTCATAATTTCTCCATCCTCTACTTATCTTTTGGTAAATATCTTGATATTCTTCATTTAAACCATCTCATATATATGTATGCATTTCAATATTTTTAACATATTTTTTATCTTGATTCGTTTATATGATTACTTCTTTGTTTTTACTACATGTATTAATTGTTCATTTACGTTAATGACTACTAACATTTATAATCTCTTCTTATGTATATTTTATTCACTCGAGACCAAGGAAATGAAACAAACAAAGATGAAAATGGAAAACGCACAAAGAATGTAGACAAATTATTCAACAACGATAATGAAAAAATTACAAAGAATGAAGGCAAATGATTCAACAATGATGAGAACTTGAAGATGATTAGTCTTAACTTTTGAAATATCTATTAATTGTTGTAATGAATTATTATTTCTAATATGCAATTATCACGGATATGTAATTTTTATTAATGTTATAATGGTGATATGTTCGGATTGTGATTTATGATGAATTTACAATTTTGGTTATTTTTGTATGCTTATGATATAGATATCAATTTATGTACAACTTGTGTTACATTGTTATCAATGAAATAATTTTTTTTATAAAAAAAGTGTCCAATATTTCCCACCACATTGAAGCCATTTCCTACCACATTCAAGGTATTTCCTACTACATTCAAGCTAAACAGTGGTAGGAAATGGTTGGTAGGAAATGCTGATATTCATGTCTTCTGACATAAAACCTACCATTCATCAATCAAAACCTAGTAGGAAATACTCACTCAAAACCTACCAATTTTGGTAGAAAAAATGTCTTTTCTGTGTCAATTGCCACGTGGCAGGACACGTGGATGGGTCCCACATGCCAACTCATCAATCTGACCCCAATTTATATGACGTGGCAGCGACATGGCAGGTGACGTGGCCGCCCATGTGGCGTGCCACATGTGCGGCCACTTGGCAAGTGGGACCATTTGAGATACAACCACTTGGCAAGTGGGACCATTTGAGATACAAGCACCAATTCCTACCACAAAGCAATTCCGACTGGAGCAAATCCCACCAAGCCTTTTGGTAGGATTTACCCCCTTTTCCAACTAGAAATAGCCCATTTCCTACCAAAACGCTGGTAGGGAATGGCCATTTTTCTTGCAGTGTATATATATAGCATTGTTGTTACAAGTTACAACTATTTGGATGTACATAAAATTCACAAATTTAGAGCTGCAAATATATCTTGATACAATGAGAGGAGATAACAATTACATCACATGTTATCATCTTTATTCTTACTAGCTGGTCTCTAATAATATCTTATATTTTATTTGTGTTAAAATAATATGTAGTTAATTGGTTTTAAATTAATGTTTAATTTTGAACGTAGATGGTGGTATTCAAACCTAAAAAATTTTATTGTTTATGTTTTTAGTACTAAAATCATACGATTATATGATCATTTAATTTAAAAGATCTAACAGTTGCGATTAATAAAGATATTAAGAAGATAGCATAACTAAACCAAGAGGTTGAACAAAATTACTGGTTATTATAGTTTTGCATATATAATATATATAAATATTAATATATATGTTGTTGTTGGTGAAAGTTGAACAATGAAAACTTTAATAGTACATAAATAATAATATAAATATTTATCGTTAGTGAGATTCAAACTTTAGAACCTGATTAGTGTATTCTTCTAATATTTAGATCAAACGGTCATGATCATTTGATTAAAAATATTTGACGGTCGTGATTGAAATGATAACAAAACAAACCAAAATATCCTAAATTATATATCATTCCGATTATTATAGCATAATATACATTCACATATTGACCAACTCCCATACCGTTAAATTACTAAGCAAGCCAGTGTTACAGAGATACAATCTTAAACCTAAGCATTTTTGTTCAAGAAATCTGGGACCTATGTGCTATTGGCTTAGGCCTGGCGAGAATGTCAAAAGCTTAAGTGGAAAATATTGTAATACAATAATTTCAGTTTAATTTATGAGATAAAGTACTACTACTAAGATTAACAAAAAAGTATGATGATTGGGGGCTTGTGGTGGACTCGTATGTGCTATATGCTGAGGAGGATGTCAAGATTTTAAGTGGGGAAGTTTGTAAAACCACAATCTTATCAAGTAGATTTGAGACTTCACTTGAATTTATAAAGTAAAATATTCCTATTAAGTACAATAAAAAATCATGATTATTAATACTTAGTGGGGGCTAGTGGACTATCTAGTTGACAAAAATCATGCGTATTGGGGTTTTATGGTGAACCCGTGGACTATCTAAATTTACTGCATTTGAGCCCGTAATTTCCATTATTTCTTACTCAAATCAGATATTTATCTGAATTTCAAAAAAAAAATTAATCAGGATTGTTACATTCCATGGTTGACCTTTCCTGCAAAGGACAACATGTTAAAATGGACCTTGAATTGAATTGATCATATCTATAAAGGAGAAATTAGGTTTAACCAAAATCTAAGTGTGGGCTAGTCGACCACGTAACATAAATGTTTTAATTAATAACTATTCCAAACATGTTCTTTTAATCGTATTTTATTTCATAAATTGGAAATAGTATCAAAATTTTAATTAAAATAAGATTAATTTATTATAACATTTGACTGATTAGCACTACAACAAAATAGGCCAATTACGACGGAAAAAAATGTGCGCCCAACTTACGACGGAAAAAGTAAAGCGTTGTAATTATTTACGACGAAACCCAAAACCGTCGTAAATTTAATATTTTATTAATAAAATTATGCACGATACGATTAAAAAAAATGAAAATTATTTGAAGTTGCGACGATTTAAACATTTCGTCGTAAGTTAGTTATTTTAATTAAAATTGAATAAAAAAATTTTTATCTAAATTTCAACGAAATATTTGCGACGAAAAAAATCAGATCGTCAAATTTACGACGGAAATTAAAATTCGCCGTAAGTTATCAAAGAGAGAAATTTAACTTTTTTCCAAAAAAAATTGAAGGAAAAATAAAAATAATTTGAAGTTGCGACGATTTAAACATTTCGTTGTAAGTCAAATATTTTTATTAAAATTTAAACGTGAAGCTAAATAAAAAAAATTCATCTAAATTTACGACGAAATATTTGTGACGGAAAATATTCGAACATCCAATTTACGACGGAAATAAAAATTCGTCGTAAGTTATAAAAGAGGGAAATTTAACTTTTCCACAAAATTTTTATGGTAAATTTGACTTTTCTCAAATTTTTTGCAGATAATAATTTATAACGGATTCCGTCATAAATTAGCACATGATTTTTGATAATTTCAATTTTAAAAAAAAATATTATTTCATGATCCAACCATATTAATGTCAACATTTATTTGTTTGGGTGACATTTCAAGAATTTCAGAAAAAATTAAATATTTTGATAAAATAATTTAATTTGAAATACTAATATAAAACATGCAATAATCCTGGATATGGTTGATTATATTCACTTGAGATGATTTAGTGAAAACTGAAAAGATTATTTTGTAGAGAAATTGCGTAACGTATATGTAGTCCTTTCATTACCTATTCAGTTTTTTTACCTATAATTGTTATTGCTTGCATCGTTTTTTATATACATACGAGTCGTATATGATAATATTGACTTCCTGATGGTGAAATATTATACAGGTTGAGAAAAATATATTTGTGGTCTTCATCTCCGGGGAGAAGCAAAGAACAAAATCCTAAAAATATGTGAAGCTTTTGGAGCAAATCATTATTCTTTTAGTGAGGACTAGCTAAGCAAGCTCAAATGATAACTGAGGTATTCATAGTGCTCCGTTTCATGCTTATGTATCACTCCTCCTATGTAAAGTTGAAGGGGTCTTCCTTGTTCACCTAGGCAGCTGTTGCCCAGATTTCTGTCTATTAACATTGAAGTTCCCCTCTTTTCTTTACTTTCATTGTCATTCTTTACTTAAGTCCTGCGCAATTTTCGCTTAATATTTTATTGATAAAGTGTTTTATTGTCGATAGAAAGCTGATAAACGTAAGAAGGTACATGCTTTCAAGAGGCCGAATGTATGATAACAATTTCAGACTACCTAAGAAGGTTTGTTTTAAATCCATTTATCATTGTTTTAATAGCTACATTGAACAACTCTTGATTAGCCTATGTTCTAAAAAGATTTACTATTTTAAGCAAATTTTTTTGTATATGTGGGTATATGTGACTTTACAGTTACTCATGTCATGCAAATGCTGCAATTTGGTAAAAGTTTCTTTTATTTGGTATCAAGTTCATTGCACTTTACAGATATTATATATTTTTTAATGCATGGTACTAGAATTGAAAATGCACCATTGAATGGCAATGACTTCGGAAGCAACAATGATGAAGATGAAGATAAAGATGTTGATCGTTACTCCCTCCATTAACTACAGTAATTTTATTTTAATTAGTTATATCTACTGTGTTATTGAGAAAATCTGATTTGTAAGATAACCAAAGTTGTGTTTGTAAACTGAATTTGGTTTAGTGAGTGTTTGTATATCCAACTAGTTTGCTATCTACTTTTGAATGTGAATTAGTATGGATTTATGGTATAATTAATATAAATTATGGTAATGTGACTTGTAGCATTAGTTTTATATTTTGAATTTGTTATGTTTGTGATTGGAAATCGGAAATTAAATTAGACTTTGGTACGTTTAGAGTTTGTGATTCTATTAGAATTTGGCAGGTATAGAATTTAAATTTGAATTCGAAAATTGCTGGAAACTGTAAAATTAGTATTTGGCTCTTCTAGAAATACAAACTTACGGCGGTTGTTCATCACATATTCCGTCATAAGTAGGTCTCAATTCCTAACATACGACAGTTTTTTCTGTCGAAAGTTACTTATGTTATATTTTATCCATGATGGGTCCCACAAAAAATATCCGACGATTACTCCGTTGTAATTAACTAACATACGACGATATTGGTTATCGTAAGTTCATAACATAAGACGATATTTTCCGTCGTAAGTTGGTTTATTACTTTATTGAGAATGTGGGCCCTGCTTACTAACTTGGGAAGAAATTTTATTTTGTGACGAAAAATTGAACTTACTACTCGAGCAAAAATGACGAAAATTTTCCGTCGTAAATGCCTCAATTACGACGATTTTAGTTCAAAAAACCGTCGTAAATGGCCTGATTTCTTGTAGTGTAAATTAAAAATTGGAATATTAACCCTTAACACATGCCAGTTTATAGAATTTTTGTGTTAATAAGTCCTTTTGGGTTTTATATTTATTGCTAAAATCATGTAATATCTCTAACTATACTTATTCAAGGTATTAATGCAGATGATTTGTGGGTAAAATCGTACTAGTCTTTATAACATTACTCATATGTTTTATCATATACACAAACTTAAATTAACACATGTAATTAATTGATTAATAAGTATGTTCACAAGAAAAAAATGAAAAGTTAATTGGCCCTGCGTACAAAATAAGTCTTTTGTCCAAGTAGCAATGAAATATTGTAAGTTTAAATCTCTGTCACGCTTTTGGTTACATGCACATTTATATTGCAAATTTAAATAAATCTCAAACTTTTGTAAGTTGTATGCTTATTTGTAGATATATATTACAAAATATTATAATGTGACTACTAGAAATATTAGAATTAGACTTTAAAAATCTTTATTATGCTTCATATTTCTCCGTATTAGTTGTTTCATTGATTTTTTAATTATTTCTTTTGAGAAACTATCTTAATTGTAAAATATGTTCTTTTATTATTCTTAAGATTGTATGTGATTATATTTTACAAATAATATACAAATTTAGTTTTTTATGAGATCAAATATATCATATAAAAATTTTACAATTTGTTCATTTTCAAAATTCGAGAAAAACATTGAAATATAAATGAATTTTTGGTCAAAAAAGTTTTTAAATCGGTGATAAATTAAACCACCTCAACACTTAGGTATTTTATGTGTAAAATTATATTTTAAAAATGCTTCTTTGCCCAGAGATTTACCGTGTGTAAAATATATCATATTAAGTAACAAAAAGTATATATTTATTTCGATTAATCA
Organism: Apium graveolens; assembly: GCF_009905375.1. Taxonomy (NCBI): domain Eukaryota; kingdom Viridiplantae; phylum Streptophyta; class Magnoliopsida; order Apiales; family Apiaceae; genus Apium; species Apium graveolens. The sequence continues at coordinate 18,606,144 of NC_133653.1, forward strand.
ATAATTATATTTATTCAATTTAGTATTATATACAAACCAATATTGTAAAAATTGAAAGGAGCTAATTGATGAAAGTATCAATTTATGATTAATATATATCCAGGATTAATTACATTTAATCTCATGACACACCTCATGATTAATTAAAAACAAAGGACATGTTTGTTTCTATAGATTTTAATCGGGAAAAATAATCTCATCATTATTAATTTTTTATGATTAAATTATCGAATAATATATTTACTTTGAAGTAATAAGATTAACATTAGATTATAATTTTAAAAAAAAATTATCAGATATTTATTTTAAGGAATTATGATGAGATTAAACCCTTATCTTTTCTATTTTTTAATCTTATATTTGTTTACTAATGAATGGACTATAATTCTTAGGATAATAACTTCTTAAACCTACTCAACCAAGTATTAAAGAGGAATATATCTATATTCCCATATCAGATAATTTAAAGAAAGAATTATAATATCCGAGTTGGGTCATATACCCATTAGAACCCTACTTAGAACTGTTAAAACTCGGGGTTAGTGTTGTTACCAGACATGAATTTGTGATAAACAATCTTCTAAGAGATTGTTGTACAAGACATGCCTGTGCCATAACAAGACTAAGTCAAATTGACAGGCCTAACTAAGTTGTATGATAATATAAGTTTGTATTTTGTATTGTATCACTTAAGTCTCTAAAAAAGTAAATAGATTAGAATGAGGTATTTTTTTCTAAAGAGTCTCCAGCCTGAGAATAAACTCTGAAAGAAGATCATAAAGATCATGCCTTAGAGAAAGAAAAAGTGTGAAGAAGCTTGGAGTTGAAAAAATCTGTTTTGGGAAAAATATTCTAAGTTAAGAAATCTATAAGTCACAGATTAAGTGTTATAGAAAAGTCATTCGAGAACTTCAGAGTGACTTATCGAGAAGTCAAAAAAAGCTTATAAAGAAGTCTCACAGATATCAACAAGCCAAAATGAAGACATAAAGACTGGAGATATCGATAAGTTAAAATATTATTAGAGATCTCTCAGATATTGATAAGTCTAATTATCACTACAGATCTCCGAGATATCGATTAGTCATTTCTTCACTAGAGAACTCAAAGATATCGATAAGCCAAAGTGAAGACATGAATATTAAAGACCTCGACAAGCCAAATTCTCTTATAGAGAACTCAGAGACCTCGATAAGTCAAAACAACTATAGAGTAATAAGAGATCTCAATAAGCCATTATATTTATCGACATGTCGAGCTCTCTATATAATAAACTGAAGATCTCGATGTAAAACCCAACTACAGAATACAGATCAGCTAAATAACCAAGATTATCAATCAACAAACAAATCAATTACTAATTTGAAAAGTCTACAAAAAGTAGCTTGAAGAGTACAAGATCAAAGGCCAAGATTAACTGAGAAAGGAAAGTCAGAGACATGCACGATTTGCAAAGATACACTAAGCCAGAAATAGAAAGTTTTAGTTAACTTAAAGTAGGGTTTAATATATGCTATTTCATGCTGTATAAAATAGTGTGTATCATTTTATAAAGTAAATGCTAGATGCTTTGCTTTAAGTAGCAAGAAATAGATCAAAAAAATGTTATAACCGTGAAAAGAGAAGCTGAGTTCTTAACATACTAAGAACCGATAAATTTGTACAAAACACTATCTTGATTTTTATATAAAATTAAGTAAGTTTTGAAAGATAGTGTGTTCTTGTGCATATTTTATTATTCATATTAAAACATATTATCTTTACAAGAAAGATTACTTTGTTCACCATTCATAACAGTTCAAAAAGCCAAAAATTATCTAAAATACATTCACCCCCTATGTGTTGTATTCATTATCTAACAGAGAAATATAAAGGATTGTAATCATACCTATACTTAATAAAATAAAATAAACATCACCATAAGATATGGTTTATTGTGACGATTGGGAATTTCGCGACATGATTAAGTGAATAAAGTATAATTTTTTGGTGTAATTATAAATTATGTGATTAAATAAAAGGATAAATGATTTTGTTGATTAATTGTCTTTATTGTATATTAGTAACTGTGAACGTAAAATGACCCGTTTCAGTTTGATGAGTCAGCTTAGGGGATAAGCTGTGTTGTCGGGCCGTCAGGTAGAACGAAACCCGTCTTAAAACGGATTAAAGTGTTTAAATATGAACTATGTGATATTGTGTGAAATAGGAATGTTTAAGTGAGTATTATATTCCATTGATGTGTCAGTTGATATAAAGAGAATGATTGTGAAGTGTGTCTGAAAACGCTCAACGTCGGGCCGTCAGACCAGACGCGACCCGATATTGTAAAAGGGGAAATAATAATAAAAAGGAAAATTTTGTGATTGATTATGAGTTGTGATGTGTGAATATATGTGTTTGCCTGTCTGTATGCATGAATACATTTTTATAAAACTATCTGAGTATGATCAAGACGTGAAATTTGTTTTATTATCTTCAAAATAGTCCTAAAGACTTTAAAAAAATGATAAAAGGAATTATTTTGTGATCGGTATATTTTAAAATGATTTTATCGAGTTATAATTCTACTTTGAGCGCAATCTTGTAAAATCCGTAATAAATCAAGCGCTCACTCAAAAATTATTTTGAAAATATGGTTAAAAATCTAATTTCGAGATCTATGTTCTAAAATTATTATCTTATTCCCATCTTTTTTGATAGAGATATTCATTATTTAAGTTCGTTTTTAGATTTAAAATTTAAGAAAAGGTAACAAAAAGAAAATCCTAGAAGCTAGTTGGCAAAGGACCTTTTTACCCCTGACCATTCATTATATATATCCTCCCTCCTCTCTGCCTTTTTTTTTCTTCACCCTGCCCTCTCTCTTTATTCTCATCTCTCTTCTCTGTCTTTCACTCCCGAAGTCTCTCTCTCATTCCTCTCGGTACACCTCCTTTCTTCACTTAATTTTTATGGATTCTCCGATAAAACTTCATCCTAATCTATATATGGGCTTTAAATCTCTGTGTAGGTGTTTCCATGCATGTATGTATGTGTATCTTCCACCTAGAGATTTTTTTCAAAGTAGAATTCCTTAAGAAATGTTTATGGTATATTGCTGTTGTTGCATCATAGAACTGTCACATAGTTACTTGCTGAGTTATATACTCATATGTTGTCCTCTGTTCTAAGCATGACAGTTAAGCGAGAGGATGGCCAGACTTAGGCGCACAGCTCGTAAGAGTATACCTGGTGGTCCCTACCATGTTGTAGGCTTCCAGATGCCAGAGCAGGTAGTACATGTTGTATTGTTAGGAAGTGCTTAGTGGAAGGTTGTATTGATATAATGGGTTATCTGTCGGTTCCAAGTCGAAATCGATTGTGTAAATCAAATATTATTTTGGATTGTAATATATATCAAATTGTTGGTAGTTGTAATCTTGTCTCAAACTTAATCATGTTAGATCATGTTAGTAGTTAATCGGGGTTTAGGCTTATTTATTCATAGTTTAATGTTGTGTTGGTACTCATTTCCTAACATTGAGATTAAGGGCGTCACATTTATTGGTGAGTTTTGTGGGTTGACTTGGTATAATTCGTATCAAAAACCTAAAAACATGTGAAAAATTACCATTTAGTAGGAATAAAATGTCTTAATGAATTTATATTTATGTTGTGCATGATTAGAAATGTTGGCATGGTTCTGTCGAGGTATGGAAGTTAATGGCTTGACTTGTGTTTCATTCATAATATTAACATTTTCAATATAGGAGTGAATTTTTCATTTCACATATTAAATATCTTTTTAAAAGATTTTATATCTTTTTTAGATGTTTGTAACTTTAGAACTTATAAAAAAAATAAAATTTAGACTAACTTGCACTTTGCATCCGAGAACTTTGGTTGAATTTTACTTTGGTCTTATTACTTTTATCCTTAACAGTTGGCATCATAAATTTAGAAAGTGGTGACATTTTGTATCCTTTTGGTAGTTTTGATGTTAACTCAACATTAACGTTAATGGTCAGAATGTCTTTTTTGATAACATTTTTGTAGTTCAGTTTACGTCCTAGAATTTTTCTCAAATCTCATTTTGCACCCTAAAATTTTGGAATTAATATCTTCAAAAAATAATTATAATTCAAATTATCCTAAAATTTTGTAATTAATATTATCAAAAAATAATTGTATTTCACATAATTGTATTTCAAACTATCAGAAAATTATTGAGTTATAACTTTTTTATGTTCACTTTAGGAATTTAAAACTGGACCATAAGTTAATTTGGTCTAGTGTCAAATTTATAATTTCTTATAATTCACACGAGATTCATGAAATAATAATTAATTTAATGATATTTTCAGAATTATTATTTAACTGGAATCGGTAAGAGAAAGATAATTAAGAAATTTATAGTAAGATATTACTATATTTATAAATATACAAATCATAAAATTATAAATTATTTTTATATTTATATATGTATTTTAAGCAGCGTTGAAAAAATCAGGAATCATGGAAGATCGGTTGTGCTACCGATTTGGGAGTCATTCAAAATAAGAATTAGTCAAAGTAAGAATAGGTAGTACTATAATATTAAATTTTATATTTAATATATTATTATGATTATATTAGTTATTTATTAACAAATATATATTTATTATATCATTATTTCCATAATTTTTCATATTTAAATTAGTATATTATAATAATTTTAATAAATAATTATATATTCCAATAAAGGAAAATTTGTAGGAATTAGTCGAATTTAAAAAATTGAATCGGTCGGGCACTTTGCAGGGGATTTATTGGTTGAATCAGGGATTTTTAGAACACTGATTTTAAATATTGCATAGGTAGATATTATATATTATTACATAATCTTGACTGTTTAAATTAATTTTGAAATATTACGATATAATTATCTTTATTTACATCCATTACGCTTATATTATTTATCTAATGTTTAATTACTCTTTTTGTTAATATAATATTTTACTTCGATTAATTATACTTTATTTAATATAATATCAAAACTTTGTAAAAGATAATTGATTTATTTTCAATAAATTCATTTGTTATACTTAAAATTGTTTTGGAATGCAAATTGTTATAGTTTAAAATTATAGACCTAAAATCAGATTAAAAATAAATTATGGAATGATTGTAATTTATTTTTGCATATTTTTTTAAAAAATATACCAGAAATACCGCGTGACACATAACGTTGACGTCTGACTTCATGTCAAAAATGTAAAATCGATGTTTATTGGCATCTTTTCTAAACTTTGGGGTGCAAACTATTTAAGTTTAAAATGCTAAATCCTAATTGAGATTCTACCAAAGTTTTGGGATGCAAAGTATAAATTAGTCATAAATTTTATATAGTTTTACCATATTTGAATATTATACCTTTTTGTAAGTTGTTAAATATTGGAATTTAATATAATACTATTCAATAAAATTAATACTTTAATATAAATTACAGATCGAAATAAATCCATTTTTTTGATGTTTCGAGTTTAATAATATAACTAGCATAATAACTCATGCGAGGCACGAGTCATTTTCTAGATTTTTTTATGTATTATGCAATTATAATGTTTTTAGAGCAAGTCCAACACTATAAGCTCTTAAGTCAAATTTTGAATAAATGGAGATAAAATTTGCTTCGAACAAGCTCTCTGTCATTCTATAATATTAGGAGTTTCGAATGCTTCTGAATAGCCCCTTAACTATTAATATATTGTTTTTTTTCTTACCCATCTATTTAACATAAATGACTTTAATAAGTAAAAAGATAGATAGATAGTGAGTATAATGAGAATTGTTGGAGAAATTGTTTGATTTTGGTTTCTAAATAATTCGGAGCTCATTTAGTAATATTATTTGTAGTTAAAATGCAAGCAGGTTGTTCGAGTTACTCTGTTTATCAATGTGTATTATTTTCATACAAGACATTACCAAATTACACAACATTTGTAATATTGCTCATTAAGCTATATATGTGTTGTATAATTTGTATTTAATAATTGAATATAAAAAGGGTAGTTAGTATACGTTTAAAACAAAATGATTAAACTTAATCTGTAAAATGCCGTTAGTATGTTTACAAATAAAAAACTAAAAATTAACATATATGTTTAATACAGAGTTACCAAAAATTTTGAATTTAATAAACTATATGTATTGATGTATATTATTACTGAATTCACTACTAACTTATAATTAACTTACTCAATTTAAAAATATAAAAAATGCATAACTGAAGTCAGAATGACTTGTAATCATAATATAAAATAATATAAAATTTACATTACCGTTAATATTAAAGTTGATTTTAATGATAAATATTAGTTTTTGAAAGTAAGATTAAGTTATATGTATGTATGTCTTAGCATGTAAATTATTGTATGTTACATTTTTTAGTAACGTATGATGGTTTCAATTATTTATATGCTAAATATTTGATTTATGTACATGTATAATCTTTATTAACATATAGAGAGATAATTAATGACTTAAATAACATGCATTTATAATTGTTCAAAAATTAAAATTATGTAATAAATAAATTGTCATAATTTATATATGGTATTCACATTATCACTAACAAATAATCCATATTACGCAACCGAGTATTAATCATGGTTGTAATATAAAGATAAATTATATATTTTTAAGACTTATTATTAGTATTCATGATTTTTTTCAAGAATTCGAAGGAAAAATTATAATTATATCATTATTTAAACTATTTTTAAGTTTCTTTCATTACTACTCTATTATTTCTTCATATAATAATTTGATAACATTGTATACTATTCTTTTAAAATTAATATTTTTCAATTCGATAAAGTTTTATAAATATTAGTTGAACTAGTAAATTCCTTCAAATTATTGAACAATATATATTTTTTCTTTAAATAATATAAAATATATTGAATCAAATGATACAATATAGTATAAATATAACTTTTATTTGAATAATTCAAAATATTAGAATAATTCAAATTATTTGTACAATATTTTCTTGATCAATGAATATTGCTTATCTAAAATAAATATTTTTAAAAAGTTAGTTTTTTTAAAGTAAAAAATAAAAAATAAATCGATTTAATATATCATCGTAGTTTTAACAAATCTCTTGAGATCTCATATCAAATTTTTAATATTCTTAAAATCGGGAAAAATCCCAAAAATAATAATGCTTTGCTAGTGGAGTTAGTAATTTTAATATAAATAATCAATTGACTTGATCATATTAAGACCTCAAACACATTAATTTAAATTAAAATAAGATATTAAAAAATTTAACATTATTTGTAAGATATTCTCGCCGAGCTTATATTTTAAATTTACTAAACGTAAAATATGACGATATTTTTCGGCTGCGTGATGTAGTCAACTTTCAAATATTTTTTGAACAATGGGCCAAGTTCTGATTTCAAATTTGTAATAAACTAAAATGCATTGATTCATTATAATTCAAATTTATCTAAATATGTAATATCAATATAGATTATTTATATATAAGAGATTCTATTTTCAATATTTTTCTAAAAATATATATGTACATTTAAATTACTTTTTATAATAAAAAATATGTTAAAAATATATGAGATATATTTTTAAACTAAAAAATAATTAATAAATAAGATAATAATTCATTTATGTATTATGCCTAACTTTATATCCAAAATTCATTTCTTTCAAATTAACTGTACAAGTATTCGAGTAACTATCTTTTTTTTTGCGGAATTCAAGTAAATATCTTTAAACTTAAATAAAATATTCATTTAGCACACTTAATATTATGTGTATGATAAAGAGCACATCTGACAATATTGTGTACTTGTATGAGGTTGTATAGGTGCATGAAATATGTCGAGTTCGATTCCCACAAATCACATCTTTTATAAAAATATTAAAAAGGGGGGTAGTTTAGTTTTTTTCAATTAGTCTGATTCATCTCATGAATATTATCCACTTGTTCTTCTATTATATATATATAGAAGATATAGCTATTGGACTACTCTGAATCATTAGATGAGCTTACACAATTTAAAATTAGGCTTGTAATTAAATAATATCTAGGATATTATTGAATTTATTTTCAATTTATGATATAACTTTTATATTCGAGTATTTATCTAAATGGAATCCATGATTTTTAAACTAATAATATCTAGTTTTTGTTGATCTCGACTTACATTGTTATTTTTAAAAGTCGAGGATAAAAGTCGAGCTGATATTAATCCAAAATTTGACGCCTATTTAAGGCCTATACCATTTTGGCCTTACTTTGTATGAGGCGATTGAAATAACAAGTACAATGACGTAAAAGATATATAATAAATAAGCCTATATATTTTGGATTCATTGTAAGGGATTTTATGTAAACTAGATTCGTTCTCGGACATATGTCAATTTATTTAGTGACATATTTTTAAGTGGCCCCAAATGGAACAACCCAATAAAATATCATTTTTGTCAATAATAAACTCTAAATGCAATTGATTTTCTCTCAAACGCTAAATTGTATTCGATTTCTACAAAACTCGTTTATATAATAGACAAAAAGTAAGCATGAGAGATTGAGAGAGTGTGAGAGAAAAGAATGGAGAGAAATGACCAGAGAGAAAGGTGTCAACTACAAGTTAGGGTTCATCAATCCCCAATCTTTAGAAAACATAGACATAGATGAATGAGCTTCTATCTCTTTCTCTAATTCTTTATTTGAACTTATACTGATTCATTTATAATTGGATAGCAGTTCTTCCATGAACATTAAATATTGAAACAAGATATTTAATGCTAAACACACATTTTTAAAATAAATTTCAGACTAAAACAAATTAATAAATATTATTGATTCTTTTTTAAAAATTATATTATTAATTCATCGATCAATATAATAGTATCGGAGTAACACAAAATAATATATAATATTTATCCGACCTAAAAATTATTAGAATGATTCGCCCTAAAATAAAATTAAAATCAAATTATAATTTGATCAGTTAAAACAAAATAATATATACTATTTATCATAATTTTAAAAGTTATAGTATCAATCCATCTTTAAACAAAATCAAAATCAAAATAAATATAATTAGTTGAATCTGGTCAGTATACTAAGTCTAGGGTTAAAACTTATTTTTTAAATTAAAGAATAAATATCTTTCTTAAACACACATAAAAATATGAACAATAATAAATCTTTCCATTAGTAATATTATTTTTTAAAATGAAAACACATTTAAACTAAAATATCAAATATATATATATGTATGTATACAATGTATGTATGTATGTTAGAAACCTCATGTATTTATGGTGATGAACAAAATATATAGTGTAATACTTCATTTAGTAGGAAGTAGCAATGGACAAATTATCATTATTTGATATCGGTTGATAGAGTAGCTTATCTATGATAAAAATTTGTAGTATTTTTTATGTAGATATTAATTGATAGTCATTGTTGTAATTGTTGATTCCATAGTCATCCCCGACTCAATAGATAAATACGATAAGATGACTAATTGTAAATACTTGATGCCATGTAATTCTAATTAAATTAAGTGAGCCATCAATGGCTAAGGAGAACAGATTTCAATGGCCAATGGATCAACTGATCAATGGCTAAGAATATTACACTTTCAATGGCTAATGTAGCAAGTAGCAATTGATAGTGACTTGACATATCACATGGGCTGATAAAATATCTTAGTTTGAGAAGTGGGGAGCCACGACAAAGCGTCTGTGTGATTTGGATAGTGATGAAAAGAATATATTCTACTTTTATGCATGACAAATTGAAGGGATATTTGAAGAAATATATCAAGATATAATCTAGTCTTATTTTTCAAGAATAACGGGAAAGAGAATGAAGAAGCAATCTTCCTGGACCTCAAAGACTGTGTTATTCATTGTCTAGAAAGCTTTATAACTTGGTGATTTATAAACCAAGTAACAACAACGTATTCTCGAAGAAATAATAACATAGAGTTTTCAATAGAGCTTAGTCGAGAGCACTATCTTTTAGAAAAATACCGTAAAACGCATCTGTGAAATTTTTGTAATTTGCACATATTATTTCTTCAAAATATAGCTCAGGTGGCAAGTCAAAAACAAAACACCTGAAATTTTTGATGTCTTGTATTCTGATTTCAGTTTAGCAATTGTTCAAGTTTAAAAAGTTAAAATTTATAATTTGTATTCAACCCCTTTCTACAAATTACTCTACCATTGATTGTTGGTATATATCAATTGGTATCAGAACGAGCTCTCAACATAGAGAGAGTTTAAAGATTTTGAAGCTATACAATCAATCACGGGCAATAAGGATGTAGTGTGAAGATTCTACTTCTTGACAGAAAATTTTATTCTCACTAGATAGTGCAGATTGGGCTTCACTTAATCTCTTAGGATAAGAGGTTTGACAACTCCATTGACAATGGTCTTCATATTCTTATGGAGACAATTACAGGACTTGCAGCAGCTGATGGTACCATTGGTGCTGACAGAATAGTGTTAAAGAATCCAGATGACTACTCATCAGAAGATCTGGAATAAGTCAACAAAGACAGGAGGACTATGAATATTCCATTTAATGGTATTGATTCTGACATGTTTGAATGTGTCATAAACAGTCCTACAACCAAGGATGTATGGGACACCATTTGAACTCTCTGTGAAGGATCTGGACAAGTCAGAGAAAACTAAAGGCAACTTCTCATACAACAATATGAGTACTTTCACTCTATCCCTAATGAAGGATTGAGTGAAACATTCAACATATTCAGCCCAAGTGAAGGATTGAGTGAAAAATTCAATAAATTCTAAAAACTGTTGAATAGTCTAAGGTTGTATGGAAGAGTCTAACTGGTTAATGACTCTAATCTAAAGTTTTTGAGATCTCTTTTAAAGCAATGGAAGTCAATAACTATCTTTGTCAGAAATTCAGATGATTACAAGAAATTCGCTCTTGATAGATTGTTTGGAGTCCTTAAAACTTATGAGATGGAGATGCAACAAGATAAGGAAATGGAAAAGGACCAAAGGAAAGATAAATATTTAGATTTTATTGCCTCAAATCATTCTGAGAAGCAAATGGAAGTCAAGGTAGAATCTAAAATAAATGAAGCTGAGGAATCAAGACCAAAATCATCAAAAGGAAAAGTCAAAGCTGTTGAGACTGAGAGTGACTCCTCCTCAACTGATGACCTTGAAGATCTAGATGAACGTATGGATTTTCTTAAAAAAAAAGTTTTTTTAACTTGAAATTCAAAAGAAAAGCATTCTCCAATCCATTCAACAAAGAGTTCAACAATAATAGAAATTTGTTTAAAAAATCCAAATTTAGATGTTACAACTGTGGACTAGTTGGACACTTTGCAAATGGGTACAGAAAGCCAAATAATTCGAGGAATAATGAAGTTGTTGACTACAAGAAGAAGCATTTTGAACTCTTGAGACAAAAGAAGAAAGCTTTCATTACGAAGGAAAAGGATTGAGCCGATGGAATGACTCTGATGACGAAGCTAAATATGTGAATTTGGCATTAGTACCTAATGATGATGGTCTGAAAGCTAGTCCATCAACCAATCAGGTAATCACTACTGACCTTTTTCATTTGAGTAAGAGTGAATACAAAAAAACTATAAATGACATGACTTCTGAACTGTATAATTTACATGTCACTCTTAAATCTCTCAAGAAAGAAATGCTAGAGTTAAAGAATCTAATGCTTTATTTGTTGAGAAAAATACTCTGTTAGAAACTCAGTTGCATGAACTTGTGAAATTAAAAAGAGATTACTTGGTAGTTAGAGATTATTTTCTAAATGTGTTAAAAAGGGAAGAAACTCTAAAAAATCAACTTTAACATGAACAAAATATTATTGCTAAATGGAAAGAATCCAGAAACGTATCCAACAAGATCATAGAAATTTAATGCATTAAATATTTTTATGACATTACTGGAAACATGGATAAACTTAAGCTTGAACCTGTCAGTGAAACTTGTGTTTCAACGAATAGTGCTTATTCATTGGAAGTTAAAGTTTTAACGGATGAAATATACCCGTCAAAGGAACCAATCAGCTCTTCCAAACTGGAAAAACTCAATGAGAAGTATGGTTCCATTAGTAAGAACTTTGTGATTGGTGAGTGTAGAAAAACCAAGAAGAATAAGCAACAGAACATAGGCCATATATCCAACAAGCAATTGAAGGACAAGATTGAGGCTAATATAGGCATTAAGAAAAGGAATTGCAGAAATTGAAAAATAGGAATTAATAAAAATAACAACTACACTCCAGATAAGTATGCTCCGAGAAAATATTGTATTAAGTATTGTAGTTTTAATCATTTTTCTATTAATTACAAGTTTATGCTTCTGCCTATTATGTCTATGCCTAAGATGTCTACCCTGCCATGCAATCTTTGTTTATGCCGAATATGTTTAATCAAAACTGTAATAATATGCCATTGATTCATAGTTCCTATTTTTCTTCATATATGAAATGAATAATATGTTTAATCCTCACATGAATACCATTCATTTGCAAAATTTTACATTTGATTCTAACATTAATTCTAATCATGGATCAAAGTTTAGAGTGGATCTCGATATTTCAAAGCCTAAATTTAAGATTGCTAATAAGGTAAAGAAAATATTTAACAAAACAGGACCCAAGAACACTTGGGTACCAAAGTTGAATTGAGTTAGTTTTATTTGTGTGCAGGGAAATAAGAGAAACATCTGGTATGTGGATAGTGGCTTCTTAAGACACATGAGTGGTGATTCATCCCTGCTCACAGAGTTGGAAGAAAAAGTTGGCCCAAACATTACCTTTGGAGATGATAACAAAGGGTACATTGTGGGATATGGCGTGATTTTAAAAGGATATATCATCATAGATCAAGTAGCACTAGTTGAAGGACTGAAGCACCACTTGCTGAGTGTCAGTTATTGAGTAGCATTATGACACTTTATAACACTCCATAAAGCTTTGAATTGGTGTTTTGTACTCAAGTTGTTGGTGTTTTAACGTGTTTTTTTAGTGCTTTTGCATTTCATGCATTTATGAGGAATACAAGAGAATTAGCATTGTTTGGATGCTAATATGGTGTTAGGATGGTGTTTAGAATAAAAGCTCGTGAAAAGACCAGCTCAAATTAACAAGAAAAGAAAGAAGTCAGAACTTTCTCCAGAGAGACGGCGCACCCGCGCTGTGATAGCACGCGGCTGCGCTAGGATGGCAGAATGTCAGCGTGCCCGCGCTGGTCAATGGCGCGGCCGTGCCTGGTCGGGAAATAAAATCCTGTTTCTTATGGAATTTTGATCCGTTGGACTTCTACTCTGCATAGGCTTTTATATAAACATAACTTATGCTCGTTTTTCATAAGAAGACATACCAGAGCTAAAGGAGAAGGCATAAGAAGACCGTAGAGCATAATTCAACCAAGGCGAAGAGGATCTTGTTTATTCTTGTGATTCTTGTTTTTAAATTATAACTTTGGATGTCAGTTTTCTTATTCGTGAACCTATACTCTTGTTTCGTACTTGGTTTTATTTATTTAGTAAAAAGACTACGTCTATTATAACATGCTTTTATTGGAACCCACGTTGATAATGAGTCCGATTATGGGCTAATCATTATTATGGGGTTCTAACGGATTTATTTATGGATTTCCTTGATTAATTTATTTTGATGCCTTAGTGTGTGGTGATCGAATGATAACCTAGTATTGGTTGTACTAATTCATCTTATAAAAGTCGTGAATTTATAAGATATTGTGTTTATCTTTAATGAAGCGAAAGTGAATTTAAAGGTTTAGAACTTGCCATGCTAGCATAGGTTCATGTATATGATTTGCATGATTCGTAGGTAATTTTAACCATCTTACTTGCCCTATGTAGTCACAAGAGATAACTTGTGCATTAAACCGTTATGTTGTCAAATTCTATAGACATATAGGGTCTCAATATAATTGGTGTCTGTTCAGCTTCTATCTCTTTTATGGATGTTTGGTAGTATGGTATTCGTACAACAAAAGTTGGCGTTTATCAGTTTCGTGTTATCTGATTAGTGTCATCACCATTACATGCTAAGGGTAAGAATGAAAAGGCTATTGAATGAAGTATTAATGAAGTTAGAATCCCATGTTTGTGTCATATATTATTCAACTCTTTTTAATCTCCTAGTTTATATACTTAGTATGATTCTTAGTAATCATAGTTATAAACAATCTCAAATTGTTATTCATCTTAGCATTGGATAATAGTCATACTAGTGTTGTATAAATACATTGATTGAAATTAAACTAAACCCTTCCCGTGATAATGAACTAGAATTAATTCTATATTACTTGCGATCACGTACACTTCGTAGTGACACTGAAGTACCAGGAAAGAGGGAAGCTATGGACCAGTTAAAGGCAATTACATTGAGGTATGGGAAGGTTGCAAATCCTGAACACTCTAAAGTTTCGGATGAAGAAGCTGTAGCTGAAGAAGAAGTGAATAAGGAAGCAAAAGTAGAACCAATGAAGACTACTGTTAGACACACTCCTCCTGAGGGTAATACATAGGAGAAACAGATCTATCTACCACCTGCCTTTCCTAAGAGGCTGTAGAAGAAAAAGCTGGATAAGCAGTTTGAGAAGTTTCTGGAGGTGTTCAATAAACTTCATATTAACCTACCTTTCGCTAAAGCTCTTGAACAGATGCCTAGTTATGCAAAGTTTATAAAAGGTATACTTTCTTGGAAAGTGAAGCTGCATGACTTAGAGACAGTTGCTCTCACGGAGGAGTACAGTGTTGTGCTACAACAGAAGTTACCTCTGAATCTTAAAGATCTTGGAAGCTTCACTATTCCTGCACCATTGGAAATGTGTCTTTTGACAAATGCTTATGTGACTTGGGAGCTAGCATCAATCTGATGCCTTTTTCAATCTTCAACAAGTTGGACTTACCTGATCCAAAGCCTACATATATGACTCTGCAGTTAGCCAATCGTTCTATTATATATCAACGAGGCATTGTGGAGGATGTCTTGGTCAAGGTGGATAAACTCATCTTTCCTACTAATTTTGTAATTCTTGATTTCGAGGAGGATAAGAAGATTCCCATATATAATCTTGGGAAGACCTTTCTTGGCTACTAGCCGAACCTTGATTGATGTGCAGAACGGTGAGCTCACCATGCGAGCACTGGATCTTGATGTAACTTTTAATATGTTTAATGGCATGAAATTCCCTACAGAAAATGAGGAGTGCTTAAAGGTGGAGTTCATCAATTCTGTGGTTACTTCAAAACCTGATCAATTGCTAAGATCTGATGCCTTAGAAAAGGCCTTGTTGGGGAATTCTGATAGTGAAGATGATGAAGGTGATGAGTAATTTCAATATCTAAATGCTTCTCCTCGGTAGCGGAAGATGGATATGCCTTTTAAATCTCTTGAAATGGAGGAGCTGAAAAAATCTCCAAAGCACCTCAAACCATCTATTGAGTAAGATCCCACACTTGAGCATAAACCATTTCCTGAACACTTAAGGTATGCATTTTTAGGTGATGCATCTACTTTACCTATTATTATTGCATCGAACCTTTCAACTAGTGACAACTTGTAAGAATTCTGAGAGAGTTCAAATCGGCAATTGGATGGATTATAGCAGATATTAAGGGAATCACCCTTCTTATTACCTGCATAAAATTCATCTAGAGAAAGGTAGCAAGCCTACTGTTGAGCAACAAAGAAGGCTAAATCCTATGATGAAAGAAGTTGTGAAGAAGGAAATTCTCAAATGGCTGGAAGCATGGATCATCTATCCCATTTATGATAATTCTTGGGTGAGTCCAGTCAGTATGTACCAAAGAGAAGAGGTATCATCGTTGTTGCTAATGAGAAGAATAGGCTTATTCCTACTCTAAAGGTCATGGGATGGAGAGTTTGCATGGACTACGGGAAACTGAACAAAGCCACGAGAAAGGATCACTTTCTGCTGCCTTTTATTGATCAGATACTTGACAGATTGGCTAGGCATGAGTACTACTGTAATCTGGATGGCAATTTGGGCTATAATCAGATTTGTATCGGTCTAGAAGATCATGAAAAGACTACTTTCACATGTCGATTTTGTACTTTTGCCATTTGAAGAGTTTCTTTTTGTTTATGTGGGGCACCGGCCACATTTCAGAGATGCATGATGGCTATCTTCTCTGACATTATTGGTCAAAATGTGGAGGTGTTCATGGATGATTTCTCTGTGTTTGGTGATTCATTTGATGAGTGCTTGCAGAATCTTGGTGACGTTCTTAAAAGGTGTGTTGAGACCCACTTGGTTCTCAACTGGGAGAAATGTCACTTTATGGTGCGACATGGCATTATTCTTGGTCACAAGGTCTTTAGTAAGGGTCTTGAGGTGGGCGTCATTGAAAATCTTCCTCCACCAATTTCTGTTAAGGGAGTTTGCAGCTATCTTGGTCATACGGGTTTCTATAGGCGGTTCATCAAGGACTTCTAAAAAATTTTTAAACCTCTATGCAATCTTCAGGAGAAGGATGTCCCGTTCAAGTTTGATGACGAGTGTCTGGCTGCTTTTGAGTTCTTGAAGAAGAGTTTAATCACGGCACCTGTCATAACTTCACCTGATTGGAATGACCCTTTTGAGATGATGTGCGATGCAAGTGACTATGCAGTTGGAGCAGTTCTTGGGCAGAGAAAGAACAACATATTTCATGTGGTCTACTAGGCTAGTAAGACCCTCAATGATGCTCAACTGAATGATACTACTACTGAAAAAGAACTTTTGGCCATTATCTACGGCTTTGAGAAGTTTCAATCTTATTTGCTTGGGATGAAGGTGACAGTTTTCGCTGATCACGATGTGATTCGATATCTCATCTTGAAGAAGGACTCGAAGCCAAGATTGATTAGATGGGTTCTTTTGCTTCAGAAATTTGAATTAGAGATCAAGGATAGAAAAGGTACTGAGAATCAAGTTGCTGATTATCTCTCGAATTTGGAAGATCCAAGTGCAACTTCACAAGATAAGACATTGATAAATGAGTCTTTTCCAGATGAGCACCTGTTTGGAGTGCAAGAGAAAGAACCGTGGCTTGCAGACATTGTGAAATACCTTGTGTGACGCCCTCAATCTCGGGGTTAGGAAATGAGGACTCACACACCTCTATTCTAATAATTAAATATGCATAAACCCCAATTAACTACTAACAGGATCAACAGGATAAAGTATGAGACAAGATTACAACTACCAATCATAAAATATAACTTACAAACCCAAAATATTATTAAATAAACAATATCGATTCCGGCTGGGAACCGACAGATAACCCATTGTATCTTTATACACCTCTTTCTAGGCGCGAGCTCACTCATAAAAACCACTACCTGCTCTGCCAACTGGAAGCCCTCAACACGGTAGGGACCACCAGGTACGCTCTTACGAGCAGTGCGCCTAAGCCTGGCCATCTTCTTGCTTAACTGCCATGGTTAGATTAAGACAAAACAAATGAGTATAAAACTCAGCAAGTAACTATATAGCAGTTCTACAATATCAAATCTCAATATGCTTGAACAGACTAGGGCATTCTACTTTAATTAATCTAGGTGGCAGATTTTCATTTTTTTTCTTTGGGATAAGGAAAGGTATTTGAAGAATAGTAGGGCTTTCAAGAAACAAGGCTCGAAACAGGACGAAAGCCGACAATCATCACAAATCTTTGTAGGATCAAAATAGATCTTTCAATTGAGGAAAGCAACAGTATTTCAAGATATAAAATCAATTATATGATCAACAATTTCAAGAATCAGGGTTCTCGAGCTTTAAGCTCCACAATGACATTACCAACTCTTTTCAAAACAATATAATCCATTTTCATTTTCAAAAATCAATTTACTGAATAAAAAGTTTCAGTTCCCTTTTAAATAATCACTTAGAACCCTTGATTGAATCACTTTATCTTTCCATTTCATTATATACGGGTGATCAGCCCATATCGACCTCCATTCCGGTCTTTAAGGTACCAATCGGCATAATTTCAGCCTTAAATTGGACTAGTCCCACTAGCCTCTTACCATGACTGGACTAGTCCCACTAGCCTCTTACGTATCCATCCAATCCATTAGGAATTCATTTGAAAAACCTTGAGTTGGAAAAGCAAATAGGTTTTCAAAAATCCATTTTTATCATTACCAAGCATTTGAAATCAATCGGACTCTTTCAAGTCAAAACTCATTCTTAAATCAGATTTTAAAGAAACAAGGTTCAGGGAGTGAATCAAAGATACGTAAGAAACAATTCACAAGAATTCTGTATCAGGGATAACAAGGCACTAAATTAGAAGGATCAACATTGAATTAGGGATCAATAGGGTGATCAAGAGAAACAGGGTATCATTAAACAGAGTTAACCAAGATAATCAATAGGTTCAATATGATTCATGGCATTATAGGTAACTTGAAGAGAAAGACAGATTATCAAAGGGTGAAATCAATAGGATTATCAATAACAGGTTATCAAGAACAAGGGTACTTCAAATCATTATCAGGGTTTCATAAAGCAAGGGTTTCATATTTTAACAGTTCAATACTCTACATGGTATGAACAACATTTCCTTTATAATCATTTACACAAGTAATCAGAGTTACTAGCCTGAATTTGCTTTCCTGAGGGTTGAACTACTGCCACCTAGTAAATCCTTTCCTTTCCTAGCCTGAATGCCCTCACGCTCCGAATCTACAATAAAACCAAAATCTTAATCAGATTCTCAACTTTCGTTCCCGGAACGATCACTCTATATGATAACTCGATTATATCTTTGACTCGAGCATACGAATATAGCTTATACATATAAGCTCATAGCACAAAGCATATAGCATATCCCTTTCTCGTAGTTTTTATATCCTTATATACTTAACCAACAAAGCGCAGTCGCTTGACCTTAGCTATTTCTCAAATCACACTAACACGACTCTTTTACGAGTACAAGACCTATTCACAACCAAATAATTACGTTCACAACTATCACTTATATTCTTTAAAATCAATTTACTTAGTTCCCTTTTCTTTTGTTCCTTAATTCGAACCACATATTATAATCATGTAAACAAATTCATATATATTCACTTATACATCTTTAATCATCCTTTCGATCATAAAAACCAAGTTTTTGACGTTTAATCCCAATGGCCTATTCGGCCTTATCACAAAAAATTAACCAAATACTCACTTTAATTCACATACGCACACAACTCATTCAAAACTATTAAAGAATCATCCTCCTTTCCTTAAATCATAAAAATTCGAACCAAATTATACATACATGCTCACATGCAATTCAATTTCAACTTATCATTATATCAAACACTTCATTTTCATCAACTAAGCCAACTAAGTTTCTTAACACAATTCCTAAATCACAACATGCATCCATTTATTCATCACATTAATCCCTTTTTAACTCGATTTCTTTCGGCAAAACTCAAACTTGCACCTCAAAGATAAATCAATGACATGCACATCTTGATCCTCTATAAAACTAGCATGCAATCACTTTTAGGCCATTTATACTTAGTGTTTACCAAGATTATCTCACAAAATTCAATTTCCTTTCTAATCTAATAACAATCCATCATCATTTTATACTTATCATTATACTTAGTGTTAACATAAAAATTCGAACATAAACTTAGCATGCAACAATAATTTCATTCCTTTTTAATCTAATAACAATCCATCATCATTTTAAACAAGTTAACTCAAATCAAACAACTTTTAAAGATTAAAACCATTCGGCCTTTTTTAAAAACAATCATGCAACTTGATATTCTTAATCCTTGAATCACAAATCCACCTACATTTCAACATCAAATCAATAACTCATTCATTTCAACACAATCAACTTGATTTCTTAAAATAGTAAGGACCATTCGGCCTTTTAATCAAAACACCACATGTAAACACAAATACTTGATTTTAAGGTTCTAGAGCTCAGTTTTTAACATCATATCTCACCACCAGTTCACCGGAGTTCATCACCGGTGGCGGTGGCATCTCGGTGGTGCCCTCATTCGAGGGTGTCCAACCATGAAGCCCCCGATTTCGTCAATTACGCAAGATAAACTAACATGCACATCTTTTCTATCATTGGTTTGCAAAGAATCAAGCTTAACAAGATGACATCAATCAATAACAAGAAGGACCATGTGGTTCTCGGGTGAACACACACACCGAGCACACAAAACACACACACATCGACATGCAAGCTTAATCACACACATGCACACGAATTAAAGCTCTTGTATGGAATAAGGATGAAGGTTCATGGAGTGTTTCAAGGAATTAGAGAGGGAGAGGCAATATACCGAGAGAAATCAAAGAGAGAGAGAGTTGCCGAGAGGGAGGGAGAGAGTGAGAGTGAGAGTGAGAGAGAGTTCGGGAGAGAAAGAGAGAAAAGAGAGAAGAGAAAGTGAGTGCACAAAAGAAAGAAAAGAAAAGAAAGTGGGTTATATATACCACTTAGAAACAAGGGCAATCTGGTAATTTACTAACTCTCTTTTAACTCACTCATTCTTTTTCTTTTTACTCAAATGCAACAAAATTCAAATATAAAATATATCTCTCTCGGAAAGTCGAGAATTATTGAAAATGACAATTTTAACACGTAGGTCTCGAAATTAGCTTTTTATCCATTACTCATAATGAATTTTTGAGCGAATGATTGATTTTATATGAATTTCGCAAACTTGCTTTAATAAATACATTTTTCTCATAAAATTGATTTAAAAATGCAAGGATCAACAATCAAATTCACTTATTATTTTTAAAAAGTCTCTAGGATCTTTACGAAGATAACAGAACAAATCCCATATTTTTATCCTTTTGGGATGATTTTATAAAAATGCGCGAAGGTTAATTAAACCTTCTCTTAAATCACGTAATTCCTTTAAAATTCACAAAATTGACACATAACATATAGTCATGCACACAGTCAAGCAATTACATATATACAGTCACATAACGACTCAGGTCTGATCATAAAATTTATCCCTCTTTAATCTTTATCCTCTTTTACGCGTACCGGGTCACGTTCAGCCTGACGGCCTGACTCTCAGCGTTTCGAGTACGCTTCTTATTCTCATTATCAATCAACACGTCACTTAGGACAAAATACTTTATTACTCATTCATTTCATTCAATCACACATAATTCACATTTTATATTCTTTAATTGCTTACTAGGACGGGTTCCGTTCTACCTGACGGCCCGACACCACAGCTATACTTCTAAGTTGACTCTTTAAATTGGAATGTTTATATCCACGCTCCTAAACTCTAGTATACAGATAAGACAATTAATCATCACTTAGTGACATAATCACATCTCATAACTCATACTTTATTGACTAATTACGTCGCTAAATTCTCATTCGTCACACCTTGTGAGTAATATCATGCCTCCAGACTTGTCGTACACTCAAAAGAAGAAGTTTCTTCATAAAGTGAAGTACTATATGTGGGATGAACCAAATCTGTTTAGTCAAGGTACTGACCAAATCATCAGGAGATCTATTCCGTATTGCAAAACGGGGTGGGGGATTTTGCAGGACTGTCATATGATTATTTATGGAGGCCACTATGGTGGAGAGAAGATAGCAGCTCGCGTCCTTCAAGTGGGATTCTTATGGCCTACGTTATTTAATAATGCGCATCACTTTGTTTTGAAGTGTGATCGATGCCAGCATGTGGGTAATATGTCTAAAAGGGCTGAGATGCCTCTTAATGTGTTTCTCGAGGTTGAAGTCTTCGATGTTTGGGAAATCCACTTCATGGGGCCGTTTGTCTCATCTTGGAATAATCAGTATATCTTGTTGGCGGTTGATTATGTGTCGAAATGGGTTGAAGTCAAGGCTTTCCCAACAAATGATGTGAAGGTAGTGCTTAATTTTTTTCAAAAGCAAATATTCACATGATTTAGGACTCCAAGAGTCATAATCAGTGACGAGTGATCGCATTTTTGTAATCGTAAGTTTACTGTCATGATGAAAAGGTATAATGTGAATCATCACATTGATACAGCCTACCATCCTTAGACTAATAGTCAAGCTGAGGTGTCTAACAGGGAGATAAAGCATATTTTATAGAAAGTTCTGTGTCCATTGAGGAAGAATTAACCTTTAAAGCTAAATAACGCTATTTAGGCATATAGAACAACATACAAGACTCTGCTGGGAATGTCTCCATTTCAGTTGGTTTATGGTAAGGGGTGTCATTTGCCTATGGAGCTTGAGCATGAAGCGTATTGGGCTTTGAAGAAGTTGAACCTTGATTTGGATGTAGCTGGTAAGAAGAGAATGATTCAATTGAATGAACTTGATGAATTTCGGCTTCAAGCTTAGGAAAACAACAAAATATACAAGAAGAAGGTCAAGAGGTGGCATTATAGGGGTCTAGTGCTCAAGTCATTTGTGTTGGGATAACAAGTTATGTTATTTAACTCTCATCTCCGTTTTTTTACTGGAAAATTGAAGTCGAGATGGTCCGAGCCTTTCATAATCAAAACCGTGTTTCCGCATGGAGCTGTGGAGATTTTTGAGAATGATCCAGGACAAGCATTCAAGGTAAATGGTAAGAGGTTGAAGCACTACTATGGGGATACGGCAAACTGTGAGGTGGTTAGCGCCGTTTAATTGTTTACGTGATCTCGAGATTCTACATCAAGCTAACGGCATAAACCAAGCGCTTCTTGGGAGGAAAACCAAGTTTTTTGTACATTAGTAGGTAGAGAAAATAGGAAGAAAAGAGAAAAATACAAAAAAATTAAAATAACAGAAATTTTCAGGGCCAACTTCAGTAGCACGGCGTGCCCGCATTAGTCAAGTGCGCAGCCGTGTTGAAATTCAAGAAACTATCTGCGGCCGCACTGCCTGGCGGGGCGGCCGCGCT
The DNA here is from genome assembly GCF_009905375.1 of Apium graveolens. Taxonomy (NCBI): domain Eukaryota; kingdom Viridiplantae; phylum Streptophyta; class Magnoliopsida; order Apiales; family Apiaceae; genus Apium; species Apium graveolens. The sequence goes on from NC_133653.1 coordinate 18,629,107, forward strand.
TAAATGTCAGTAGCATGGCATGCCCGCGCCAAGGTCGCGCGCGGCCGTGCTGGTTCTCTTTTTTCGAAAAAAATATAAGTCAGTTTTTGAAGAGAAATTTGGGACTTTTAATATAAAATCAATACCCACCCGAATTTTACTCTTCTACATCTCAAATTTCCATCTCCAAATCAAACCCACTATTCCTATTATTCCCATAATCAATTTTTACTCCTTTTCCAAAACAAAATATCTTCCTATCTCCTATAAATACATATATTTATACACAAACTTCTCCATCACTTCTCAAAACTCTCAAGCACACAATCTCTCTTACGAACTTATATTCTCTCAAACTTATTCAATCTTAATGGCACCAAACAGACAGTGAACTCAAGTAAGCTGCAGCACCACTAATTCTTCAAGTGCAGGTGGTATGAGGCCTAGACTTTTAACTCCTGAGGATGAAGCAGAGTATGTGAGGCTGCTTTCAAATCCGATAGCCAAGGAGCGTGTTTTTCTTCCATCAAGGAAAGATGGTAAGTTGTTGGAGATGATCTTGGAGATGGGCTGGGTTGTCTTTTGCGAGACACCCGCTGCTGTGCCCAGGAGTGTGGTACATGAGTTTTATGCTAATACTAAGATAGAGAAGAACGGTTTCACGGTGGTGAGGGGGATGACGGTGGACTATAGTGCTGAGGCTATTCGTAGGGTGATTAAGTAGCTTGAGAGGAAGAAGGAGCAGGAGAACAGGAACGAGAAGACTCTGAGACTCATTGGAAGTTCAAGAAGGACACGAATGAGTTACGCTACGTTTCCTACTTCGTGCATGAACAAGTTTGCACGTGCATGAAATTCTTTTATTTGTGCTAATATCATGCCATCTTCTCACGTGCATGAGATTACTATGGAGCGTGCATGTTTGGTGCGGGGTATTCTGCAGGGAGATTATGTGAATCTTGGGATGGTTATCCATCAAGGTATTATGAGGTCTTTGCGAGGAAGTACTACGGGTTAGATACCCTATGCGTCCATTGTGACGAAGTTGTGTATGGCAGTTACCGTTCGTTGACTTGCACATGAGCAGCTGCAGCTCCCTAGTGCTCTGATTGATAGTTCGATATTATTGAATATGACATAGTGGTTTGGTGGGAAACCCGATCCTAAGGGGCTTAGATATTCTTATGACCATCTGCCAATTGGAAGGCCAGTGGATCAACCTTATGAAGGTGAGACTTCGCAGGCTCGTCGAGCAGCTTGGAGAGCTCAGTTGGGAGATGAGGCTGGTCCCTCGGGATCGCAGCAACAACAGCAGGATGAAGCACATGGCAGTGCTGGTTTGAGTAGGCACAGTATAGACATTTATTTAAGAGGATGAATGTGATGTATGACATTCATAGAAGGTTTGCACATGACCTCACCCAGGTATTGGGGACTACATTCAGAGCCACATGAGTTGACATCCAGTGACCAGTATTCGGTGAGGACTCTGTGTATCCACCTCCAGACACTCCTGACACCCCACCCCTTGAGGGTGATAATCCTGGTTCTGATTAGGTATGCCTGATTCCTTGCTATTACCTTCACCGGGGACAGTGAATATTTTTAGTTTGGGGGTAGTAGTTAAGGATTTATATGTTTTGTGTGAGTCGTATATAGTTTGCATATTCATGCTAGTTTAGTTCATATAGTTTATTTTTTGTAGTTTTTTTTATTTTGGTATGATAGTTTGTTGCATATAGTTCATGCATTTGCATAATAACATGATCCCTTAGATGATTTTTCCGATGGATTTATGATATTGATGCTAGTGTAGTGATGTTGTGCTTAGTGATGTTAAGTCGTATCGAGTTGATTTGTACGCTAGAGACATTTGTATTTCACTAAGTATTATAGGTTGTTTGAGGGCTAGATCATAGTCATGGTTTGTTTATTTGTCGAAGTTTAATCACTTGTTTATATTTAGAATTTAGGATATTCTCTTAATGATAAATAACATGGATATTTAATAAATTGGAGAAAATCACTATGCCATAAATGGGCTATTGTAATGCCTAAATGGTGTTACAATAGGCCCCAAAAGCGTTACAATAGGTCTATTGTAACACCAGGGGGCATTACGTATACGAGCATTACAATTGACACCGTAATGTAATACTTCAATGATCTATTATAACAGAGAGGAAAATGTTACAATAGGCACCTACTCTAACACTAACAACCCCAAATATAACACAAAATGAGTGATACAATAGCTTGATCTAGATTGCATAAGTGGGACACATAAGTTGAGGTCCCATAGCCTATTATAACTGTCTGGTTTATCTATTGTAACACCAATTTTTTGTAATTAAACAACACTAGCATATATAATATAACACTATATATAAACTTATATTATACTAGAATAGTCAAATGTAACAATCCCATATATAATTAATAAAATATCAAATTTGCATACATGAGTCTCAATTTTTCGAACCAAACTATTAAATAATAGTCTCAATTCTTCAAACCATACCACTACATAAGAGTCTCATCTCTAACTCCAACAACTACAACATAAAATCCAAGCTATCCTTGGAAACGAAAAAACTACTCATCGACTATCCTTTAATATGAAATTATACAAAATAACCAGGAAGAGAAGCACTTTTTGCCCTTCTACACTGTCCTCATCTAGATACAAAATAACCAGCAGAGAGCTACTTGTTCTCCCTTATTCACCATTCCTTGCTCCTGTACACAAGTCACACCAAATTGCATAAGAATTAATACAAATACATTTTGGAGTTAGACAGGGGAAATGAGGATTTTACAATAGATGCTAGCTACGCGAATTATATTAAAATATATTAAAAGAAAAACAAGTAAGAATCACACACAAAACTTATTTAATTTGGAAGAGGCTACCTACTTGGTAAGTCTTTTCTTCAACCTGTACTACTCATCAACAGACCACTCTACAGCCAAGCCTACTTCGTGCTTGAGGCCTGACACTCAATCAAAAAGAAGAGAACTAAAAGTACATGTAGCTCGAGGCACTCTTAATCCACTATTATTACTTAAACTTCCTATAACAATAATCCCCTCGAAATATGGCAAATAAGGAATGAAAATAAACCAATATCTAATACCTTTTGCGTATAAGCTCCATAACAAGTGTTTCTCCACTTCTTATGTGATCTATAACCTTAACATTGCCAAAAGAAACAACAACCTTAAGCATTTATAAAGACTAAACAATGTACCAAACTAGAGCATCTAAAGATCAACTTATAGGATAACCATTATGGCTATTACTCCTCAATATAGCACTGCTAGAAATATGGGATCGGACATCGGTTCAGAACCGATGTTAAAAAAAAACTGAACCGATGTCTTCACGTGTGATGTTAAATGTCATCAGCCTTTGACATCGGTTCACAGCCGATGTCTATTACAGTGCTATATATCGGTTTTACAGTGCTACTTATAATTTAACCAGAAGAGGACCTTTTTTATATTTAACCGTAATTTTCATCGTCAATCCAAAACTATACCAGATAGTTCCTTATCACTAATAGTTATCTATCATTACTAATAATAAAAACATGATCCATCTGGAAATCACTAATAATAAAAACTGATAATAAAAATGGCACTCATATTTCATCTGTTTTGAAAAACTACACAAAAAAATTCTACATGCAATCTATCGGAAATGATTTGCATATATAACTTGGTAGTAAAAGATAGCTCCTTATCAGCAATGATATCTTTCATGTATCGCATTATAACATAGCCACATTCAACCCCTCCTGGTTGTTTGGGAGATCCCTGTTACAATATAAAATCTGAATTAGCTCTAGAAAGTAATTAAAATAACAAAGTGCTAAAAAAATACAAAAAACTTACAACAAGATTCTTTATCTGAGGAGCTTTATTTCCCCTTCCAGTTTGAGCATTGTAGGATTTCATCGCTATACATTGTAGAACAACAATAATATACATGATTATTTTTCAAAAGGGAGAATATTTACTATATATATATTTATATATAGTAAACATAAATATATTACTCTGTTAATGATTTTTCCAATTTGTCAAAATGTGTTGGATGTGGTAGAGGGTTCAGAATATAAATGTCGCCATCCCAAATTACAACCAAAATCCGGTGGCAACTATGTTTATAAAAAAGAAAAAAGAAAAATACAAGTCAGAAATTTTAAAAAAACTACCTAAATATATTAATTTGTAAAAGCATGTCTAAATTAAAAATACTTACTTTTGATTCTGTGGCATGAAGTACATGCGACATGGACTACTCTCTTTCAACCGATTAACAAAATAAGAATGAAAAGATTTGTTCAACGTAAATGTAGCACCTGGATCAAAAAATCCATATAAGACAACATCATCATTCTTCCTCTCAATCTTAATCAGTCTTTGCAAGAGCCTACCAGGGAGTGAATTACATTACTTATAATATCCGTATAAAACATGAATATTGAATATGTAATGATAAAAAATTAACTTACGCCATATAAGCAGATATTACAGCTTGGCCAATCATATTGAACTCCAACAATGCTTTCATATTTTCATGCAATATATAAATTGTTTTCTCAGTCCCAAACACGTCTGAATCACACGGAATCGGTATTGACTCCCCAATGGCTTTCATGAAGACTGCAGCATGTTTGTATAACACCTTATACTGCTTTGGCACTTTCTTGTTTAGCTTCATTTTGCTATAATCATCTTGAAGTTTTTGCAACTCATCTTTCCGCTTAGACTTCCCATGCAACACTTCCTTTTTCTTTTTCTACACAGAAGTAAATAAAACAAGAATAATGGGTTATTATTGACATAATTACTATAGAATGCAACAATCAATTCAGAATATATTAACATAATTTTTATATAACATACCGCCACAGTTGGGTAGATGGTCAATTCATGAGGCCATGCTACGTGAGAGCCAACTGCTTGGCGTACATCCTCAATTTCACCAGGTATGGGCACTGGAACCGACGCCTCTGGCTGGATGTGTCCGTCAACCGACACACGAACATGTCCGGGCTTTAGAGGCACCCAGTGTACTGAAACATTCATCTCTTCGTTATCATCAAAAACTGTTCCAAAAGCAACCTTGTTCTCTATGCAATCCAGTGCAAGCTCACATGACCGTGGACCCTATATTATAGTGGGGGATCAATTTAATTTTATTGCATAAATCCCAAGTCTGTCGGCATATATCTAGTAGATCTTAATAATATTTTACCTTCTTTCCGCTCGGAGGAGAGGGGTTAAAAGCAACAAAGTCTTCATCATTTACCAACAACTGTTTGGCACTCAGTGGTTTAACATCAACTCCAACATTCCGCTTATCAGCAGCTCCCTCTTTATTAACAGGTACTTGACAACTTTATTTGTCAGAGAACATAGGAGAGTGACCATTCGAAGCATTAACAAGGCCCTAAGTTCAGACATCTCCCGCTGATTTCTTTCCAACTGATCCAATAACTCTGCCTTGGTAATTTTAGTCTTTCTCTCTTTTGGCAAATTGAAGAATGCTATTAGACTGACAAAGCCGCCAACCCCTCGAATCCTTCCTGCGTACTCAGGAGTCTGAAGTGCCGTAGTCAACACATCTTCTGTTCCATGTGGAATAAATTCACCACTCTCCTTCATTTCAAGTAACACAGTCTGTAAAATTAATGCAAACAATTAGGGCATTATTTATGATACAATTATCTTTGAAGAGAATGCAGTATTAAAAATATCACTTACAATTCTCACATTTATTTCCGCTTACTCTTCAGTAAGCTCATCAGGATTTTTTGGCATCCTAGCCTTCCACCAAAAAATTGCACGATCAGGTTTCTCTTTCCGCTTTAAGTTCCCTTTCTTTATCTGTTAAAAAGAGAAAATATTTAAACTCCCTTAAAACTTAGAATTGCAAAGCCAAATAGATATAGGTTCTTACTTTTTCTTCTCGTAAACCAATATACCCCTTCCTTGACAAGCGGTGATGATATTTCCGTTTACCGACTCTATTGCTCTGTAACTTACGTTGTTCCTGCACCAAAATAAATTAGTTAAAATTAATAAATATTATTTAACCAAAATCTATTTAATCATTTAGCAAGTAAAATGGCAATCCTGTATATTTTATTAGTAGAATATATTCATACCAGCCATTTGGGGCTCGTCCTCTCCGCAATAAATTTCTTCCAAGGTTCTTTACCAACAAATGCATACTTCTACGGAGGCTTCATCAATTTCTTCTTTTTTCCAATAAATGGGATCACATATTTTGCAGTTAAATCAGCTTTAAACTGCCTCCATTTTTTACCTACCGATTGTAGCACAAGCTTCACACTTTTTGGGGCAATTTTGAATGTGTCCTAAAAAGCCACATAATATAAATTCGCCACATAATTTACAGTCATAATTTAAATAAAATGAAGAAGTCAATAAGGGATATAATTTACCTCGACATCATCCCATAATTTTGCTTTTAGATCACAATCCACTTTTGGCCCGTTTTCAGTGTCGATTGGAATCATTGTCCTTGCGAGCATTCCTATGTAAGACTGTAAAGTAGGCCTGGTATTTCCGATGGGAACACCAAATTCATTGTATCTAACTTTCAATTTCTTTCCCTGAGCTTTCTTCACCACTATTTTATGAAGAGCTGAAACACCACGCGCACCTCCTAGCCTTTTTTTTGCAGATTCAGAAGTGGTCATCGTTTTTTCACCACTACTTTGAGTTTGATATTATGGAGGGACTTCAACCAACTTATCATTACAAGTCTCTGAAGTTTTTCCATCAGGAACAATCTCATTCTCAACCTTTTTAGAGTTATTCTTCCCGTCACTTTCTTCGAAAATTACTTTTTTGGCTTTTTGCTTCTTTACCATTTTGCTCCCCTAGTCTGCATAAAATTGAATATAAACCCATCATTTGAAAAATATATTTTCAGTCCGTCATTAATTATAGTCAAGCATAAATAATAAATTGTAAAATCATGAAGTACGAATACAACTCTACAAGAGCAATAATTTACCTAAACTGTAATCAGTAATTAATCACATCCGAAATAACTCTAAAGCATTTTATAGAAGTACAATTAAACAATGCAAAAAATTTAAAGAAAAAAATAATGCCATCAATCAGTAATTATGGATGAATTACTTAAATGATTATACCAATGCAAAAAAAAAAATTAACAATATATTTTACACATTATAACACAATTAAAGGCAAATATATATGGTTCATTCAGTCATCAAAATTCCCATTAAGATATATATTTTACATAAAGCTACATCATCAGTCATTAACGACATTAGGTGCATGGGTTTTAGTAGCAGTATTTTTAATCCAAATTCCCTCAACATTAGGTCTAGTAGTATGAGCGACATCATCAGTAGTGACATCAGTTACAGGGATTTCAGTGCAGAATGGGGGCTGTTCCATGGTCGTGTCTCCTAAGTCAGCTTCATTATATAATTCATGGTAGTCTCGAGTTGTGGAGGACAGTACAACAGACTAGGTAGCATCAACGGGATCTTCAAGGTAAAACACTTGCCTGACTTGGTCAATAGAAACATATTTATCTTTTTTGTGACCTTTTCGACTAAAATCCACAAGTGTGAACCCAAGATCATCAACCCTTATTCCTTTATCATTACTTGCCCATTTACAAATGAACAAGGGAGCTGTGAATGCATGGTAGTCTAATTCCCATACCTGTTATATGATATCGTAAAATGTCAAATTACTTTCTACAAGATTCAAGTCCTTGGCACTAGACACCTAGACCGCTTTAGCAATGATAGACACCCCGCTATTTTGAACAATGCGTATGTCATCCCGTTCCTTTGTAAAATATCGCACTCCATTCACTAGATAACCTGGATAAGTTAGTACTGAAAATGATGGCTTGGCAGCGAGCCATCTTATCGTATCTGAAACACCTTTGTTGTTCACTCTTAGTTCATCATTCACCTACAAATATGATAAGAAATTTTAAATCCTAAATAGCTAATAGTCATCATTATACTACAGATCAAAGAACCTCATACAACACTGACTTTGTTTTAAAACCAATCAGTAAAGAGCCGATTGTGCTCTCTCATGAGCCAATGTAAGCTTTTCATTTTCCCTCGGTGAATTTCTTCAAGAACCATTCTGAAAAATGCATATGGAATGATATATTAAAGACACATTACAAGACTAATTACTGGATAATGAGGAATTGAAAACAACAAAGTGCATAAACTCACAGAATATATGGAAATAGTTCAGCGTTGTTTAGAAGGACATGTAGATGTGCTTCGTCTCACTCCTTCTCTTCAACTAATTTTATTATCACAATGGATAATGGACCTGATATCTTATAATCTTGGTCCTTTGGAAGACCGGCAGTGGAGTAATTCTGACTAAGAAACTCGATGCAGAATTCTACGGACTCTTCTCTAAGGTAACTCTCTGTCATACAACCTTCAGGATAATAACGATTTCGAACATAACTCTTTAGTATTTTATTAAACTGTTCAAATGCATACATCCACCTATAAAATACTGGTCCACATAAGCGTAGTTCCTGAACCAAGTGGACTACTATATGTACCATTACATGAAAAAATTAAAAAATGGAAAACCTTTTCTAGATCGCACAAGGTCAGTATGACATCTGACTACAGCTTATCCAGTTTTGACACGTATACTACTTTGTTGCACAAAGCATTAAAAAAGAAACACAATCTAATAATTGTGACCCTAACATGCTTCAGAAGAATGGAGCGTATTGCAACCGAGAGTAATTGTTGGAGAAGGATGTGGAAATCATGTGACTTCAGCCCGTAAATATTCAAATCAGGCATGGAAACACAATTTTTTATGTTCGATGCATGTCCGTATGGAAGTTTCATCGACATTAATGATGACAAGAAAGTTCTTTTTTCTGCTTTTGACAAAGTAAAGGGAAAAGCAGGCAAATAGGTTTTCTTTACTCCTACTTGGGAAGCCAAATCAGATCTAACACCTATTTCCATCATATCACGACGGGCTGCCGCGCTATCCTTTGTCTTATGGCACATATTTAGTAATGTGCCAATCAGACTATCACATACATTCTTCTCGACATGCATGACATCAATACAGTGCCTAACATGGTGAAATTTCCAGTATTCTAACTCAAAAAATACTGACTTTTTCTTCCATAGACTTTCAACCTTCTTTGCCTTCTTCATTTTCTTCCCAAATTCAAATTTGATTTGTTCTTGCTCTGCTAACACTTCTTCTCCGGATAGGGTTCGACGCGGCTGCCCAAACTCATGTTGTCCATTAAAAGTAGCCTTTTGCCTTCTATAAGGATGATGTGGAGGCAAATATTGGTGATGTCCTTGGTAGCATATTATCCTACTATGAGTCAAATATTTAGCTACGGTGTCATCTCCACAAACTGGCCAACACTTATAACCCTTATTGACGCAGCCGGATAAATTTCCGTAAGCCGGGAAGTCATTTATCGTCCACATTAAAACTGCTTTTAAAGTGAAAAATAATTTGTTATACGCGTCATACACATTTGGTTCCCCTTTCTCCCAAAGCTTTTTCAAATCATCAATCATCGGTTGTAAGTAGATGTCGATGTTATTACCAGGCTCATGCGGGCTAGAGACCAATATCGACAACATCAAAAAAAAAAATTCATACATAACCAGGGAGGAAGATTGTAAGTCACCAATATGACTGGCCAGCAACTATATCTATTAGATAGGCCATTATTGTGCGGGTTTACACCATCCGCCGATAAAGCCAAGCGAAGGTTTCTCGGTTTACTACCAAAGGAGGGCCACCTATATCTATATTTTTCCAAGATGGAGAGTCGACTGGATGTCGTATTTTACCATCTTGTGTCCGCTGTTGCGCATGCCAACACATTAGTTTAGCGGTCTAAGGAGATTTAAACATACATTTAAATCTAGGAATTATTGGAAAATACCACATGACTTTGGCTGGAAGATTAACCCTCTCTTCAACTTTCTTTGTCAACTTCCACCGAGAAAGTCGACACTTAGGACACTTGGTTACATCAGCATGTACACCCCTGTACAGTACACAGTCATTCGGACATGAATGGAACTTTATATACTCTAGACCTAAATTGGAGAGGGTTTTTTTTGCTTCATATGCATTACTAGATAACACATTATCTTTGGGAAGTTGGGACCCAACAGAAGAAAGGAGGTCAGTAAAGGCACTATCGGTAATACCAAACCTATATTTCCAGTTATGCACCTTCAACATCGACTCTAACTTAGTACAGTCACTACCCTCATATAGAGGTTGCTCAGCATCTGCTCCGAACCTCCCAAACTGATATGAATCATTATCATATTGACCCGAGTTATATGCCGCTTCACAAACATCAACAGTTTCTGAAGCAGCGACATGCTCCTGATCTTGCTCTGACGCTTCATCAGAGGCTTGTTCTGGAGGTGGGTCTGGAGCTTGCTCTTCAGGTGGAAAACTAGCACTTGAAGATTTAGGACCCGTAGAAGCAGTCTCCCCGTGCCAAACCCAATACACATAACCTAGACAAAAGCCATTGTCATAGATATGGCCCCTAATTGTTTTTATAGAAAATTTTTTAAAATTGGCGCATTGTCCACATGGGCAAGGAATTTTGTTACGATCTTCAGAATTTTCTTCAACATATATCAAGAAGTTTTCCACCCCCATTTCAAATGCTAAAGAATCCCTATCTTGCAAAATCCATGTCTTATCCATCAAATTTCCCTACCTGATAGCCACTGTAAATATTAAAAATCCAACACATACCTATTTATAATTATTTAATAAAAGGTATATCAAATTTATGTTTGTTTCTGTAGGGATTAATTAAATAAACTTAGAAACGAGTAAATACCTTGGTATCCTAATAATTTATAGTACTAATTCATTACTCTAAGATCCTACACATATACCCAATTAATTATAAAACTAGACTAAATTTATAAACTAGACTAAATTAAACCAAGATATTTAAAACAAATTAAACCAAGATATTTGAAAATATCACATAATTAAAAACCAATAATTCCAACATTCACAGCCCAGACAATTGTTAAATTTCCTTCACATAAATAAAACTCAGTGAGAACTTGCGTATTGAAACAAATTCAGCCGATAAATAAATAAATTAAAAGTATCTGTTACTTGTTTTTGTTGTATCTGTGAGAAGGATAATTATACAAAACAATTATTATTATACAATACAAGTAACAGATAGTTCATATCAGGAATGCAGAGACTTGTTCATATAAGAGAAATGACTATTATATAAAACAAGAAATGCAGAGACTTGTTCATATCTGAGACTTGTTCAAATGCACCACCCAAAACCCCCCCAAAACACACTAATATCTATGAACAACCCCGAGAAAACACATAATTAAAAACAGAACAGAAATATTTACATTTACATCAATATACCTAAAACATTGATTTACATCAGCATACCTAAAATATTTAACAGGACATAAAATTTCCAAACACAGGAAACAAAACCCCCAAAAAGAAACAAACGTAAAACCCCCCTAAAACATAAAACATTTGCATGCACAATGAAGATAAATAGGATATTAAATGTAAAAATGAGGGAGATAACCGTAAAGAAGAATATAACTCCAGATGTTCTTCAATGTTCCAAAACCTCAATGTTCCAAAACCTCAATGCTCCAACCTCCAGATGCTCCAAAGTTCTTCCTCCAGATGCTCCAACCTCCAGATGCTGAATTTCAAGTTTAATTTGCTTTAATTTGAAGCTCAAAATCTTGAACTAGAATTGGGGCTAAAATTAGGGTTTCGGCGAAAAGAGAGAAGAGACGGTGAAAAGATGAGAGATGAGATGTGAGGTAAGAAGACTAAGAGAGAAGTTGGGGAGAGCTGAGAGAGATATGAGAGGTGAGAGAGACGAAAGAGACGAGAGAGATGAGGGTCGGGGGAGAGATGAGGCGGGAGTTATTTTGGAAAAGGGGGAATAAGAGGTTAGTGAAATTTTTGTTAAAATTAAAAGGGGGAAAGTGTACTGAAATCGGGGGAAAAAAGACAAGTAATTTTTATTTTTTTTAAAAAGGCCATAGAAAACGGTTAACAAAATCAACCGATGTCAAAGTTAAAAGCATATTTGTGGCCTTTTTAATTTCTGAACATAGACAATGGCTACTAAGTAAAACTGATGTCAGTATTTGTATTCAACATCGCTTTTTACAAAACCGATGTTAAACTACTTTTTAACATTGGGTGCATTACATGCCAATATCTAAGTATCCATGTCGTATCTACTATTTCTAGTAGGGTAAATACAACATCTGCCACCTTTACAACATGCGTGAAGTAGACAATCTATCTGAGGTTAAAAGAAAGTAAACTATGAGGCATAAGGAAATAACAGGTATTCCTGGTTCATCCAAATTTTTGGATGTAAATGTAATTTCAGTAATCTAATAACAAAATAAATCACGAAAGAAATATTTTGTAAAATTAAATGGTATTTTCAGTATTCTAACAATATTGAATGTACTTTATTTAACGTACAAAACGTAAAATGAGCTTAACAGAAGACTGTTCCAGGGTCAAAGAGCTCAAAACGGTCTTCAAATGATAGAGCTATTACAATTACTTTAGGTAAAACAACTCTTTAGTATAATACGCAAAATCATCATAGTCAAATATTAAATATTTAATATATTCAATCAATATTAAAGTATACGCAATTACCAAAGTAATCACCCTTAAATTGAAATAGCATGCTTTTTCCATTCATGGACTGGATGCTTCTTAAGTGAATTGGAACGTCTATGAGAATGACGGTGCCTACAATATTACCAAGTATATAAGATTAGTAGCAAAGTCCTTACTTGTTAGCATTCAAACATTGAATCCATTTGCAGTAAAGCTAGCTTGCGGATATAAAAAAAGCTAAAGCTATTTACGTTTCCCTATAGGTCAACATGCAATGATATAATAATGTTAAGATAACAATAGCTACATGTTACAAAACTTTTAATACCGACAGCCTAAATGTCAAAACGACCAGAGAAACAAAATGGTAGCTAACATTTATCAGCATGATATACTTATATGAACACAAATGAGATACATTTGTTTAAAGTTACTCAAATCACTTCAAAAAGCATTAAGCTGAAACCTTCAAACTTTCCACAGACAAAGGCATCAATTCAAGCGTTTGCAGCGACTCAAAAACTAATGTAGTAGCCTGTTTAGAAATAAACAATTAAAATAAGGTTAAACAATCTCAGTAAACAATAATGTAAACCCAATCGCAAAAAATTGACATGCCTAATTCTAAGATAAATGTTGTATTATAAATGCACAGAACTTGGCATAGGAACATATCCATATGACAAAGTGATAAAATTGCCGACTAGAAAACTTGAACCATGAAACTTGCTAAAATAAGAACCTGGATTTCACTTGAGAATAATTTCCCCAAAGAAGAAAAACAACTCCTCTCTTATTTTTGGAGATCGTCTCTATGACAGCATCAGTATACTGATCCCATCCTTTCTTGGCATGAGAATTTGCCAAATGTTGCCTAACTGTGGAGGAATCAGAAATGGTAAAACTATTAGAACAATTAATAATCGTTTGTGTGGAACATTAAGATTCACTCGAAAAGACACAAATTAATTAGTGATGCACACAGATAATTTAATCAAAAAACGTAATCACAGTATTACATTCAAAATAAAGCGGATTGTGAAATGTTGCCCTTATGGTACAACACAACTAATAGGTGTAGAGAGTATGAACTTTGATAGATAAGTACTAATAGGTGAGCCCTTATTCAATACACTTACTTGCTGGACTATCTTTCCATGCCAAGAGTATTCCAAGATATATAGAACATACTGAGTATATGACAGGTACAAGAAATGCTGGTGCGACCCAGTTTATAATTTTCACACTACCAAATACAATGAATGGTAAGCTCTCCTCATCAAAGTTATTCTTGTTAACACACATCAGTCATAGCTATTAGAACACATTCCTGAGATCTCAACAACATATTTTCTAACTTGATAAACACATCGTATCACATATAATATTTACATACCATTGAATCCTAATAATCTACAACTTGAAGTAGCAGTATTATATCTCCTTTTTGTTCTACAGGATTAATTATAAAATTTAGAAATTAGGGAGCATAAGTAATTGTGGAATGGAGCTATAACGTTCTTATATTTATTACTTTCCATCATTTGAAAATTAGAACTTTTTTTAAAGCTCAAGTATATCAGTCTTGAGAGAGTCATGGATTTAGGTCTAGTTTGTTATCGATGTAACAAGCTTTGTAACCTAAAACCAAGTGAGAAACATTACACAGAAGATTTATTGTTGGAAAAAAAATCGAATATTCATAATTAAGAGAAACTCCAACCTTAAAATTGACATGCATACAAGTAGTCAATTACAGATTCATACTTTAGTTTGTACCAAGTTATCTTCAATCAGCAGACAAAGTAATTTATACTTTGAAAGGGGCCAAAATAGAAGCAATTAAGAAAATTTATCAATAGCTTAGTAAAGACAAGCCAAAAATTATAGATGTTGATATCAAGACGAACAAGTGATTGATTGTACTGTTATTTCCACTTTGAATTAGAGAATGGATTCTCCAAGTGAAAAAAAGGCTTTAAAACTTGGGGGGAGATATAAGTTAAAACATAGACAGTGCAGTGAGTTAAGTAGTAACAGAAACATATGAACCAAAAACTTACCCCAAGTCCAAGAATAATTACCCCAAAGATGAATCAATCAAACGCGAAGAGGAGCACCCAAAGAGACACAAAGAGGCTAATGATTTTGTTTAGAAGGGATAGAGGATAGGGTTAGGAATGTATGTCTCAAAGGGTTTGGTATTTCATTTAGGTGCAACATTTACAGCTTTTAAATTTTTCATGTGACAAAATGTACAAATATATTATTTATTTAATATCCTGTTAGTTTTATTTTGAAATTATTTTAAAGGAATTAAAATAAATAAAAAAATATAATATATCTATTCATCATGTTTAAAATACTATAATTCATATTTTTCTATATTGTCTAGGTTACTACTTTAATTTTAACATAATATTTATATGCAATGTTAAAATACGCAATATTTTATATTTTGAAGTAAAAAAACTTAAACGTAAAAGAATAAGCTTTATAATATTAAAATAATGTCATATATAATAATATAAATATAATATAATTTTGAATAACAATTTAATAATTAAAATAAAAATTTTACAATTTAGACATTTCAATATAACATAATTTTAGAAATTAATAATAATTTATGATAATATTTTCACTTTAATATTTTTAAAAAATAAAAAAAACTTACTAATGTAACACTAGGTGCTGGTGTTACATGTTATGCAACACCGACATTTCTTTGTAACAGTAGTTACACATCTATTGTAACAATAATTTAGAGGTGTTACAATAACACAAAATTTTCATAGCTAAAGTAACACTCCTTGTAACACCTGCATTTGGATTTCATTGCTAGTTGTTTTGGTTAGGTGTCAAATGACTAGTATCCAGCTCATTTTATATGAGTAGTAACGAGATGGAGTGAAACACACTCCTTCAGAAATTTGTGGAAAAAGACAAAAAAAAAATATGTGTTTATGCATAATTGATCACGAGTGGGCTTTTTAATACTCGAGTTATTATGTTTTTAGGGGACTTTGTGCCTAGTGACCTAAGGCTTATTATAGCACTACTAGAAATAGTGCATATGATATTGGTGCTTAGATATCGGTACGTAATGCACCCGATGTTAAAAGAATTTTTAACATCAGTTTTCAATTAATCGAGGTTGAATAAGAATATTGACATCAGTTTCTTATACTAATCGTTGTCTATGTTCACAAATAAAAAACTATCAAATCCATATTTTTAACTTTGACATCGGTCATTTTTATAAGCCGTTGTCTATGACCAATTTTTAAAAATTTGAAATTGACTTGTCAATTTCCCCGGTTTCGGTACACAAATTACCCCCCTACCAAAAAACTGTTTTCCCCCTTTACTTATTTTATTTCCCCATTTCCAGATCTATCTCCCCTCTTTCCCTCTTTTTACTCACAACCCCACTCTCTCTCTCAAACATCAACGACGACCACTCCTCCCTCTCCCTCACCTCTCTGCTCTTTCTCTCGTTTCTCACCTGACTCTCTCCCTTACCTCTCTGCTCTTTCTCTCCTTTCTTACCACTCCCTCTCACAAACCCTAATTTATAACTAGTACAAAATCAACACTGAAATTTGACCTAATTAAGCACCAAATCGAGTTTCAAATTGGTAATGTTAGACTTAAATAGTAGTTTTGGAGCTTAAAAGGAGCCCTGTATCGTTCGATTAAGTTTCAGTTTCAAAATTGATTTGGTAAATTTTAATATTATTATATATATAGTTGGTTAAGTTGGATGTTTCTCCCCCTCTTTTACCATCTTTCTCTCTTATTTCGTTTCTCTATATTTCACTTTTTCTCTCGGTTTTATTTTGTGGATTTCCCTATTCGCATTATTAATGTTAAGTTTTGCTAGGTTGTTACAGGTAGCTCTATTCCATATGTCTTCAACAAGTTAGGAAGGATAAGTCTATGCTGGTAAGGTGTTTTAACTTTTTATGTGAGAATCTAAGAAATCTGTATGTTTATAGAGGTATAGATGCATGATTTATTCACTTGATATTCATAGGGTTTGATATGTAGTGCGGTTAAGATGTTCTGACACATTTTTCAGAATTTTAGCGAGTTATTAATTATAGCATTTTCTTTTCTCTCTACTTTTACAGATTTCTTGAAGAAAAAAAAAGCCATTTAACTAAATTATTGTTTGAGAAGATGACTGTAATTGGTAGAGTGCTGCTGTTAGAGAATGATATTCTTCATGGTGAGGTGCAGCAATTGCTAAGAGAGGGGCAATATATTGATAATACTTATCCAAATTAAAAAACTCCAAAGTCGGTTGAGGAAAAACAAGTGAAAAAGCATAAAATGTAGGTAATATATCAAAGTGTGTACATATATATTATATTGTTGTACTCATCCGAATAACATATTTCTTGTAACTATAGCTACAGAGAAACTGATTCATAGCATGGCACTTATGGTGCAGAAACAGGATACTCAGCTTGAGAAGGACAATCTTATGCACCCTCTTTCTCATCACGTTCTAGATTGTTCAATATATCTAAGATAAATACAAGTTGGGACCTCTAGCTGCTGCTTGTTTGATGGTTTCTTTTTTAATTTACTATAATCAGATGGAGATATAGGAGGCCGGGATCGCTTCTCCAACACAAGTCACTTCTATTGCAACCTTGGGTTGATTGATCTTGAGCCTTTTACATATGAGGAGGCTTATGAGGCAACTCTTCACATTGGATCTGCCATCAAAGGCCGTGGTATTAATCCTGTAAGTAGGAAAAGATGATTCGTTTACAAGAATATGATTATTTTTAGATTAATGTGTTCTGTGATCTTTATATTATTTTTGTGATTATAAGCTTAAATGTAATGAGTGATGTAATTATCCGTATTATTTTTGCGATTGTAAGTCTCCTGGTCCTGGTGCTCAATCTACACTTCGTGCACTTGCTCGTTCAAGAGCACTTATGATATCTTAGCTACTGACTAGTTCATATGAACAAAAATATCTCTTGAATTATATATCTAGAGTTATTTAGCTGTTGGTTATGTACGTGACCTACTCTTTGTTCCAAACTCTACCTGAAACTACGTCATCACAAATATGTTTCCTCTTGCGTTGATGACTATTGCAAAATCTTGTGATTTTTGTGAAAACAGGTTTCTTATAAGTTGTACTCACAAATTCAACTCTCTTTGGTAGTAACGAGTTATTGTAATGGAAACAGAAAGTTCTATTAACTTAGATACAAAGAAACCCTGCTAATACATATCCAAATATTATAATTTTAACCAATTTTTGATCTGCAGTTTATGATTTGGTATAAGAATTCTTTTTAGGTTTCCTTTATCTGTCTTGTTATGAGGGTACTTCACTACGTATTATAGTCAACAATGATTTTGTTGAGTTATTGTGGATAAATGTTTATTAAATATTATGTCACATTAGTTTGAACATGTAACTTTTCCGTGATGTTAGCGACACAGTGGTACGCGTCAATGTGTATTATGTTTTTGCAGAAACAAAGCCTGCTCAGGCTTCCTCAATGCCAATTACAAAGACATTTAAAAATTCCGCTTCATTTAATCTGAGACCCCCACTAGTAGATCATCATAAATCATTTGATGAAGATGATCTATCAGTGAGGCCTATTACCGTAAAGAAAGTAAACACAACTTCGATTAATGCCATATCATATTCAATAGCCGATTTGCAGATTGTAATAAATATCTTTAATGTTGAGGATCTTATTAGCGAAGGTTCCACTAGACGTGTTTATCGGGCCCAATTTGATGATGGCATGGTATATTCTATTTAATGTTCTTATTAAGTGTTTGCATCTCTGTGTTATAGATATCTTAAGAAACCAAATGGTTGATTTCCATGTATGTCTGGTTATGGTTTTGCATTCGTTTAAAGTCAATAGCCTATAAGGTTCTTGGTGATTTTATGTCTAAGCCAAGCAAATAATGACTTTAACCAATGCAGGTTCTGATTGAAGATTTATCAGTACCTAAGCACCTCTTAAAGTTTCCATTCCTCAATTTATTTCACAGAGATGTTTGCTGGTTGTAAACAGGGTTTATCATATTTCTCTTAATGAGTGATCTATAAGATATTTGCCTTGTCAATTTGTATTCAATTTTAATGCATGGAACTCAAGTCAATAATCTTGCTCAATAATTGCTTTTAGGTATCTGCATGAAGTTTGCTCTCCTTCTGTTGTTCACAAGAACTTCAAATCAGCCAATATATTATTAGACACAGAGCTAAATCATCATATTTCAGATTGTGGGTTAGCGGGCCTTATTTTAGATGCAGACCAAGTATTCCTTTGCGGGACACCAAATGACCAAAAATTATTGATAGTTTATCATTAGTTGCAAAGAGTGCTTCGACGTATATTCCTTTAGCCATAGTGTTTCACTATTTTTGCAGGCTTTGAACCACAATGCAGGTTCTGGATACAGTGCACCTGAGGTTGTAATGTCTGCCCAATACACTATAAAAAGTGATGTATACAGTTTTGGAGTGTCCATCTTGGAGCTTCTTAGCGGACGAAAACCATTTGACAGGTTTTTTGTTTATGCTAAAGATTCTTTTAAATGTTGACGAGTGTTTAAGTTGCTTGAATTTGATGCAACTTGTGATTTTGATGTAGCTCAAGGCCAAGGTCAATGTAGTCTCTTGTTCGGTGGGTGACGCCCCAGCTCCATGATATTAATGCTTTGGCTAAGATAGTTGATCCAGCACTAAATGGGCTCTACTAAGTTAAATCCTTATCCCGGTTTGCAGATGTAATTGCTCTGTGTGTCCAGGTAGTGTGCTAAATCTGAATGAATTGGCCATTTATTTTCAGTGCATTATAATAAGATAAGTGCTAGTTCTTGTGTTATTATAATATGCATTATAATAAGATTTTTGGGTATGGTTCTACATTTTTGGTAATTCTTTTTTCCTGATTAGCTTATGAACTTGGAAATGAGTAGACTATAGCCAAGTAAGGAGTTGATAATTGACTTTCTATTTGCCTTTTTCATAGGATGATACTCCAATCCCTACTGATAACACTCGCACAAAGGGTGGTCGAAGAGGAAGGAGGCTGTGAGTTTCCGTACAGGAGCATAGAGCAAGTTGCTTTTGCTTTTAGTACTTAAAAATTAGTATAGTATGAGTTGGATAATGGATTGCTTGTATTTTATTTGAAATGTATGTATAGTATGGTATGAGTAATATTTTGGTATTAGACTTGTAATTTTGATGAGTACCTTTATATTTCTGTTTGGATGTTTTTTGTTGGGATGTTACATTGTTTTGGTTCCATGTGGCTGTAAATAGTACCAGGATGGCATGCAATTTACAAAATATTAACATCACAATGGTACATGTAAATAGATGTAAAAAATGTACAAAAAACATTATACAAATTATATTAAATGAAAAAGAACTAAAAAACAATGTGAAATAGTCATTTGACATCGTTTCTGCAAAAAAACTCAATATATTTTAAGTTAAATAACACTGGTTAGAGAAATTGGTTGATGTTAAACAAAAAGATATAACATCGGTTTCATGAAGAACACCCATGTCTTATCCATAATTTCACATCGGGGGTCTAATTTAACCGATATCTGATCAAACATTTCACATCGGGCAACTAATCTAACCGATGTCTGATCTAGCATTTTACATCGGTTTGTTCAAAAGAATTTTAATAAATGGCTTTTAGAGCTTGTAGGTTTCATGTTTTAATGGATAAATACCTCATAATATACTCATATTCACCTAGAAATACTGTAATATAAGCTGAAATTTATTACAAAGACATCACATTTAATCTTAAAACCGATGTATAGCACTGTAATAGACATCGACTGTTAACCGATGTCAAAGACTGATGACATTTAACATCACACGCGAAGACATCGGTTCAAATTTTTTTTAACATCAGTTCTGAACCGATGTCTGATCCTATATTTTTAGTAGTGTAGTGTGGGATCCATTAACCTAACGCTCGCTACATGGGTATTATTATATAAGTCTTTTATTGACCTCACTCATTTCACGGTCAAATAAGTATATTTGTGTTATTTTTGTGTTGAGAATAAAAGCGTAAATCCATGGAAAGCTCCGATATAAGAATAGAAGTGTTATAATTTATTTTGAGTCTAGCTTTTATTCTATTTATAACCTTGCGATTGCTTTGATGAATAGTGAGTCTTGATTATTGATCTAGTTACGATAGTATATCTGTAAGCATTTGCACACATGCACGTTTCTGGCTTGTAAGTTGATTTGTGGGGTTTGGTTGATCTTTGTGCGAATAATTGCATTTTTTGAGATATTGTTTGTTAATTATTTATTTATTTTATGGGGATCGTTACATTCATATAGTTGCAATTATACATTTCTATTTCTTGTTCTTTGAGTCTGTTTATGCTTGAGGACAAGCATCAGTTCAAATTTGGGGGTATGTTGAGTGGCATTCATGACACTTTATAACGCTCCGTAAAGCTTTGAAATGGTGTTTTGTCCTCGAGTTGTTGATGTTTTAACGTGTTTTTGTAGTGATTTTGCATTTCAGGCATTTATCAGGAATATAGGTGAATTAGCATTGTTTGGATGCTAATATGGTGTTAAGACGGTGTTTAGAATAAAAGCTCGTGAAAAGACCAGCTCGAATCAACAAGAAAAGAAAGAAGTCAAAAGTTTCTCCAGAGAGACGGTGCGCCGACGCTGTGATAGCGCGTAGCCGCGCCAGGATGGCAGAATGTCAGCGCGCCTGTGCTGGTCAAGCGCACGGTCGTTCCAGGTCGAGAAATAAAATCCTGTTTCTTATGGAATTTTGATCCGTTGGACTTCTACTCTGCATGGGCGGCTATATAAATATAACTTATGCTCGTTTTTCATAAGAAGACGTACCAGAGCTTAACGAGAAGTCATAAGAAGACCGTAGAGCACAATTCAACCAAGGAGAGGAGGATCTAGTTTATTCTTGTGATTCTTTGTTTTAAGTTATAACTTTGGATGGTAGTTTTCTTATTCGTGAACCAATACTCCTGTTTCGTACTTGGTTTTATTTATTCAGTATAAAGACTACATTTATTATACCATGCTTTCATCGTAACCCACATTGATGATGAGTCCGATTATGGACTAATCGTTATCGTGGGGTTCCATTGGATTTATTTATGGATTTCCTTAGTTAATTTGTTTCGATGCCTTAGTGTATGGTGATCGAATTATAACCTAGTATTGATTTTACTTATTTGCCTTATGAGCATCGCGAACTTATAAGATAGTGTGTTAATCTTTAATGAAGCGAAAGTAAATTTAAGGGTTTAGAACTTATCATTCTAGCATAGGTTCATGTATGTGATATGCATGTTTTGTAGGTAATTTTAATTATCTTACTTTCCCTATGTAATCACAATAGATTACTTGTGCATTAAACCGTTATGTTGTCAAATTCTATAGACATATAGGGTCTCAATATAATTGGTGTATATTCAGCTTCTATCTCTTTTGTGGATGTTTAGTAATATGGTATCCGTACAACGAAAGTCGGCGTTTATCAGTTTCATGTTATCTCAATAGTGTCATTACCATTACATGCTAAGGTTAAGAACAAAAAGGCTATTGAATGAAGTATTTAATAAAATTAGAATCCCATGTTTGTGTCATATATTATTCAACTATTTTTAATCTCCTAGTTTATGTCCTTAGTATAATTCTTAGTTAATCTTATTTATAAACAATCTTAAATTGTTATTTGTCTTAGTATTGGATAATAATCATACTAGTGTTGCATAAATACATTGATTAAAATTAACCTAAATCAGTCCATGTGGGAAAGAACTAGAATTAATTCTATATTACTTGTGATCGAGTATACTTGCATGAACATTAGCGGGTGTTCTAGCCCTAGCATCATTCAACATTGTGATAAAGGTCTCAAAGTGATTGGGAAGAAAATAACAAAGTGGTATCAACTTGAGTCAAAAAAGAAAATGTCTATGTAGCTAACTTCAACTCAACAGATGATGATTCTATCACTTGTCTTCTTAGTAAATCAAGTATTGATGAAGGATGACTGTGGCATAAGAAGCTGTCTAATCTAAACTTCTGAACAATGAATGATCTAGTTAAGAAGGATCTAGTTAGAGGAATGCCAAAATTGGAATTGACCAAGGATGGTCTCTGTAATGCTTCCCAACCTGGTAAGCAAAAGAAAGCCTCTTTCAAAAGTAATAGTCTCCTCTATTTAGAAACCCTTGCAACTGCTTCACATGGATTAATTTGAACCAGTCAATATCAAGTTTATCTCCAAGAAGAAATATCTCTGTAATAAATCAAGCTCATGGTATGACTCCCTATCAACTATTCAAAGGGAAGAAACCAACCTTGGATTTTCTGCATGTGTTTGGTTGAAAATGTTTCATTCTGAGAAATCAAAGAGAGAATATTGGCAAATTTGAAGCTAAGGAGGATGAAGGAATTTTTTCCAGGTATGCAGCCGACAAATCCTATAGAGTCTATAATATAAGAATCAACATTGCTATGGAATCTATTCATATGGTCTTTGATGTTAAAGAGATTGAAGGATTGATAGACCAGGAGTGTAATGATGCACCTGTATTGATGATGAAATGGAAGACTGGCAAGATGAAGCTGATGATATTCTCGGAAGAATTAACGCAGAGCCTGAAAACTTGACCGAAGTGGAGAGAACAGCTAACCAACAAAATATCATAGCCATTGATCATTCAAATAGGAAAAAACCATTAATCAAATTGAGGAATCCATTAAAGCTCAAAATGATCTATCAGTTTAGCCTCAAACTCATTGGGAGATTTAAGGAATATTCTCTCAAATTCAGTTCAACAGAATGAAGATAATCAAAGTCACATCATCAAGATCAAATCTATCATCTGAAAGAAAATGGACAAAATTTATTCATTTGAATTAATCATAGGAGATACATATGCCAAAGTGAAGACCAGAAGAGAAACTTAAGAGGAATGTCTGTACAATAGCTTTCTCAGATTAGAAGATCCCAAACAAGTTGAGGAAGATGTACTTCATTCAGACTAGATCATGGCCATACAAGAAGAGCTAAACCAGTTTGAAAGAAATAAAGTATAGAAGTTAGTACCTAGGCCAAAAGACAGACCAGTCATTCGAACCTAATGGGTATTCAGAAACAAGATGGATGAGAATGGTATTATCACAAGGAATAAAGTAAGATTAGTCTCTAAAGGCTACTCTCAAGTGGAAGAATTTATTTTGATGAAACTTTTGCTCGTGTAATACGATTGAAAGCAATCATAATCTTTCTGGCCTATGCAGCTCATGATTTGAAAGTCTATCACATGGATGTAAATAGTGCTTTTCTGAATGGAGAACTTAAAAAATAGGTATATGTATGCCAGCTAGCTGGATTTGAGGACCCAAATTATTCATAGTATATATATGTTCTTTTAAAAGCACTCTATGGTCTAAAGCAAGCACCTAGAGCCTGGTATGACACTTTATCCCAATTTCTACTTGAAAATCATTTTACTATGGAAACTGCGAATAAAATCCTATTTTATAGAAATACTAATGGTTCTAGTATTCTTATACATATTTAGGTGGATGATGTAATCTTTGGTTCTACTGATGAGAAATTTTATAAAAAAATTGCCAAACTAATGCAAAGTAAATATGAGATGAACATGATGCGTGAACTCACCTACTTGGTTTACAAGTTAAACAAGTAAAGGAAGAAATTTTCATAAGTCAAATAAAATATATGAATGATTTTTTAAATATGTTTGACTTATCAAATTATTCACCTGTGAAGACTCCTATGCCAACTGTCACTAAATTAGAATGAACACCTAAGAAAAGAAGGTGGATATTTCTAATTATAGAGGCAGGATTGGGTCTTTGTTGTACTTGACAGCCAGCAGACCTGATATTATATTTTTCACTTGTCTTTGTGCTAGGTTTCAATCTTATCCTAGAGAGTAACATTTAATAGCTATAAAAAAACTTAAGATAACTCAAAAAAACACCTAACCTTGTCATTTGGTATTCCAGAGAGTCTAATTTTGATCTAATTGGTTATTCAGATGAAGACTATATAGGTTGTAGAATATGGTTTCATGGTGTAGCAAAAAGGAGAACTCAGTATCAACCTCTATAGCTGAGGTTGAGTACATTTCAGTTGGAAGTTACTATGCACTGATTTTATGGATGTGGAATGAATTATTTGATTATGGATTAAGATCGAAGAATATACCAATCCTTTGTGACAATACCAGTTCTATTATTATCACTAGAAATCCAGTCCATCATTCAAGAACTAAGCACACCGACATAAGGTATCATTTCATCAAGGAACATGTGATGAATGGTACCGTGGAATACGGGTATAAGATAGAGTAGAGTTTCTTGGGACTCTGATTCTCCAATCCTGTAAGTATTAACAGAGTATTAACTTTTATGGATCATTCATAAATTTATCAAATCTTAATACAATTGATATTTAAATTTTAAATTTATGACTCACTATATTTAGAGTCCCTTTTTCTTGTCAAATTCATAATTGAATGGTGGTTAACTAAAAAATACAACGAAATTAAAGCGTCGAAAAATTCAACTAATTGGTGTGTTATATTAAATGTTCTAAAAATTGGTACTCAGTTCGACCCCGTGAAGGTTTGGAGTAACGAGTACATGGAGTAGTCTAGGAGTACTCAAAAAGAGTACTCGGTTAAAAATTCGAAAAAAGTAAAGTACTAATTATAAATTTTAATATTTATTTAACATAAAATATTTTATAAATAAATGATATATAAGATTATTAAATATATTTTTAAGTATCTCGAAATAGTACTCGATATAGAACTCAAAAAATTTAAATGTTCCGTTACTTTTAATTTAGTATGAATTTAACTTGTTATATTTTATAAATGATGTGCACTATAATTTACATTTTTAATTAGAAAGTAGTACCCACTTATGAGATTGTTTTTAGGGAACATTACTCATTTTTTCAAATTTTTTCTTTTAAAACCGAGTTTTTTCCGAGTAATCCGAGTTTTGCCTGAGTAATTTGAGTTTTTCCCGAGTTTGACCCGAGTCAAGTAAAAAATAGAGTTATGACCAAGTATACCAAGACCGGGTCAAAAATAGTTTCGAGTCTGAGTGCTTCACGCGTATTCGTCCGAGTAATCCCGAGTTTTAGAACACTGGTTATATTTTATCATACAAATGCTTCTTCATTTTTAAATTTTTACCCCAATGATGATTTAAAAATTTAAGTAAGCCATGTGATCGTTTTTGCTCTAAATTTTACATCAAGCTTTTGATAGAAATTAGTATATGTATAGCTTTATGGTTGTCAGGCCATAAGCTAGATAACTCTATGCCTGTTTTGCACCACATATTTCTATCACATATGGACCGAAAGCCCAATATTATTTTGGGTGTATTATTTGGAAAACAAATGAGATTAATCATTCAATCTAACAAATGATGAAATTCTGAATGTGGGTTCAATGGTACAATCCTGTTTTCAAGATAATCTAGGAAGCTCATATCCATTTCTCTCATATCCCATTCTCCATTAATCCTAGCAACCTCTTTCTTTTATCATCTCTTTCTTTCATCTCTATTCTACAGAAACTCCATATTATCGATTGCTCACCTATACTTTTCATAAATTATTTACAGATGGACGAGATCGGGGCGGAAGCGTCTTCTGGATCTGGATCGTCTAAGTGGACCAACGAGTTACATGCCATCTTCTATGAGTTATGTTGTTTTGAGGTTGTAAAGGGTAACAAGGTAGGAGGAACTTTGAAGAAACAAGGGTGGAATACGGCTCACCTAGAATTCAAGAAGCAGAAACCAGATGTAAAGTACACTATTAAATAATTCAAGAATCACTGGGATGCAATGAAAGCTCATTACGAGTTATTTAGGAAGATTAAATTTGGGGAGAGTGGATTGCGGTAGAATGAGAATACGAAGACAATCGAAGTATCTGCATCATGGTGGGCAGCAAAAATCCTCATAATAAATGTCAATATTTACTGTTTGTTTTTAAGATTGTTATTTGATTGTGTTTATGCTGTTTTTTGAATTAAATAAAATGTTTATGATGTCTGAAATAGTTGGTAATTTGTAGCATTTTACCGTTTAAATATATATATCTTACTTGATGTATATCTGATCTCTTGCAAAAATGAATTTATTGATGTAATCACTGTATTTACCTATGATTAGTATAAACACTTGAGATCATAGATTGTAATGGTACCCTGATTTTAACATTCACCTCTCTAATTTTATTGGCCAGACTGTAAATATTTCAGCTTCAAATCAACTTAAATTGTCTTTGCCAATAACTGTATACATTCAACTAACAATCACTGAAAGCACTGTATCTATGCAACTTGCCTACAATCAAGGATCAATACAATATCTTTTTCTTTCATAAAAGGCTTCATGTATGGTGTTTGTTTTTCTCCTTTGTGTGTGTGAAAAGGTCTGGTACTTGTACTTGATGTTGGGATTTATGTATACACGGAAGCATATATTACAATTAAAATGCATAAAACCCATATAATCGCATACAAATCGTGAATAAATCGAGGGATCCATTACTAACCTTTAAAAGCGATCCAAGAATGATGAACAAAGATCCATAGCAGCTGCTCCTCAAGTGTGAAGCCCTCCACCGGTATCCACCAAGAGATCGAAGTAATGGAGGTAGGAAGAGGTTGAGAGAACTAGGGTTGCCTCCCTTCCTTTTTTTCTTCTTGAAAATTAGGGTTAGGCAAAGAGGGTTTATAATGGTGTATTTATAGAAAAAAATTTAGCTGAAATTTTTCAATAAAATTATTTACCCCATATCTTGATTAATCTCATTCATCCATTAATTAATAATTAAAATCCCTTTTAATCTTTAATTATTTAATTTCACAAATTAATTTCTTTATTAAATAATATTAAGAAAGCATCTTGATTATTTTATAATAAACTAAATCATATTTAATTAATTATAAAAAATGCTAATCAACTATTTATTTCATAAATAAATAATGTTGCCTATTATTAATTTAATTCCTCCACCAATAAATCATTCTCTTTATGGTGTGACCCTGTAGGTTCAATATTAAAGCCGGTAGTAGAAATAAATAATAATAAAACAATTTTATTATTATTTATATGAGTTCTTTAATTCATTAAATATAATTAATAAATTAATCATATTTATTCTACATCGTGAGGGATAATTCTCAATATATCGCGACTATCGGGATAATATGAATTTAGTGCTTATAATACCAAGAACATATTCAGTGAATAGTTACCGTACAATAAATTCTTCTACCCTATAATGTCCCAATTAAAAAACAAGGCATGGATCGCGTGTCAAGCCTATCTACTTTAATCATATGTTTTCCTCTTCAATATGCCTAGTTCAGCTTATTGCAAATTAGAAACTTATTTCTAATTTCATTCACTCTAGCCAGTGATTCCTGAACTAGCATAAGTGGAATGGCATAGGACATTCTATTCTTTCACTAGAAGGAGCGGATCCTTTATTGATTATTCACTATCTTCGTGTACAAATTTCTACACCGAGAAGAGCCCTTATTATTGTCCCTGAAGACTAAAAACTAAACCAAAGTATAGTTCGGTTTACACAAGATGACTATGATGACCCCAAGTCTAAGGACACTTGTACAACTATCACTATGTGAACAACTTCTGACACGTGAGTGAACTCCATCAGTTGTTCAGATGTGCGAGTCATGTTCAGTGAACTTATTCTATAATAAGCACCTACATACTAGCTATAGTGTCACCAAACAAATGTCTATGAGAATAGACATCCTTCATAATGAAGCAAGCATAGTATATACTGATCTTTGCAGATTACTAATTACCAATTAGCAATCCTACGACCAGGAACAATTTAAGTTCATAATTATCATCTTTTAGGTCTCTATATTATGATCTCATCATAATCCATAAAAAAAAATTACTCTAAACTATGGTATATCGTATTTAAACACTTAAATAGATAAAGCCCGGTATAAAAAATAAAATAAGTCTTTTATTAATATAATTGAAATCAAACAAATTACATAAAAGTTATTCATAAATCTTCATACATGATTGGACTTAGGACACATCTCTTTCACTTGGCTAGCTACTTGTGTTGTACAAATTGTTGAAATTGAAATTAAAAATGTTGATGGATGTTTTGATAGCAGGAAATGTCTCGGGGCCTGTTGGTTATTCCTTCTTTAGCTCAATTTTAATAATTTAACTAAACAACAACAAGTTGACTATTATCACTTCATCCTGGTAGAAACTAGCCAATGGACAATCATTTAATCAATCTTTATTTTAATGAATGAAAATCTCATGCATTCACATTAAAATTACATATGTGGCAGCGTTGCTGCTCAATGCTAATTTTTCTTTCCTTCTATTATAATTTTTCTTTTTTCATAATAGGTTGAATTCTGTTTTTCTGATTATTTCTTCAGTTATAATATGCCCGATATGTGCATTTTCATTTTACTCTTGGTGAGTTCTGCTGGAATACATATTGCCTCAATGCAAGTTCACATTGTCCTTTAATTAATCCAATATAAATCCAATATAATGCTTTAAATTTTGAATTATTTTGAAAAGCATTGTATCCAATTGGTGTTAAAAAACAAATTAGCATATTGTAAACGTAGTGGTTATAATCACCGAGTTGAGAAATTAGCATATTTGCTACTGATTTAGCAACTAAACTAACAAATTAGAATGAATATACTCTTTTTACTTTGCTGCACCAGGAGAATCCAAATTTTTGGAATTACAGATTCAAAGATTTTTCTCTCTACACGTATTACTACAACACACACTTTAGTGAAATTGTTGCAATCGGTGAACGAACAAATTCCGCGAATACATATTTTGCAGTAAATCTTAAAGTGTGAGAGGAATTCACAGAGGTTCTTGATGATGATGATGGAAAATAAGGCAGTGGCGATAGTGATGACAACATCATTGAACCATCTCCTAATTTATTTTCATCAGGTTCGCTGAAATCTGGTAGGATCAGTGGTTTTAAACGAAACAAAGCTGGAGCCCACTGTGTGAGGGAGGGGCTTGATGACTTGGTAGTTGTGATGTCTTGTAGGAGTACCCAAACAACTGTTGATAACGAAAATGTGAATTTACTAGAGGTTGTTGATGTCCTTGACGCCATGGAACAGGTCAAGTGCGGTACCGACTTATACTTCTTTTCTAGATGGTATCTCCTTGACAAGGGAATATTACCTTTTTTAAAGATGTGTAATGATGAAATTCGTTACAGAGAGCTAATGTACAAATTTTCAATGGCTGGGAAACAACAGGGTGGGCAGTGAATTGTCCACACTTGCAATGCCGACATTCACATAGAGTACTTTAAATTTTATTTTGTATTGGATTGTGTGAGATGAGTGGTAAAAGGATGAGATTTCCATACACAATTGTTATCCTGATATCAACTTTTAAATCATATACTTGTTTTTTATGGTGTGTAATGAATTGTTGATTTTAAATTTCAGTTGCACATATGTACAGTATATGCAATAGTGCCATATTTGTATCTGTATGTGCTAGTTGTATTTCAACTACTGTACTGAATTGTTAGATGAATCACATGGATCTAGTACTATTTGTGTATATATACCATGTCCAAGTGCATCTAGTTGGTACAATCTACATTCATATCATGATTTTTATTAAAACTAACAGATAGAAAGGCTACAAGGCAGTCATCAATTGTATGTATTTTAATCAAAATTCATTTGAGAATTTTAATCCTTTTGAAGAATGTAGCCAGGATTCTCTAGATAGCAGTGGTAAAGATGTTACATATTTTCAAGGTGGACAGTCGTACTATGATCCATTTGGCCAGTATTCCAACTCTGACAATTAATTTGATCAGTCTTCTAACAATGTTTTCGATAATTCTTTTTACACAGTTACTACTTCTAGTGATTTTTCTAACATATATGATGCTTTCACAAATGTTTCTACTAGTAGTGTGTATAATACTTTCGCTAATTCATCGACTAGTAATATGTATAATGCTTTTGCTACTGTATAGAATGAAATTCCTGAATAAGATGAGGAAGAAAGTGAAGATAATTTAAATGAATGGCAAGTTGTATGTGTTGTTGTTGCATACACTTTGGTCTATTACTATAACACGTTCATATACAAAGAACCGTGTCGTACATCAATTCGCACACGAAATAAATTATTATATAAAATATTAGATGGTAACGAAATATTAGATGCAAGAAATGTTTAATCACTCAGGTGAGATAATTAATCGACATTTTTATTATGTTTTGGAAGCATTATGTAAAACGGTGAAAAATGTTCTAATTTCTGCATCAAATTATAATACTGGAGCTCGATACCATAAACCTCAACATCGTCAATATTATCCACATTTCAAAGTAAGTTCGTAAGTACATGTAAAATATTATTTATGTATGTAAAATTTTTAATTTTAAATGTAGAATGCTATTGGATCTATTATTGGCACATATATCAAATGTCAGATACATGAGTCAGAGTTAAAAAAAAGGATATACTACTAATGGTACTGCACGTGCACCTTAAAATGTAATAGAAAGATTTAATCATCTATATTCTTCGTGTCAAATGGTTATTGAAAGAACATTTGGAGTTTGAAAAGCTAGATTTGCTATTTTACAAATATGCCAGCATATTCGATAGATACACAAACCGACATCGTTTTGGTTACAATGACGGATCATAATTATATCTCTAAGTCAAATACTGAAGATAGTGAGTTTCAAGATGGTGAAAGTGAAAGTCACATTCCTGACAATTCTACCACCATAACTAATAATAAGGATGCAGACACCGAAACAAACGGAGACCCTGATAATATGCGGATCGCAAAATGTGATGAGACTGCTTCACATATTACATATATGTTGTGATTTTTACTCCAACATTGATTTTAGTAATTTTTATTTCAAAATTTTGGAATTTTTTATTTATGTATTACTTTAATATATTAAAATTTTGATATTTTTAAAAATATTATAAGTTATAAGTTATAAGTTATAATTTACCAAACACATCAACAACTTATAAGTAAAATTATGCAAACGACAAAATCACTTATAAGTAATAAATTACAACTTATAGTAAAATTATACCAACACCTAAATAACTTATAAGTTACCATATTCATATCTCTTATATGATACTTTTCAATTTAAAGTCATGAATTACAATTAAAAAAAAAACCCAAACGGGCCCTCTACATGCTTGTTGGGAGCATTTCAAAAAATTTGATGCATTACTTTTTAAGTCGAGTGTAATTACGACCTAGTTACCTTAACTAGATAAATTAAAAAGGTCTAAAGAAGTCCATGAATCAAGCAATTAGTTATTTTATTATAGTTAGAGAAAAATAAAATTTATTAGATGGAGTTTAATAGGACTCCAAAAAATTTAAACACTTTTTCCCTTAGCAAGTTAGGCTAAATTATTAAACAATTTAACTAAACTAAAATTTTCACTTTAATTTTTAAATTTTTTTATCTATGTGAGGTTGTAGTCACAGTTGGTAGTTGCTGAACAATAAAAGTATTGTCCCCTACCTGCACTGATTTGACATTCATTTCATTATATAATGACTATAATGGGAAAGTTGGGAGGGAGGTACATTCATCATTCAACTTATGTTTTAGACTTGAAATTAGGTAGCTTTTCTCTTAGTTTTTCCCCTGCTAGCTCCAATTTATATTTATCTAACTAAATTACGTTAATTTATTCTATTTTATTATATTTGTTTCTACTCCATTTGTTCATTATTGAGGAAGACTAGTGTTTTTTTTCTTCTTACTAATTAAAATGTTGGAGTTTTGTTAAAATGATAATATATACTCCCACCCACTCATTCATTTCTCTGCAATTTATTATGATATTTGATAGACATTTTAAAGTTACTTTATATTTGACAGGCATTTTGAGACTATTATAAAGTACACTTTCATTATGTAATTTATAAT
This sequence comes from Apium graveolens, assembly GCF_009905375.1. Classification (NCBI taxonomy): domain Eukaryota; kingdom Viridiplantae; phylum Streptophyta; class Magnoliopsida; order Apiales; family Apiaceae; genus Apium; species Apium graveolens. The sequence continues at coordinate 18,661,936 of NC_133653.1, forward strand.
TTACATTTAATTATTCTTTCAAAAAAACTATGACTTATAAGTTATGATTTACCAAACACATTATCAACTTTTAATTAACTTATACATAAAATTATCCAAACTTTACATTTTTTAATCAATTCCAAAGGAGCCCATATTTCTTAATAAACATATGAACTTACACTGGTAGTTATTTCTCCTAAATGCCACCAATTAGAGATATGAGCTGGAGGATGCATTTTCTAATTAAATTTAATATAGTGTATTCAACAAGCTTTTGTGCCTTGTTCGCCAGTGTATGTTGTTGTTGAACAACATATATATTATAGGAAATTTATTAAAATACCCATATTTTTTAACTTATTTTCGAAAATACAGTAAAAATTGCTTATATTGCTTATGAGGTTGGATGATGCACAAACAAGCTTAGGAGATTGAAAAAGTTATAATTCATGTCCATTATACATTATTTTTATATAAAAAATTACAATTTGGATATTTTAACGAAAACCTTATTGTTATATTTTTTTTCTTCCGTTATATCTTCACTTTTAATTTTAATGCTTTATATCTTATTTTGTTTTTAACTCTTGTTTAAATACTAGATATAATATAAATTAATTTAGATTTAAACTAAAATATGATTATTGTACTACTCAAATGTTTTTATTTATTTCTTTTTTTCTCAATTCACGTCAATTAATTATGAATAAATAAGCATGATCGGTAGAGCGGAAAGTGTAACAGACGAATTTATTCAAACAATATGTTGTAAATTTTTTATTTTAAATTTTGTTGCCTCGTGACTTTAATTCAAATTTGTGTATTCCAAGTTTATCATTATTAAAATATATGAACACTGAGTATAGATATAAAATATAAATTATCCACACTAATTATTTTCTTTCATGATTTGTTATTGTATAAAATTTAATAATTAATTTTTTGATTTTTTTATAAATAATTATTTAGGATTTGAATATTATATGCATTTTTTACCAATATTAAAATAATTGTTTTTTCTTTTTAATTAAAGAATCTTATAAAGTTCAGTGTTAGCAAAAATTTCATTAAAACATTAAAACACAGCGAGAACAATTGTAAAATAAAATTTGATTGTAAACCAAAAATAAGCTAAACAATAGCTGTTTTATTTTCAGATGGCTTAACACCTAAAATATGCAAATTCTTCAATCTAGGAATTATTACAATGACATCTTTGAGTAATCCAACCTGCATGAGTTGTGAAACTAGTAGTCCAATGTTTAGAGTAAGAATAGTTTTTTTGTTGTAAACAATAAGCTCTTCTACTATCCACCACCATCCCATATTTGATGTGAGTATTATAGATCTCCCAAAATATCATACAAATTCTTCTCATAAAAATTACCGAACCCTAACAAGACACAAAAATATCAAAACTGAGCATTAAAATCACAAGAGATGGACACATAACAACCTTGATAACAAGGTATCTAACAAAATTTTATCTAAAAAGGATTAAATCTGGATTTTATTGAGAAAAAGAGATAAAAAGATGGCTTGGAAGAACCAAGATGAAAAAGGAGAAAGTACAGAAAAATAAAAAAGTGGCGGGTATGAATTCTAGATTTGAGAGTCGACTCTCAAAATCCTAGTTGAGAAAAGACAAGCTAGAGAGAGAAAAAAGAGTCCAAATATTTCTAACTAGTAGTGTGTATATATATACTAGAGAATACATTATATGCTCAATTATAGATATGAAATTGTTATTAATGATATCTATATCAATATATGAACTATATTGTAACATAAATTTTTTGCAAGTTCAAAAAACTATAATACCAAAAACATTGTGTTACCTTTGAAATGCTAACATTAATTTTTAACATATATTTATTCAATATGTGTTAAATTATGAAATATCTACAATTTTTGGGCTCACTCATCCAATGTTTTGTTGTCAATGAACTATTTCTTCCATTGTGATGGCATTCATGTATTAAATTTGCATCATATTGAAATTTATTTTACGTTTTCCATTGATTTAATTTGCTTTTATGTAATGTTGGAGATAAAACAAAAATGACAAATACTTATTTTTCAAATATCAAACATTTGGTGAATACGTAATTTTTAATAGTTTCCCAATGGTATTGTTAGTATGTTCTGAAATATCATTGTGCATAATGCTTTTAAAATTATATATGTTATATATGTTTATTTGTTTATCGAATTATGGATTAAGTGATAATATATTTGAAAATATTATATATTACAATATATGTTTTGTTGTATAGAAATGATAACAAAACTCTATCAATGTCGAATATGCATAGGCACTAACATCTCACAATGATTAAAAAGAGTATTTGAGTCTTTATGAATGAAAATTAACAACTAATATGTACAATATTTTTAGACATTATGAAGTGATATGTCATGGGTTATTGAGTTTGGTATGGAATCACTTGTGGGCTTGGATGTTTGAAAGAATATATATTTGTGTATATTTTACATGATATTTGTTCCCATATTGATTACGTTTTGAATTTAATTGGACCTTTATTAATCAGTTTATAATATTTTATTGTAGGAAGCAAAGAATTCTAAATTGGAAAGCATTGGAGCTAAATTAGAAGAAAATTAGGATTTAGTGGGTTACACAAGCAATACTTATTGTTTAGGCCGTATCTTGAGTTCGGTTCATCAGATTTGGGTGATTCAACAGCCCATACGAAGATAACGAGAATATCTTCAATTAGAGAATGGTATACACTTCAAAATACATTCCGATAAGCCCAGTAAGAGCAGAGAAAAGTCAACTACGAATTTTAACCGTAAAATCCCATTCAATTTTGGAAACTCTTGTTTATTCCTAGAAAGAATAAATATACTTTTTATATTAGGTTTATATTATTAAAGATAGAAGGTATATATTAATAGCCACCAAGAGAAGAAGCTAAGAGGAGAAGAAGGAGGACTTTATGCTCAAAGATTTGATATCAACAACATAGGGATAATTCTTTTAACTCTACACTTGGTATTTGGTTTTAATCTTCTCATGTATCCTATCACTTTTACTATGATTATGGTTGGCTAGTTTATTATTGTTGGATGGCTGTTTTGATGCCCTAAACTTTATGACAATAATACAAATTTAATTTTCTGAGATGTGTTCTTGATTGTGCCTATATATACGTCAATGCTTATAGAGATTCAAGAATCAACTATGTTATGTGGTCATCCAGTTATGTTTTGTGATTGTTATCTCTGTAAAGTCAATTAATCTTTCTATGTGCTCATGGGATTAGTTGTATGAGTGTGTAATTCGTTTTAACCTTTCTATATGGTCATGGGGTTATACGAGTATCATAACTTGTTTCTATGTGGTCATGGAGGGTTCTCTATAGGTATCTTTCGGAACATATCAGACGAATTTTAGAATTGTGTCATGAGTTTAGGGTGGATCTACACGCTTTCCAACATCTTTCTTTAATTATTTACAAACAAACATTCTTCTTGCTTACTAGTTAATTTAGCTGTTAGATAAACAAGACAAATTCATTCTTGATATCATTAGAGAAATATAAGAGAAGTAAGCCCTTGATCCTCGGCGTAAATCGATACCCTATTTACTCTACATTACAAATGACAGAAAAAGGGGTTTAAGTTAGTCACATCAATTTTTGGCGCCGCGCTGTCGGGGATTGAAATTTGCCTTTTTTTTGTATTTTTGTATATATATATATTTTTTTCTTTATTTTTTTGTTTTTCATCTTTTCTCCGCGCTTGTATTCTTTCAGGTGTAGGTGGAATTTGACTAACTTACATGGAATCAGTTCAGATACTTTGTGATGATGTTGGCATGTCGATTGCAAATTTTTGGCATTCTTGTAGGGTATATCCTAGCCCAACTGAAGGGAAGAGTTGTACTTTTGAGCTGAAGTAAAATCTTCTAACACGGTTGCCAATATTCCGTGATGTTCCAACTGATGAGCCAATTCAACATCTATCTAGGTTTGTGAATATTATTGAATGTATGGGACCTGATATGGCGGATCCTAAAATTTTAAATATGAAAGCTTTTCCGTTTTCTCTGGATGGAGCAGCATTGGAGTGATTCGAAGATTTTCCTATGGGATTCATTACTTCTTAGGAGAAGCTAGCAAAATAATTTTTGCAAAAGTTTGATCCAACATCTAGAGTGATGAGTATGAGGAGTCAAATAGCTGGAATACAATAATATGCAACTGAAACATATGTTGGGTACTATGCTAGATTCCATAAGTTGCAAAAGAGGTGCCCTCAACATGGTTTTAACAAGGGGAGTTTGTTACACTTCTTCTACCCAGGTCTTCTTGAATGTGAGAAAAGACATGCTTCCGAACAGTTAATTACCAAGACAGCTGCAAATGAGCTGCAATATGGGACTCATTCAAAGTTAGATACAATTCTACAGGCTGAATCTGATGAAAGGTTGATAAAAATTAAGCAAAATTTAAAGAGGATGAGGGCATTATTCATAAATGAAAGAACACCACGGGCTCAAGTAGGTGGTATTTGTGCAACTCCTGTCTATTCTAATAACTCATGTCCACTCTTGATTGCATCTGGTTTTGAGCATCTCAATGCCATTGGGTATGGGTATCAAGGAGAAAATCCATTTTTAGATTCTTAAAATCCATGATGGGGAGGTCATCCTAACTTGAGGCATGATGATCACAATCTAAATGGGTTTCCTGCAGCATCACACTTATTCATATTCTGGTTTCCAGCAAAGTAAACATGTCTATCACGATTCAGCTAGTGGATGTAATATTGAGAAGCTATTGGCACAGTTAGCTAAAGGACAGTTGGAGATGCAAAAGCATTGTACTAAAGATTCTGAGGATATAAAGGAAACACAAAAGCAACTTGGAGATGTGGTTATGAAGATGAATCAAAAGCATGATTTTTGTGTAACTCCTGCAACTATGAAACCACACCAAAAGTTTGAGTATGTAAATATCATTACAACCAACAACCCATTAGGTGAAATAAGTCTTAATTCACAAGCTAATGACATACTTGATGTGCCCATGAAAGAATCTGATCGTCTACATGATCATAATGAGGAAGTGGTTGCAACAAAAGTTAAAGATAAGGCTCTTACTCTTTCTTATCCGGTTGGTATTGATAGTCGCTTCGATTATGTCCCTTTTCCATATAGGTTTGTTGAAATCAAAGTGGATGAGGTGAAGAATAAAGACCACATGGATGTAGAAATATATTTATTGGAGAACACAAGAGAGAATATTGTGCAAGATGATCTTAAGTTTGTGAAAGAGGAGATAGAAGATGTAGTTTTTGAAGATCATGATAAGGATTTGGTAGGGAATGAGTTTGTTGGAACATAATAAAATTTTGTGCCATTTACTAGTTGTGTAAAGGAACCAGCTCATCCATATATTCTCGAATTTGATCTTGATGAAGACTTTGCTTTTAAGGATAGCCCAGAAGTTATGAATGAGTTAGCATTGGATCCTCTCTTGCAAGATTCACAGAAATTGGAGAGGCAACCTTCACCAATTCACTTGGGGTAGTAACTTTCTGTTTGGGGTAGTAATTTTTCACCAAGTTACACAAGCTCTATTGAAATTATACTCATCGTTTGGATAACTTTCAAGCTATGCAATTTTCATGATAACCTTCACATGCTAAAGATGGAGTTGAGATCTTGGATGTTCCCACCTCGAAAGTGAATAGTATGTTGTCTAGCCAAAGACAATAAATGCAGGCTCTTCTTGGGAGGTAATGCATGAATGTTGTATATATTTTAATTATGTGGTGATTATGTTTTTAGAAAGAAGAAAAAAAATTGCATGATCACGCAACCTTGTAGCATGCCCATGCCTATTATATCTTTACAATCTGCTATGTTTTTTCAGTTTAGCATGCTCACGCGAACTTGCTGCATGCTCACGCGATCTTACTGCATGCTCTTGCAACCATCCAATAAGTTGCACCATCTATCGTCTGTTTGTTTCTGGCTGTTAGGCACGTTCATGTCATGCATTCAGCATGGTCATGCCCGCATCACAGTTTGTACATGTGCGAGACTCTCCATTGTTGTTGTCAGCCCTTTAAGATCATCCCATTGTTGTTGTCAGCCTTTTAAGTTCAACCCAAATGTAGTTCATCCGACCCAATTGTTAAGAAGCCCATCCCGTATTATAATTGCCCATTATTGTCCAGTTGTTGTAATTCTACACTTACTATAATTCTTCTCATGTATCCTACACTTGGTATTTTATTTTAATCTTCTCATGTAACCTATCACTTTTATTATGATTATGGTTGGCTAGTTTATTATTGTTGGATGATTGTTTTGAAACCCTAAATTTTATGACAATTATATAATTTTGATTTTCTAAGATGTGTTCTTGATTGTGCCTGTATATACGTCAATGCTTATAGAGATGTATGAATTAACTATGGTATGTGGTCATCCAGTTATGTTTTATGATTTCTATCTCTGTAAAGTCAACTAATCTTTCTATGTGGTCATGGGATTAGTTGTATAAGTGTGTAATTCGTTTTACCCTTTCTATATGGTCATGGGGTTATACGAGTAGCAGAACTTGTTTCTATGTGATCATGGCGGGTAATCTATAGGTATCTTTCGGAACATATCAAAAGAATTTCAGAATTGTGTCATGAGTTTAGGGTGGATCTACATGCTTTCCAACATGTTTATTTAATTATTTACAAACAAACATTCTTCTTCATTTGTAGTTAATTTAGATGTTAGATAAAAAAAACAAATTCATTCTTGATACCATTAGCGAAATAGAAGAGAAGTATGCCCTTGATCCTCGGTGTAAATCGATACCCTATTTACTTTACATTACAAAGAACACAAATTAGGATTTAAGTTGAGTCACATCAATGTTCAAGTATATATGTATTGTATAAATCAAGATGATTCCGTAATCTGCTTAGAAACTACTTGTCTTGTTGAGAATATGCTATTCAAATTTATATAATATCATATAATATCTAAGGCGGTGAATTCAAAATACTTGGGTCTAATTTATTACATATCTCGAACCATTTGTCAGCGGAGATGTACCAAAAATCCAAAGTCTGAAGCTGATCTGAAAAACCAATCCCTTCATACATGGTCCACTGACCTTGAATAGGCCTACTACTTTGGTTCAAACTCCACACAACCTTTTAGCATGAAATTCAAAATATTAGAATGCATGCCGAGATCAACAAAAATCTAGATATTCACATTTTTAAAATCTCAAATTTAACTACATATTACCCCAATTAAGAAAATTAACTATAAAATTGTTATACATTTATTGAAAGCTTAGATATTATTTTCACTATATATATATATATATATATATATATATTGTTTAAGCCCATTTAAACATTAAGAGCAGTCTATTAACTACTATATTATCAAACTCTAAACATCCAAATTTTGATTGGTTTCGTGTTTCATCTAATAATACCGTGTTGCATGATTCTTGGTTCCAGACATTTATTGCAAGTTGCAGATTTCGGATTTCGATATCAGGAATCGAAACTCAATCGTAAAGTCTAGAAATACCGTGTTGCATGATTCTTGGTTCCACCCAGAAAACATAGAAAGTTCCACCTGTAAAGAACTGCAAATAAATGGTTGAAGCAAGAACAAAGGCCAGCCTTATATATAGTACACCACAGGAATACTTGTCTCCATTGAAATGCATTTGAATTCATGTATGTATTAATATATCATGATAAAGTACAAGTTTAATCTGAAGGGAGATAATATATTTTTGGGAAATTGGGTTGAATTTAATCTAAACATTGTAATGAATAATTAATTTAGATGCTTTATTTCGAATAGTCAGCAGCTGGACTAAGTCATTGAACGTTGGAGAAATTGTAGGATCAGATAATAAAAGTTGTGGCAATTTGTTAGGAGTCTTAGTAGTTAGTTTCCACATTCTGTGCAGCCACGTCATGGGCATTTTTCATATATCTCATGTAATGTAATCTCAGCAAGGTTTTTTTTAAGTGAATGAAATAATTGTGTTTCTTCGTTTCATATAAACACCTGGTAGTTTAGTAGTTATTTTGAGTTTGATTTTACACCTGGTATCAGAGCAAGGCAATTTAGTTGATGCCCAAATACATGCCAAGAGTGGCAACGATGGAACCAGGGAAGATCAAGGAAGGTGGAGTAAGTTTGAGCTATCATATGTTAACCAGAGGGAACTACATAGCATGGGCCCTACGGATGAAGATATATATGCAGGCACACGGCGTATGGGAAGCGGTGATGCGCAAAAATTCAAAAAAGACCGAGGCCGAGGAGAAGAGAGACAAGATTGCTATGGCTGCGATTTATCAGAGTATTTCGGAAGACATACTTTTGTCTTTAGCAGATAAAGGAACTGCGAAGGAAGCCTGGGAGGCTATCAAAGTGATGTGCCAAGGTGCAGAACGTGTCAAGATGGCAAAGATTCAGACATTGAAGGCCGAGTTCGAGTCAATGTGCATGAAAGATACCGACTCTCTCGACGACTTTTGCCTAAAAATTACTGGCCTTGTGACAAATATTAGAGCATTGGGAGAAACAGTTGATGAGGCGTATGTAGTAAAGAAAATTCTTCGAGCTGTGCCACAGAAATTTCTGCAGATTGCATCTACTATCGAACAGTTTGGAAATCTTGAAACAATGACAATTGAAGAAACGGTTGGGTCTTTAAAAGCTCATGAGGAGCGACTTAAAGGGCAGGTCGAAAACAGCGGGAGCTAATTGCTCCTGACTGAAGAAGAGTGGTTGAAAAAGGAAAAGGAAGAGGGTAAGTTACTACTTACCAGAGATGAATGGATTAAACGATCAAACCGGGGAGGAACAGAACTAAACCAGCAAAGATATCGAGGCAGAGTCATTGCACGAGACAAGAGTAAGGTCAGATGTTTCAACTGCCAAAATTATGGGCATTTTGCGATTGAATGTAGAAAACCACGTCGAGAAAGAGATTTACAAAAGGAGGTAAATTTCTCTGAGACTAAAGAAGATGAACCTACACTATTGTTTGTAGAAACAGGCAAGGAAGATGGTAATGCTGTATTTTTAAATGAAGAAAATATGGCTCCAACACTGAGAACAGGCACTGAAAGAAAGGCAGAATCACAAATATGGTATTTGGACAATGGAGCGAGCAATCATATGACCGGCCAGCGCGGAAAGTTTATAGATTTGGATGAACAAGTGATGGGGAGTGTAAAGTTTGGTGATGGCTCGACTGTTAGCATTAAAGGGAAAGGTATTGTTTCTTTCAAATGTAAGAATGGTGAAACAAAGCTAATCAGAGGAGTATATTTCATACCCAATTTATGCAACAACATAATAAGTCTCGGACAGAAATCTGAATCTGGTAATAAGGTAATATTGAGTGGTGAGTATATATGGGTTTATGATGAAAAGGATAGATTACTGATGAAAGTGATACGATCCGAAAATAGACTATACAAAATTAGTCTTGAGGAGAGCACGCCACTTTGTCTGTTAACAAAAGGGGAGGAGGAAACCTGGTTATGGCATGCCCGTCTCGGACATGTTAATTTCCAGGAAATGGAATTATTATCAAAGGAACAAATGGCATATGGGATTCCTAAGTTGGTGCAACCGAACAAGCAGTGTGATGGTTGCTTGATGTCAAAGCAGTCACGAAAACCGTTTCCCTCTTCAGCGAATTTCAACGCAACTCAAGCCTTGGAACTAGTACACGGAGACTTATGTGGGCCAATTTCACCACCAACACCTGCTGGGAACAAGTATTTTTTCTTATTAGTGGATGATTATAGCTGAAAAATGTGGGTCTACATGTTAAAAGCAAAGGATGAGGCGTTTGCTGCTTTTAAGAAGTTTAAAGAATTAGTTGAAAATGGTAGAGAAGAGAGAATCAGAATTTTCCGAACGGATAGGGGAGGAGAATTTTGCTCAAAAGAATTTACAGCTTTTTGTGAGGATGCTGGTATTCAAAGGCACCTGACAGCACCCTACACCCCACAACAAAATAGGGTGGTTGAGCGTCGAAACAGGACGGTTACTGCAATGACTCGAAGTTTTTTGAAAGGGTCAAATATGCCACCTTTTATATGGGGAGAGGCCGTAAGGCAATCAGTTTATGTACTTAATCGCCTTCCAACTCGGGTACTATAAGGGAAAACTCCGTACGAAGCCTGGACAGGGAACAAGCCAGATTTGGGACACATAAGAGTGTTTGGATGCCTGGCCTACATGAAGGTGCCGTCGGTGCATACTCAGAAGTTAGATGATCGAAGTCTACAGGTGGTGTATTTGGGAAAAGAAACGGGGACAAAAGCCAGCAGATTGTACGACCCTAGACAAAAGAAAGTGCACATAAGTCGTGATATCGTATTTTGCGAGGATGAATTTTGGAGGTGGGAACAACAAACCAGTAATGAAGTTGGAGTTAAGATACCATCAGGGATATTCACAGTCATTGGACAGACACATGGTGAACTGGGAAATGAAGAAATGGAGAATTCTACTACACAATCTACAACGTCTATGCAGTCACAAAGTGAAACATCACCTGGGCCTCATACAAGTACTAAATCTGAAATATATGCGAGCAATGAACAAAGTCCAACGTCAACTGAGAATTCTACTTCAACTGCGTGTAGTGGTGAGCCAAAGAAATTTAAGTTACTCAGTGATATATATGATGTTACGGAAGAGGTTGAGCTTGCTGACGACTTGTTGTTGCACAGTGTTGAAGAACCCAGTACATTCGAACAAGCAGTGCATGAAAAGGAATGGAAAAAAGCTATGGAGGTTGAGCTGCAAGCCATCGAAAGAAATAATACTTGGCAATTGACAGACCTACCAGCGGGTCAAAAGGCAATTGGCCTCAAATGGGTTTTTAAAGTAAAGAAAGATACTAATGGTGAAATAATAAAGTACAAGGCGAGGCTTGTGGCGAAGGGGTACGTGCAAAGGCAGGGTGTTGATTTTGAAGAAGCTTTTGCTCCAGTGACTCGCCTAGAGACTGTCCGATTATTACTAGCTTTGTCGGCTAAAAATGGCTGGGAGGTACATCACTTGGATGTAAAATCAGCTTTCTTAAATGGTGAAATTCAGGAGGAAGTTTATGTTGTCCAACCAGAAGGATTTGTGAAAGAAAATCAAGAGCATAAGGTGTATAAATTGTTAAAGGCTCTGTATGGTTTGAGACAAGCCCCTCGGGCTTGGTATGCACGACTGAGAAAATCTCTGGAAAAACTTGGCTTTGAGAAATGTCCATACGAGCATGCAGTGTACACCAAACGAGAAGGTAATGAGTCTTTAATTGTCGGTGTTTACGTTGATGATTTACTAGTGACAGGAACAAGTGTTGCCAATATCATAAAGTTCAAGGAGCAAATGAGCTGTGAATTCGACATGAGTGACCTAGGAAAACTTTCTTATTATCTTGGCATAGAGGTCGATCAAAAGAGAAATTATATTGAGCTAAGGCAAACTGCGTATGCCAAGAAAATTCGGGAAACAGCAGGTATGTCTGACTGCAATCCAGCAGTGTATCCCATGGAACCAAAAACTCAACTGCATAAAGATGTCACTGGTAAGGCAGTTGATTCCACGCAATATAAGAGCCTGATTGGGGAATTAAGATACCTGGTTCATACAAGACAGATATCTCGTATGATGTTGGTGTTCTAAGTCGATTCATGGAGAGGCCGGCGGTTATGCATCTGAATGCTATTAAGCGTGTTCTGAGGTATATAAAAGGAACAATGAAGTATGGCTTAGTTTACTCGAGGAGTTCATGTAACCATATGTTGTCAGGATATTCTGATAGTGACTTTGGTGGCAACTGTGATGACCGGAAAAGCATGTTTAGATTAAGGAGGAATGTGTTGAATTTAATCTAAACATTGTAATGAATAATTAATTTAGATGCTTTATTTCGAATAGTCAGCAGCTGTACTAAGTCATTGAACGTTGGAGAAATTGTAGGATCAGATAATAAAAGTTGTGGCAATTTGTTAGGACTTTTAGTAGTTAGTTTCCACATTCTGTGCAGCCACGTGATGGGCATTTTTCATATATCTCATGTAATGTAATCTCAGCAAGGTTTTTTTTAAGTGAATGAAATAATTGTGTTTCTTCGTTTCATATAAACACCTGGTAGTTTAGTACTTATTTTGAGTTTGATTTTACAAATTGTTGTAACTGCTCGTCATCCTCTTGGACAAACAAACATGGGAGTGCTATATTCTTGGCTGATCAGTATGGCAAAGTAATGAAAAAAGGCCGTTGGTTTTATTGGGTTTCCCAGTGGAGTTTGACTTGTATAATAGAAAAAGTAAAAACCTCCAATATCAGAGAGCGAGATGTGCAGACGTAGGTTAGCATAACGGGTAAAAGAGCAAGTTAAAGAACAAAACGAGAAAATTCAAAGAAACGACCACAACCCACCCTTCTTCCAAATTGTTTTATCAATTTTTATTATGCATCTATAATTAATATATATTTATTTAAATATATTAATGTTATAATATAATTTGATAAATAAAATAACAAAAATACAATTTTCGAGGTAGGATCAATTTAAGTGAAAAAATTAAGAGAATTATTATTTGGGTCTCTAAAAATAGTGAATACATATAAATATATACAAAAATATAATATAAATGAAAATATATAAGTGTTAACTTGACCGGTACAACGGACATGGTAAGCTAGTCTATATTCTACTATTATAAATAAAACAATAAAACATGGTTTTGTTTTGTCTGTCAATACTTTTCTAAAGATTTGTTAATTACTACTAAAAGATCTAAAATATGTTTGTTTATTTAAAAAATAAATGAAGCACACATCCAAAACAATGACAAACACTATTATTATATTGCAATTATAATCTATATTATTTATATCATGTTGTTTCTATACTAATATATTTAAAACTCTTCCATATATTATTTAATTAATCAAAGTAATTAAAGATGAATGGAAAAATAAAGTAAAAGATTTTAAGTTTAGAGATTTTAATCTATACTATACTATTACTAATACATGCATTGTTTCAAACTAGTTTGATTTATTTGTTAACACCTTCCAAAAAATATTAAATATGTTTATTTCTATAAAAAAATATAAATCACATACCCAACATAATTACAAACTCTATTATTTATATGGCGGCTCCAATCTATACTAATTATACTCAACTTCTTCCTCAACTCTCAAGAAAAAAAGGGTAAATTTGACCGACTAAATGTGACTGCGGCTAAATTTGGTTGTCGGTCATATTTACGGTCAACCTTCGTTTATAGCTCGTCAAACTTAATTTGGACCGACAGCAGTCACATTTGAAGTCAGCCATTTATTTGCAACTAGTCAATAGTTAATTTTGACTAAATGCAGTCGAATTTAATTTCGGTCAAATTTAATCGGTCATATTTATTTTTTAAATTCCAAAATAAAGAGACGAAAAATTCCCGCCAAGGAAACAAAATTCGAGGGGTGTAAATATGTCTGCATTTAGTCATATTTAGGCACGGCCATTTTTAACTTTTGGCCCTAAATTTCCCACCACGGTTAAACAAAAATATCAAAAATTAATTTGACCGATGACGGTCATATTTATAAATGTGACTACCAGTGGTGAATTTTAAATTTATTATTTTTATTCATTTATTTTAATAAATAATTAATATATTTATTAAATTTAAAAAAAACACTGGGGTACTCTAATAATATAAACAACATATTAAGAATTATTTTAGTCACCGGTCAAATTTATTTTAAATGATATAAATAAATGTTTAGTACGAGAACATAATATATACATTAAAAACTAATGAACACATAGTAATACGCATGTAAAAATTATATCAAAAATACATTATATTGTTCAAATATTTGTGGGAGATACATGACTTAAGATTTGTATTCAGAGGTTAGGCCGTTAATTGAAAGGGTTACTACTTTTGTGATTTTCCAAGTTTAATTGAACGATCCAACTATACGGATGTTAACTTTGTTAGTTTTGAAGGGTTCATGAAAAAATTTTAACATTCCAACTATACTGATTTAATTTTAATGACGGTAATTATATATCAAGTAAGTCATTAAAAACAGTTTAGATGGAGGCACTACTAGAATTCTGATAAAAGATACCGGTACTTGGACATCCATTGTTTAGACGACCAATATTAAAAGCATATATCAATATCGATATAATTTAAAGTGATGTTAAAGCTCACATCACACCCTCAGTCGATCGACTCTCGCTTTCAGCACATTATAAATATACATATACGAATTTATAATGGTAAGTAATAAATAAATTACATATAAGATTAAGTCGAATGCATAACTATAGTTCGTCTATAATATTGGATCAAAATAAAAAATATATACTTCAATGCATATACTATGTCTTATAAATGCATAAATGGATAGTTGGTACTATATTTAACACTAAAGACAACTATATATATCCTCACCACATTATTATATAATTATAAATGATCTATATATATTTATATGTTATGCCCAAATATGGACATAGGCTCTAAACAGACCCATTACAATAATTAATAAAAATATTGGGCTTAATAAATACGCTCAAGAATGTGGAAAAGCTCTGCTAATTTGTATATGGATCGGGACCATGTACCGCATGTTGACCATGACTTTGCATAATGACATGTGAGAATATATAAAGAAGGATAGTCATGTTCACCTATTACTAGGAGGTGACATCTCCCCATCTCTTACTATGAGCTGAGTCGTGTATGCGTCTCCAACAGGAAGGGAGGCATGTCCACCTCTTACTAGGAGGTGAGTCCTGCCGTTCTCTTACAAGAAAGTTAGTCCTTCCCTCCTCTTACTAGGGGATGAGTCCTATCTGCCTCTCCAGCAGTAAGGGGGTCATGTCCACCTCTCAACATGACTGGAGTCCTGTCCACCTCTCAATCGGGAAGAGAGTCTTATCCACCTCTCAACAAGATAGAGATCAAGTCCACCTCTCAACAGGAGGGGAGTCCCGTCCTCATACTACTAAAAGAGGAGTTTTGTCTTCGTACTACTAAGAGAGGAGTCTTGTCCTTATACTACTAAGAGGGGAGTCCTCTCCTCATATCATGTATGACTCCATATTATTAGGAGGGGTGGCCTACAACCATATTAGTATGAGGGGTAGCATGTCCCCATATTATCAAGAGGTCAGTCCTGCACCAATATTAACAAGTAAGGAGTAATTTCTCCATATTTCGAAGAGGCTCTAACAAATCAGTTGGAGTACAAACTCACATACAAGCTAGACAGTAGATATAATTACAACAACTTATGACTACATGAACTCATAGGGGACGCATCATAGAGTCTTTATATCATACTTGGAAGGACCTTTTCGAGGTCAACAATCACTATATATTTCTGAGATCACATAACATGAAAATAATCTCTATTACAATACAAAGATTGAAGGCATCCAAGGCTAGTCCTAAAAGGAGATACTTCGCTATCAACTTATTCTCTATTTCACTTGAAGACCCATGACCAGGCCTGAAGGGGTCGCATGGGAGGAACGATCGCTATGCGTGGCTAGGTCTCCTTCGATCGCACGTACTCTCTCTACAGCCACATCGCATGACTAGACTCTAATGGGTCGCATGCGAGGCCCTGCCATAAGGCCACATCGCATGACCAGACTTCTAGGGGTCGCATGCAAGCCCTGCAGGTATTCTCGTGCCTCACCAACGAGATATATTTTCCTAATTACTTCAATTACTATTAGTGATAATTACTTCAAGATTTATTATTATAATATAGTTTAAATATTTTCTACCTATAGGTAAACCTCGATAAATTAATACACTCGGGACTAGAAAAAATTATTAATTACTCAAAATATTAATTAATAAATCAATTAATAATTTTAATAATTTATCGATATACATCATTTTTAATTTCTTTTAAACATATGTTTACAAATATATATGTCGAAAATGCTATTGATTATCGTGATGCAATGAATACCAAAAATGTTATTGATTATTATGCGGAAAATAAAGTAGTGACATAATTGTTGAATATGAACATATAATTAATACTATTATAAAAAATGGAAAGAAGATGAAAAGGAAGATTATGAAATTATTGTAGTCGTTCTAAATGATGTCCTTAAAACAACAATATTGCTTAATTTTATGTAGGTCTAGAGTACACCAAGCTCTATAGTGCCCTAAAAAGGATACAAGTACATGAAGAAATACATTTCATAAAAAAGTAAGTTTACATTATAGTCTTATTTTAAAAATATAACTTATAAAAAATATATAATTTTAATATAAGATGAAACTATTAATTTATATATTATGCGAGACTTATGTAATTTAATAAACAATATTAACTTTTTAAATAAGTGAATAATTAATTTATATTAAAAGATCTGAGTCGGGATTATTAAAAATTATTATTTAATGAAGGATATTTATTTATTGAGTATTATTTTATCGAAGCTTAACTATATTGGGCTAGGGCGGGCAAACTTTTGGGCTAATGCCGCCCAAATTTTCATAAAACCGCACTCAATCGACTCTCTCCGACTCAAACACCCTAACTCAATCGTCTCTCATTTTCCGCACTTCCACTCTCCCTCGCTCTCTACTCTTTCTGCCTAATTTCTCTCGCTAATCTCTCTTAGTACCACCCTCACTTTCTCGTGACACCACTTTCAATCTCTGGTAAGTAATTGGGATTTTGGATTTCTAACTACGGCTTAATTGAAGTTAGGAAGTTAGGGCTCAATTGATTTGTTTATGTTTATTTTACTTTAAACCTCCTATAATCTTCTTTTTTTATATATAATTTTTGGTATTCTAATAATTAGGGCTTTGCATTTCAAGGCTATGATTTAAGGTGATTTCCAATTCACGGCTTCATTTTGATGTTTATGTTCTTAATTTTTATGTTTATTTGGTTTATTTTATACGGAATAGAAGAAGCTGGCTCTAGGTGCGTTAATTATTGTTCCTGGTCGTGAGCTATGTCAAAAAGTATTGTTCATTTTTAGTGTTGTTCTGTTTGGCATTATTGAATTAAGAAAATGTATCATGTGTCAGATTTTAGTTTTTGAATATTGTATTGTGGACAGAAAATAGGGTGGGTAGGTATTGAATTTAGTTGTGCTTCAAGCACATATTGATTATGATTATAAAGTTGTTAACTTGTTTAAAGTTGAACAGCTAACTCCTGGTAATATTTCTTTTATATTTTTAACGGTAGGGTAATAATTCTTATCCTAGTAGTAAATAAATATAACTGAATCTAGTTTATAACTCGAGTCCATATTTTTTCTTATCCAACTGATTTGAGCCTATGTACCTGATTAAGGTCAAACTCGATTTGTTTGGATATGTTATAAATCTCGAGTTTATCTCTCATTTGAAACTAGGTTGGGTATTTAGAAGCTGAGATGAATAGGGGTGGAAACAGGTCAATTTGTTCTGTCAATGTACAATAAGCTGATATATCCAGATTTTATGATTGAGAGAACAAATATTTAAAATAAAGGTCATCCGCTCCTGCTTCCACAATCTGACGTTCTTTGTGCAGGGAACTATTGTGTTTATACTCGAGAATTGTGTTAATTTGGAACTACAAGTACGAAGTAAGTTGATGTTTTTATGTTTTAATTAGTTGTGTCTCTATTTTATATTTTACAATACAAACATATATTTGAACTCCATGCTTAATATATCTTTAATATTATAGAAATATGGAGAAGTCCTTCAAATTTGCTGAAACGCGAGGTACATTTCCATCACCCCTTGTATCTTGATGATTTAAATTTATTATCCTGTAAGTTTTGTACTAGTTTATGATGGATTACAAGACCAACTGTGATTTTATATGATTGTTTGCATTTAGATGTGCAAACTGTATACGTGGAAAATATTGGTTTATAGTTGGAGCCAAGAACAAAATGATTCACATATACAACTACAACAAATAAGATAAGATTAAAGAATTTGAAGCACACACATAGTACATTAAGTCATTGGATCTGCATCCAAGCCTTCCATATATTTTGTCCGCGTCTGATGACAAGCTCATCAAGCGTCTGATGACAAGCTCATCAAGCTCCAGGACTAGGAGAAAGGCTGAGAATGCACTCAATTTTTTTGGCAAGATAAAACATATATATTTACACTTAGTATTTTTCTGGATGATTGACTTGTATATTTTTTAATTTACTGCTAGGTTTTTCTTGTCAACACAAGAGACTCATTCTTTTTTCTGTTATTGGATTCATTTGTATTTTCCTGATTAGTGTCGTTCTTTTAGCAAATTTTATATCCGGATATTTTTTTAGAAATATGAATGCATTACAGTGTCATTTTACAAGAATGTATATGGGATTAAAGAACTCCGTAGTGGGCCCTGTATTACGATCCGATCCGATAATATTAGAGGGTCCTCCTTTTTACAAGGGCATTATTATTTATTCCACCGTAAATTGAAGCATTTTGCAAATTTGCCTGAAGATTCTATTGGTGAGATACTTCATTCGTTGGAATATTCTTCTTTGGTGCAGGTATACTCAGTTTAAGATGCCGCTTCCAGTAACTTGAAGTTCCTTGCATAGAGGAATTTGGTCGAGAATGGGCAAAGAAGCATATTATTCTGCAGGTTTGTCTTGTGTATTTAAACTTCAGTGCTTAGACCTTTTTCATAAGATATTTTGCGAAAATTTATGATTTCCTTTAAATTAATTCATGTCCATGAGGTTGGCCATTATTTTTCCTATCACTATTGTGATGATTATTCTTATTGCTTACCTATTTTCTTCCCTGTAAAGCAAGCAGTTGTTTGTGTCAATGAAATGAAAATATTAGGATGCTAAAAAGATCCCACAAAGTTTACATAATTATTACAAATAATATTAGAATTGGTTAACCGTGACTTATTTGATTCTTCTTTATTTATCATCACTAGTACAAAAACTACCATATGTGTCACCTTATTTGTGTCTGTTGTAAATAAAACATACATATAAAGTATCTAATATGGCTATTTCAACCTAACCTGACGTATATGCGAGTTAATGATATGTTTTTGCGTCTGTCCTTCCACTCCCAGACACATAAGACAATGATATACGTCTCTTCAACCAATATCAGTCGCTTAAAAAGTAAGTAAATTAAAAATTATGGAGTATTTCCTAATTTCCCTTCTTAAAACCCTGACCCCCAATTTAAACAATGTTACTTCAAACCTTATGAATAACTTCATCCCTAATTACAGAAGTTGCAATTATGCCCATCTACTAGCCTAGATTCTGTTGTAATCTGCATCTTCATCTACAAGTTGAAAGCCCAATTCACCCTAATCTTCATTTTGCTAATCTCCTTCTTGGTTAGATTTTGCAAGCCCTAATTTACCATCTACACCAATTCACAGGTAACAATTATTTTTGTATCTAGAGGTTAGTTGTATAGTACCTCTCTTAATGGGGCAACACATGAAAAGACCTCAATTTCCGTGTTTATGTCTATAATTTCTATGTTTATATATATACCTCAATTGATAGTATTGGTATATGTTTGTGTATATATGACATGAATAAATCTTAGTACAATAAAAATTGATGAAATGAAAAGAAAATATGGGGTAGTGTTTTGAATCTCCTGTTGTAGTCTAACAGCTGCTTTAAAGAGTTCACAACCTTAGTGTTAGTTCTTTGTATAAGTTCTTAGAATTTTGGGTGCCTCTATGAATAAAATCGTGATTCTTTTAGTTTGTAAATGATATTTCACACATCATGTGTAGGATTTTGTTGAGTCATAATGTCCTATTATCTAATTTGTTTATTTTTTTTAATTTATACAAATGTCAACTCATGTGGATATATATATTTTGATACAGAGGGGTGATTTGTTATACATATGTATTGTTTATCTTTTAAGCTATATAAATTGAAGTTTTTGGGTTTTTGATTTATTATGTAAGTGTAGCCTTGTGATAAAATAAATATTCTTTTTTTATTTAAAGCTCTAGCCCTAGGAACACACGGTATGCATACTATTAAGTCCATGAAGCAGTGCTATATTTGGAACTAGTTATCAGTTAGAATATGAATGTACAGGGTTGGCTTTGCATTTTGAAGTTCTTTGAATCATTGATTATGTATTTTTCTTGTGGAAACACTAACGTTAAATTTTAAGTTATCACCTTTCGGCAATGTATACAAATTTAATTTGTTAATAAAATCATAATTTCTATAAAGATTATGTACTCATCCCGAAAAAATAATGACAGTAGCCTTAGTTTTTGGGTACATAACCCACCTTTCTGCAAACGTAAAAGGAATTATTTGTCCCCATCTACCATCTTTATTTCCACCAGAAAAGTAATTTTCATTAAAATTAGCTCCCTACACCAAAAAGGTGGCACTCGGGATAAGTGTTAATACAAGTTTACTACATGTTTTTAAATGTTTTTAGAGCAGTCGTGAAATTCCTAGCAAGTAATTTCAAGCGTCTAGGCTCATGTGTGATCTTAATAGATAGGCAAAACCAAATAGAATGTTGCACACAGTCTAGGTCCTGAGGAAAATTAGTGGAATTAGAAATACCCTTATGTATCGTACAAGCTGAATAACTAATGTTATTATGTTCATATGAATATAATGTAAGATACATTGCTTAAATATTCATGTATCACTTTTAAGGGTTTAATGTTTCTTTTTGGTTTACTTCCCAAACCAAAGTTGTGATGCCTGTTTAGAGCTATTCTCCTTGTGATTAATGTTTACGTTAAATGTCTTATTAATATTGATTGGATACCGTAACACTCTAGCCCCACTATCTCACAATGCATCTCCTCACAAAGATGAAATACATTCTAGAAAATGAACCCTGGATTTTTTCAACCGATGATTAATACACTAAGCATCTCCAGAAAAGTTGGGAGGCAGGTGAACTCTTTCCTTGTTAAATATTTTTTAACTATTATAATGAGTTTGAATTTAGCATATAAATTATTCTCTGCAGCATTAAAGAAGCAATGAGTTGCTATAAAAATTTAATTTGGGTGCACTAAATAAAGTTCTATATTTTAGAAGATTTAAAGGTATGCATTTTGTTTTCAAAAATTTAAATGCTCAAGGGATTTTATTTATTGTCTTTCATTTAAGATTAAAATTATTAGACTACTTTTTTCTAGTCCAGTTGTACATGTAAAATGATAGCCAAAGGTCACATATCTTTTCTAGATACTACCGAACCCCAACCTTAAATTTGGTGCAATATAGTATATTATAGATATCTATTCATTTGTGTATGTTTTAGCTAGATTGTTTCTTGTAAACATATATATGTTGCTTAATAAAATATATCGTGTCTTTTCCGTTCTTGTAAACACTTTTTTAATGACATGTAAAAGGAACATTTTCCGTCCATTCTTTATCTTTATACGTCTATTATGAGCAGCTAAAAAAAACTTTTTACGTCTCTTCAAAAAAACAGATGCAAATGTTCATATTTTATGTGGATGTTTTATGTTATACACGTATGGTCCTGACAGACGCAATAAACTATATGCGTCTGTTGCCCATACAACTCCTCCCTACGCGTCAGTTGAGAACAGACGCAAATAACCTTTTTAAACAGACGCGTATGACAGTTTTTGTACTAGTGCATGTTTTGTGATTCTTTTCTATTTTATCAAGTTCAACTATATATATTTGTTTGTGTATATATATATGCTAATATGATAAAATAAATAATTTTTAGTATTGACTTGATAAAGTGTATTGACTCTTGCACATATACTTTCACTATCATTATTTTTATAACTACATTAAACAACCCTTGATCAGACTAAGTTGTGATAAATAATTTGCATTCTTTAAATTAGATATTGGTTTAGTTTGAATTTGTTTTCTATTCTTTTAAAGGTTTATTATTTTGAGCAATTTTGTTTACTATCAGACAACAGTATACACGGCTTTGCAATTACTCCTATTGTGCAAATGATGCAATTTACAATTATTTTTGTTTGTAATTTGTTAAAAGTTTTTGTTGTTTGTTATATTATATGTTTTAATACAAGGTATTGGAATCAACAATGTGACATTGAACCATATTAATTTTCAAAGCAACAAATATGAAGATGAAGATGAAGATGCTGGTCAGTACGTTTATTTTTCTATAGACTGAAAATCTAGTGTCATCTAGTAGCTAATCCTTTGGGATACAACAACAAATGTCTAGCAGCTTACTTTTTAAAATTAAAAGTCAATTCATATTGTGGATATATTGGTCTCCTCTACAGGCTCTCTAATTGTTTTGCTAATAATAGTAACATTTGTTAGATGTTCAGGTTTATGATGATTGCAGATTAACAGAAGATAAACAGAATGCAAGTAAACGAGATTCAAGCTTTGCAGTTTGTTCAGATTTTCCAGCAGTGGCTATTTCTCAGGATTAGGTTTGTTAGGGTTTTGTGTAAATCTTGTTTATCTGGATAAATCTTATCTCAAACAAACTCATCACCTTATCTTATAAATCAAGTTTAAATCTCTCAAGCCTTATCTCTTTACTTGATTTATCTCTTTTTCAAACGTACTAACAGATCAGTTTAAAAGTTTCATTCAAATATTTTCAAACAAACTTATCTTCCAATCTTATCTTGTGTTTGAAAATAAATCTGTTAGAACTTTGCTTATAAATACAACTCTTCATTTCAGATTTGGAACTAACACTTTCACGAGAATTCTTCATCATCTGAAATCTTTTTCTTGTTTCATACCCGAGATATTCATATCCAGAAAAACAAGAAACCTAGTTTGAGTTGTAATCAATTTGTTTATTCTTGTAACTGAATAGTGTATTCATATCAACTTTGTGCCGGGTTGTGGCAAGCTTGATTTCAAAGTATAGCAAGGTAGCTAGAAGGCTAAGGAATAGCAGTGGGCTAGGTAGCAAGGTAGCTTGGGAAAGGGTTTCTTTCAGGTGCTATATTTGTAATCAAGGAAAAGATTGTAAGTTCTTTTATTAAAGTTGATATAATACATTCTCTATGCTAGTTGGCATGGGGACTTGGATGTAGGCCATAGACTAGGTGTAGGGGCCGAACCAAGTGAAAACTTCTGGTGTTTTTACTTTTCAGTTTTCAGTTTTCAGCATTCTGCATTTTATTTCTGTTATTTATTTTTCTGCAGTGTAATTGAGACTGTCCCATACCCTGTCTCATTTGTAAAGGGACTGTCCCATTTGCATAAGAGACTGTCCCATTTGCCTTGACAGTTAGAATATTATTTTATCTATAGATCCATCGAATTTCATTTGGTATCAGAGCAGGTGCATTTAATTCTCTTTTTAGTGTTTATTTTGCTAGCGATCCATGGCTCAACCAGATAGGTATTCAAACAATTATCCACCACTGCTTCATGGTGCTGAAAACTACAATGACTGGAAGTTTCGGATGAAAATCTTTCTCCAGCGTGATGCATTTGAATGAGATGCTGTAGAAAATGGTTTCACAATTCCTATGAAAGAAGGGAAGCCAAAATCTCTCAAGGATCTCTCTCCCGAAGAAGTGAACACAATGAATTCCAATGCTAAAGCTATGAACTCACTTCTCAATGGCATGGTAGCTACAGAATTAAGAAAAGTTTCAACATGTACTACTGCCAAGCAGATTTGGGATACGATCAAAGTCAGCCACGAAGGCACGTCTAAGGTACGTGAAGTAAAATTAAGTATGCTAATGAGTGACTATGAAGGTTTCAGGTTGGAAAGAGATGAAAGCGTGCGAGATGCTCAAGGGAGGTTTCTGACATTGATGAACTCCATCTCACTTCTGGAAAGGATCATTCCTCAATCTGAGATTAATAGGAAAATCCTCAGAGCAATGCCAAAGAAGTTTGCTCCAAAGGTTACCATTCTGCAGGATTCAACACTGCTTTCGACTATGGATACTCTAACACTGTTCAGTGAATTGGAGGAATTCGAAAATCAGCTTCGTAGATATGATGAAGAAGATGAAGCTCCTCGTAAGAAAACTCTTGCACTTAATGCAGATGCAGATGAGTCTCCTGACGATTCTGATGAAGATATTGCTCTTCTAACAAAGAAGTTTCATAAATTTCTTGCCAAACGGAATGCTTCCAAACGATCTATGAAGTCACAGTTTCCAAAGAAGGACTTCAAATCTAATCCGAGCAAGGAGAGTAAAACAAATCAAAGCAAGGATACCTGTTTTGAGTGTGGAAAGAAAGGGCACTTCAAAAAGGACTGCTACAAGCTGAAGAACAAAAAGAAGGCATTAATTACTTGGAGTGATGATGAATCTGACGTGGAGATCGATTCAGACGATGAAGTTGCTCAACTTTGCTTTGCTGGACTAGAGGACGACTCCAGTGATAATGATGAGGTACAGAATATTAAGTATAATTCAAATATATCTTCGTCTATTTTAAATTTGCAGGTCCAGGTCAAGAAGTTGAAAGAAAAGAATGCTTATTTAAAGCAAGCTTTAAGTGAAGTTCTTAGTGAAATGGATGACTCCATGAAGGAAGAAGCCCTAGTTGCCGAGAACAAATCATTACTTGAAAGGGTTTCAAAACTTACTGAAGAAAATCAATATCTCAAAAATGAGATTGAGATGAAGGATGTATGCCTTGAAGCCTTGAAGAAAGAGTCAATATCTGTTGATTCAGAAACCGTTAAAGAAGACAGTGCTCCTGATTCCCTTGTTCCTGAATTAAAGCAGAAAGTCGAACAGCTTGAAAAGTATTTAGCTAAATGTTTTCATGGAGAAGGAACTTTGAATGCTCTTCTTGGTGAACAAAAATCTTCTCTTGATAAAGGAGGTTTAGGATGTGAGTCAATCAAGAAACGTGCATTTCAAGGCGGTTATAAGCGAGCTCCTATGAAATATAAGATGCCTTATGAGAAATGTCGAGATTGTGGCAAAGCTGGCCACCCTACATCTGAATGTAGACTATGTGGTATCAAGGGCCACTCCTCTAACTCATCTTATAAATCTTCTACTAGATATAAATCTGCTAATACTTCTGTTAATATTGTTCAGATGTGGATTAAGAAATCAGATAGACATTTATATAAGATTTGTGATACTAACCAACCAGGACCCAAGTTTAAGTGGGTACCTAAGGGATAAAGTAATTCTTGCAGGTTTGTTTGAAGGTCCATGTTCCGCGAAATAAATGGATCATCGACAGTGGTTGTTCTCATCACATGACAGGTGATAAATCCAAGTTTCTATCTCTAGTTGCCAAGGAAGGTGGCTTAGTTACTCTTGGAGATTCAAACACCGTCAGAATTATTAGAAAAGGCACCATTGGTAATGACAGGTTTGCCATTTCTAATGTTCGTTTAGTTGATGGTTTGAAATATAATCTCATTAGTGTAAGTCAACTTACTGATGCTGGTCATAAGGTTAAGTTCGATAAAGATGTATGCTATATTGGTACTCATTCTAACGAGTTTGCTTTAGTTGCCAAAAGAAAAGGAAATATTTTTGTATTAGATTTTGATGAACAGCAAGAAGAAATTTGTCTAGCTACCTTTCAAGAACAACAAGATCTGTGGCATAGACGTCTTGGCCATGTTCACATGGATCTTCTTCGGAAGATATCTTCTCATGATCTGGTTCGAGGTCTACCAAAGATGAAGTACAAGAAAATAGAACCTTGTTCAGCTTGCCAACTTGGAAAACAGGTGAAAACTTCCTTTACTGCTAAGAATAAAGTATCAACTTCTGTTCCTTTGCAGCTCCTTCATCTAGATCTTTTTGGTCCAGAAAGGTATGTAAGCTTAGGAGGTAAGAATTATGCTTTTGTTATAGTTGATGATTATTCTCGTTTCACTTGGGTACTATTTTTATGAACTAACGATGAAGCTTTTGCTGAGTTTAAGGATCTTATTACTAACCTTGAGACTAAGTATTCATTTAAGCTCAAGACCATTCGTAGTGATCATGGAGGTGAATTCGAGAAGGATTTCATAACCTTCTGTAAATCAAGAGGAATCACCCATGAATTCTCAGCTCCTCGAACTCCTCAGCAAAACGGAGTAGTAGAACGCAAGAACAGGACTCTACAGGAAACTGCCAGAACTCTACTGCATGAGAGTAAGCTTCCAAGAAAATTTTGGGCTGAAGCGGTACACACTTCCTGTTATATTTTAAATAGAGTTCTTATTCGTCCTATTTTGCTTAAAACACCGTATGAATTGCTTAAGAAAAGGACTCCTAACATAAGTTATTTTCGAGTATTTGGTTCCAAGTGTTTTATTTTAGATACTCAAAACAATCGAGGCAAGTTCGATGCGAAATCCACGGAAGGAATCTTCTTGGGATATTCTACAACAAGCAAAGCTTATCGTGTTTATAATTCTGTCAAGAACAAAGTAGAAGAATCCATCAATATTTCATTCAATGAATCCTCAAGGAATATATCTCAAATTGATGAAGACACTGCGGATCTATCGTCTCATTCCCAAACGAGACAGTCTCATTCTGAAAAGAGTCAGTCTCATTCTGACAAATCAAACAGTCAAGTCTCTCCAGGTCCATCTCAGTCTTCTGATAATTCTGCAGGATCTACTCAAGCTTCAGATGAATCTTCTGACTCTCCAAAGACTCCCGATAGTGTTTCAAATGTAAATTCTGTTACTCCTCTGGATAAATCTTCACAAGCGGAAATGAGGCAGTCTCTTTTGAATGAGACAACTCCTATTCATTTCCAGGCAGACAATTCTAATGAGGAAGAAATGAGTAATATTCAACTTCCTAAGTCTTCTAGGACTGTGAAGAATCATCCACCAGATAATCTTCTTACTGATTTAGATCAAGGGATTTCTACTCGAAGCAGACTTCATAATCTATGTGCATTCTGTGCTTTTGTTGCTGAATTTGAACCAAAGAATGCTCAAGAAGCAGTTGCAGACGAACACTGGTCTGTTGCAATGCAGGAGGAATTGAACCAGTTCGAGCGTTGTGATGTTTGGGAACTCGTCCCACCTCCTCAGGATGTCAAGATCATTGGTACTCGCTGGGTTTTCAAAAATAAGAAGGATGAAGATGGCAACATTATTCGAAATAAAGCTCGATTGGTTGCTCAGGGATACAACCAGCAGGAAGGAATCGATTACGACGAGACATATGCTCCAGTAGCTCGTTTAGAAGCTATTCGAATCTTAATGGCTTTTGCAGCTCACAAGAAGTTCAAGCTCTATCAGATGGACGTCAAAAGCGCATTTCTAAATGGCTATCTCAAGGAAGAAGTCTACGTAAAGCAGCCTCCAGGTTTCATTCACGAGAAGTACCCTAACTATGTTTACAAGCTCAAGAAATCTGTCTATGGATTGAGACAGTCCCCTCGTTGTTGGTACGAGCGTCTCAGTCAATTTCTTGTGAACAATGGTTTCATTCGTGGTACACTCGATCCAACTCTCTTTATTTTTCATAAACATGATAACTTTCTTTTAGTACAAGTTTATGTTGATGATATAGTATTTGGATCTTCTAACGAATCTTTGTGTAAATGGTTTTCTGATTGCATGCATAAGGAATTCGATATGAGTTTGATGGGTGAATTGCAGTACTTTCTAGGTTTGCAAATTAATCAGTCTAATGCAGGAATATTTATTCACCAAGGCAAGTACATAAAGGATCTACTCAAACGATTTGCACTTGATCATGTCACACCTAAATCAACTCCGATGAGTACTTCAGTTAAGCTTACTAAGGATGAACAAGGTACACCTGTAGATGTCACTAAATTTCGAGGTATGATTGGTTCATTGTTATATTTAACTGCCTCACGACCTGACATTATGTATAGTGTATGCTTGTGTGCTCGTTTTCAATCTCAACCTAAAGAATCTCATTTGAATGCCGTTAAACGTATTTTTAAATATTTGAAAGGTACGAGTGACTTGGGATTATTTTATCCAAGCTCCTCTTCCTTTGACTTAATCGGTTTTTCAGATGCTGACTATGCAGGGTCACAGGTTGATAGAAAAAGCACGAGTGGTGCTTGTGAATTTTTAGGAGATTGTTTAGTTGCATGGCATAGTAAAAAGCAAACTTCAGTAGCTCTCTCTACAGCTGAAGGAGAGTACATTGCAGCTGGAAGTTGCTGTGCTCAAATTTTGTGGATGCAACAAACATTGCAGGATTTTGGTATTTCTTATACAAATATTCCTATTTATTGTGATAATACCTCTGCAATTAATATCTCTAAAAATCCTGTTATGCATTCTCGTACTAAGCATATTGATGTTCGTCATCATTTTCTACGAGATAATGTTTCTAAAGGTAATATTGAGCTTATTTATATTTCTACTGAGAAACAGCGTGCAGATATCTTCACTAAGCCTTTAGCTGAAGATAGATTTTGTAATATGCGTCGTGAATTAGGTATGTGTTCTCTATAATTTACTACGTGATTTTATGTAATTTATGTGTTTAAATATGAATTATGTCATAATACTTAAATATATGTTGTGTATTTATTATTTGAGTTATTAGGTTCCTGTTTATAAATTTGTGGTTTTTTATTTTATTTGTCCGTGTGTTTATACGTGTATATAGTATTAGATTTTGTAAATCTTTTGATTAGACTTTTCATATCCTTGAAACTCGTGCCTGTATTACTCTTTCAGTACATCTTCTGTCATGCATCTCTTCGACTTCTTTTCAATCTCTATCTCTTCAATTCTCATTTTTTATTTAACCTAATCTTCTTAACCCTTTCAGTTTCCTATTCATCTTCTCTCTCTCAAACACAATCGAACACCTTTCTCCATTTCTTTTCTATTTTCTCGCCTCTATCCATGGCACGCAAATCTACCCCTTTCACTCGTTCTCGATCTACCGCTCAACGTACCCCAACTGATGCGGCTTCAGGTTCCAAGCGTCAACGGGTCGGTAATTTTGAACCGGAAGTATCAAGCGGAATGTCTGATAGTTCTTTTGAGCGACATGCAAAGGAGACTACTTCGACGAAAGTGATGTCAAAGTTGATTCTGAAGGAACGCCTGTGTGATCTGGATCTTCTGAAGAAAATCGGTATTGCGGATTTGTTTGATTCAGTTGGTTGTTCGTCATTGTTGTCGCCCCCGGAGATTATTTATCCTGAGTTAGTGAAAGAATTCTATGCCAAGCTTCGTATTTTGGATGGAAATATTGTGTTCTCAGAAGTTCAAGGGAATCCTATTTGTTTTAAAGCGGATCTTCTGGCACGACTTACTGGTGTTTCTGACAAGGGAGTTTGTCCGTCGACAACTCATCAAGCGTTTCAAGACATTCCTGGTCTCCAGTACGAGGAACAGCTCAAGGTCATTCTTGGTGACAATTTTGTTTCGGTGTCAGTCAAACCTTCGGTAAATGATTTAACCCCAGTTTCTCTTGTTTTGTTTCGTTTATTTCATACGAATGTTATGCCTCGTAAATCCGGTCGTGATAGAGTCACTTTCCAAGATTGTATTCTTATGTCTGTTTTTGTTAAAAAGATTCAGTGCAATGTTGCTTCTTTGATTATATCCAATATGGGTCACTGTGCCAAGCATGGTTCTATGCACTTGCCATACCCTGGTCTTTTGTCTCGAGTATTTGAATATTTTTGTGCCTTGACCCCTGCTTCTGTGTCTGATAAGATTTCCGTAATTTTTGACTTGTCAGTCTTAACCTTAAATGGTTTAGTTGTTTCTGAGTCCAATGAGTTAGTTTTTGATGATGCTTCTAGGAATGTTGGTGGTATTCCTAAGTCTCCCAATTATGCCTCAGACCCTTTTGATCAGCCTACCAATACTCTTCTTAATTCTCTGTTGATAAAATTAAATGAAAATTCTGTTGCTTTGGCTAATCTTAATCAGCATTTTGCTTCTGTCAAAACTCTTGGATCACTAACTTCTGAAGTTAGTATTCTAAATGCTTCTTTTGAGTTGTTTAGGAAGTATGTTTGTTCGTCTTTGGATGATATCAATGCTAAACTCTCTGTATTGCATACTTCTGATGTCAAGTTGTCTAAGACCATAGATTTTGAGTTTGGGACTCTGCAAGAAGGGATGGTTTCCTCTGCTAAGGCATGGGAAAAGGAATTTGTTAAGTTGTTTTTTAAGCTTGGGTCAGAGACTAAATTTCTATCTCAGCAATTGTCAGCCATGCAAGACAAGAGCAAGATGTATTGGCACAAGAAAAGAGACTGGATTGGAGATTGTACTTTAGAAGAAATCACTGCTCCTCTGCCACTCCCTGCCATTCCTCCACCTTCAGTTTTTGGTATGACCAGAGAAGAATACAAGGCTAAGATATTTGAATGGCTTCGTGAACGGGACGGGAAGGCACCAGCTCAGGAAGCTTTTGACAAGCTATTTTCAGAGTACGGCTCAGCTCCGGTGTTTCCTTCATCCCAGAACAAGGCTTCTGGTTCAGGAAAAGGCAAAGGCAAAGGCAAAGCTCCAGTTCATGTTGATGACGATTCTGATTGAAGGACCCTTTTATGATGAAGGGGGAGAAATTATGAGATGTTTTTAAAGACGTTTGTTTCATTTTGGTTTCTTTGATGGGCGTTTCGTTTTTAAGACTTTGATTGTTTGGTTGTGTTGTTTGGGTTTTTAAGACTTTGATTGATGGTTGTGTTGGTTTTGAACTTTGATTCTGGATGTGCTTTATTTGTTTAATCGTTATTCTGGATTCTGTTTAGATAACAACTGGACATCCTGGTTTAGGGATGGGTTGTTATGTTTTAAGTATTTATTGATTGAGACTGTTTCTTTTATGTATATTGTTCTGTTGTCTCATTCATTCTTTAGTTGTCTCATTCTCATATTGATTGCATGTATCATAAACTGCAATATATTCTGTTGGTTCTAACTTTGTTTTACAGGCCTTTAGTGTTTTTGATAGGGGGAGCATTTATGCTTTCTTTGTCATCATCATAAAAGGGGGAGAATGTTAGATGTTCAGGTTTATGATGATTGCAGATTAACAGAAGATAAACAGAATGCAAGTAAACGAGATTCAAGCTTTGCAGTTTGTTCAGATTTTCCAGCAGTGGCTATTTCTCAGGATTAGGTTTGTTAGGGTTTTGTGTAAATCTTGTTTATCTGGATAAATCTTATCTCAAACAAACTCATCACCTTATCTTATAAATCAAGTTTAAATCTCTCAAGCCTTATCTCTTTACTTGATTTATCTCTTTTTCAAACGTACTAACAGATCAGTTTAAAAGTTTCATTCAAATATTTTCAAACAAACTTATCTTCCAATCTTATCTTGTGTTTGAAAATAAATCTGTTAGAACTTTGCTTATAAATACAACTCTTCATTTCAGATTTGGAACTAACACTTTCACGAGAATTCTTCATCATCTGAAATCTTTTTCTTGTTTCATACCCGAGATATTCATATCCAGAAAAACAAGAAACCTAGTTTGAGTTGTAATCAATTTGTTTATTCTTGTAACTGAATAGTGTATTCATATCAACTTTGTGCCGGGTTGTGGCAAGCTTGATTTCAAAGTATAGCAAGGTAGCTAGAAGGCTAAGGAATAGCAGTGGGCTAGGTAGCAAGGTAGCTTGGGAAAGGGTTTCTTTCAGGTGCTATATTTGTAATCAAGGAAAAGATTGTAAGTTCTTTTATTAAAGTTGATATAATACATTCTCTATGCTAGTTGGCATGGGGACTTGGATGTAGGCCATAGACTAGGTGTAGGGGCCGAACCAAGTGAAAACTTCTGGTGTTTTTACTTTTCAGTTTTCAGTTTTCAGCATTCTGCATTTTATTTCTGTTATTTATTTTTTTGCAGTGTAATTGAGACTGTCCCATACCCTGTCTCATTTGTAAAGGGACTGTCCCATTTGCATAAGAGACTGTCCCATTTGCCTTGACAGTTAGAATATTATTTTATCTATAGAGCCATCGAATTTCAACATTTTCTTGTTATATTTGACCGAAAGCAGTCATTTTTAGTAATTTGACCAACTCAAATGTCGTCATATTTATAAATTTGACTATATACTAAACCAATCAAATTTATAAAAATGACTAGTAATGTGTCCGTCAAATTTATAAATTCGACTCTCGTCTGTCATATTTATTTATAACAGGCGGGAAATTCAAATTTTATCAAAAAAAATTAAATGGCCATTTTCGTTCAATTTTAGTCTGTCAATTTTATTTAGTCAAAAATAAACGGTCAAATTAAGTCGGTCATATTTAACTAAATATGACCGATTTTGCTAAATTTGACCAGTCTAAAAAAGACTGATATAATGTGGTCATATTTAGTCAAATATGACCGCACATTTATAATTGGTTAAATATGACTCAAATTTTTGGGTCATATTTAGCCGTTTTTCTTGTAGTGTCTTGTATTCAAACTCAAACTCTTCCAAAGATATATAATAGACCAACATAATTATATAATTACAATGACATTTTATGCATGTAAAATGTCATATTCTAGGTGCTGGTTATGAAATTTTAGAAAAAAGTTACCATTAGAAATTGACCACTAACTTCCTAAGCACAATACCACCATACCACTTCATACACCACATGTGAAATGACATATTTATTGTTATATTAAAAAATAATTTATTGATAGGCATCATCCAAGCAAAATCACTAAGAGTCAAATCCCATCTTGCCCTTATACTCTATGTCTATGTCATGTTATTGATTGATTATTACTTTAATTTTTTTTAATCTTAACATTTGTTATACAAAATATTATTAGATATCATAAGTATTATTTAATCGATTCCGACAAATCATTTTTTAAATAAATTTTATCCGTGCACTATAATTGGAAAATTTAAAGAATATTAGTCCATTTTCATCGGTATCCTTGAAAATAACTATTAGATCAAATCTTAAAAGGAATATAGTCCCATGATCGTATAAATTAACCCATATACTAATAAAACTTAACTCATGTATTAATAATGACGTGATTATTTTCCTCCGATTAGAATTTCGGTATTAAATCCTCTAAAACAAATAATTTTTATGTGTTTTAATCATGAACTTAATATGTGTGTATGAGAGTAAAATTTGGCATATTCATTTTTTTATGTGGTATTGTGTTTATTAGCTATTTCCATTATTATAACTTACATGATAACAATTTTTTTATATTTTTCTTTTTCATATTTATTAATTCAGTTACTTAAATATTATAATTCCAGTTACTATAAAATGAAGGATAGTTACAATAAAACAAATTTGAACACTTGCTAGAATTTTATAGTTCTCCACAATATCCAAACAAATAATTTTTTTAGAAACTAATGGCTTATCTAAAGAACATTCCCACTTTCATCTAGCTAGGGAATTCAATGCAGAAATAATATTGTTGTTGTGTCCAACCATGCCCATCCTCGATACTTTCCGTGACTTCCAACTTAAATCAATTATTTCTGGTAATTTGATTTTCGGGATATCAGTGGATGAGAAACAAATCCTGCAAACCATGCATTCAAACTTTATCTGAGTAAATAATTGTCTCTTAATCAATTAACAGGAGCACATTATTGTGACCAAGACATATCCTTAAAGGGAGACAAGACTTGATTTACCAGTAGCCTTTGCATGCTTAGTTGAAACTGGATTTTCATTGGGCAAGAAAGGACAAGATCTCTTTGCTTTTCTGCTCCCTTGAGCTCTAACGAACTCTTGTCCTGTGAACGTGTAGACCGTTTAAGTTAACAATGTATTAGCCAACAATATTACTATACGATCATTTACTTGGACTTCAGAATGGGTATTATTACCATTGCATGAAGAAGGCCTTTCCCCTGTTTGTTGCAGAGTTTGAGTTCCGATACCTTTTCCAGCAGGTGCCTTGTTCTCCACCCATAACAATTCTTTCATTGGACCGGTTTTTTTGTACTCTCTTTCGTCATCACTGTCAATGACATCAGTGACAACATTCAAAGCTTTATCACCCTCTTCAGTTTCGAAACCTGGCATGATTAATTGTTGTTAGTTAAAAAGTATTGTATTTTAACTACAACTATCTTTACAACATGTGCTATTTACCGGTGTTCATTATATTTTTATATTATTTAAATTTACAATAATTTTTTTTGGATCAATACCTTATTGGTACATTTATAAATACGAATATAAATATTTGTTGTTCAAATGATTCAAACCTGAATCTTATTGGGTAGTGTATAAGTAATAATATAAATATTTGTTCTGGATGGGGTTCGAACGTCAGAGATTTAGTAGTGTATAAATAATAATATAAATATTTGTTGACTTCCAACATGAGAGCTTGGGTAGTGTATATATTATTTTAATATTTGAATCTAATGGTACTAATCATTCATTAAAAAAATCAGACTGTTATAAAATTCTCTGTGACACCTTTTTGAGCACGTGCCTTATTCTCCACCCGTAACAATTCTTTCAATGGCCGGATTTTTTTGTACTCTCTTTCGTCGTCACTGTCAATGACATCAGTGAACACATTCAAAGCTTTATCGCCCTCTTTTACAACAGCAGCATCAGTTCCCATACCTGGCATAATTAATTGTTATTAATTGTATTTTAATTACAATTAGGAGAAAATAGCTAGAAAGTGTTCCTTCAAATTCCAGCAGTCCAATTTATAATTTGATCAATTTCATTTTTTATAATTTTAATACAGCTTTTTGGTAATGGGAGAAGATTATATAATCCAATGTTAAAAGAAGAAAGCCAATATGTTGATTTACATAGTCCAGACCATTATATAATAGCTATTAAAAGAATATACTAGTGTATGATGTTTAGAAATAGGGATATAAGTGCACCTGAAGTTTCAGAGGTTTCCAGTAGTTGAGGTTGATCATATGTCATAATTTCTACCGCTACGCTCGCTAGCAATTGTAGTGAAACATTATATGGGATCTCTGCTTCACTTTCACCAATACTGTGGACCATGTTTACGTCCTTTGCAGAGGTTTAGTATTGTTCTTTTCGTGGGAACCTATTCATAATTAGCTTTTGTTACAGATCAAATAACAATAATTAAAAAAACAACAATTTAAAGAACATAAGGATGTAGTGTTTTGAAATGCAAAGTATATTGGGAGCAAAAAATAGAATATAGATATCACTCATATAATACATAAACATAATATCGTAACCCAACACCTCTTGGTTTAGCCTTTTTGTGGGTTTAAATCTTGTCAAAAATAAGGGGTGTGTGTGTCTATTTATGTTTAAGAGGGGTGTATTCAATGAAGATTTTGAATTATTTATTTCGATTTTTGAAATCAACCGGCATTCAATTAAGATTTTAAAAAATCTTTTAAAATCTGATGGTATTTAATAGAGATTAGAAAATCTTTTAAAATCTGAGTGTATTCAATTTAGATTTTAAAAAATCTACCAAAATTTGACGACATTATTCAATTTGAATTTTTAAAAGTCCATCAAAATCGGATAGTATTCAAAAGTCTGTGGATTTTTTTATTTGAAAACCTTGTGGAGTTTGATGGATTTACTAGTTCATTTTTAATCTTTTGAAATCTCTTTAAAATACATGAGATTTTAAAGAATTTCTTGAAATTTCACAAAATCAGCTAGACTCTACAAGATTTTTTTATCAACTCCCTCAAAACCCACAAACAATTAAAATCAACGAAAAAATCTTTTAAAAACTGTGGATTATTATTTATCCTTTACCCTCCAAGTAACAAAAAAAAGTAAACATGATAGAAGTCTATCTACCTCGATCAACCCTGAGCTTAATTGAAAAATCTTAAGCAGTAGTGCTTGAAGTGACAAAACAGAAACAAATTGAACTCAGATGAACTTTTAATCAAACAAAGTTTTAAGATACCGAATAATGATGTGTAACTTTACCGAACTAATATTCTTGTCTAAACTCGAGTTCGGTATATTCGAAATGAACACAAATCGTTCACGAATATATAGAGATTAACCGAAAACGAACTGTTTATGAACAATATATATTATTTTAAATAATTATAAATTTAATTAAATATAAATTGTGAATAATATATATTTTATATTCCACTATTTTTGTCGAATCAAACTCGAGTTTAACGAATAAGTCGAACTCGAGCTGAACACAAACCGACCTCAAATCGAACATCTTGAAAACTTGATTATGTTCATTAAAATTATGGACAAATTATGTTGTTCGAACTCGTTTTCGATAAGAGAAATTGAATGAAATTATCGAACTCATACAAGGACGAAATCGAACGAGTTTGACAAAAATCATGTTTTTTAATCCCTTAAGTAATGGAAAATGAATACCGCATCGAGAAACGTTGACAATTCACATTCATATTACCTGAGTCTATAGACAATGACTTTGCACTGTCTTCTAGTTCGTTCGATCTTTTATCAGCAGCATCAACTCTATAAGGGAAAATCTGACGGACACAAGCTTTACATCGCCACTACCTATGACGAGAAACATCTAGTGATCCTCGTTGTTGCTCCCATGTACTTTCATTTATACCATTGACGGGGATGCAAGCTATCAGGTTTTCATTTCTCACATCAGCCACGTACTCCAAGACCACATACATAAAGTAATTTATTTATGTATCACAATAATTAAATATTAAGTAAACTACTCTTAAAAAATCTCAAGATATTTTAAAAGGCTTGAATTTGTTAAAGTGTTATATTCAACTGTTTCTGCACCCGTCGAGTGCACAAATCGAGCATAGAAAAAATTTTAAAGAAGAGGATGGGAGGGCTCCACCACCTGGGATATCATAATTTAAAATCAAGATCTCTTTAAATCTTGGGGTATTACGACAACTCCTTGATTGATTCAAATATTATTCAACAAAAAAATGTTATAAAACACAAAACTTTCAAGATGTCTCATAGTATGCATTATATATATGTACAGGAAAGCTAACTCCACATTTATATCCACATAGATATATTCTAGAAAGTGAGATGCATATAAACAAGGGGAAAGAGGGTTACCTCATTGAAAAAGGCTGACAATTTAAATTCTCCTCTTTTCGTAGCACATCTGAATTTATTGAGTTTGTGGATGATGAATCTATTACATCGGCAAGTTCATTCACAAGCTTTGGCGCACCTTCTATGGAAGTATAAGCACAGTTCTTCTTCATTCTAAACTAAATACATAGCACCTCTTGAGATAGAACAAAATTTTATTGGAATCGCGAATGGTATGTGATATGGATAAAAATACGTTCTAAACATACATTAATATCGTATTAATTGCACTTGGGCTTCTTGTCCGAAAAGTCCAACACAGGCCTATTTGGTCCAAGCTTCGTAGCAGGCCTGTCTGGTTTAAGCTTCGTAGCAGGCCTACGACGGCCCAAGCAACCAAGGCCCACCAGCGGAGGTCATCCAAGTCCACGAACACGAGCTGTTCGTAGACTAGGTCCAATACGGCTGGAAGAGCAGAGACATGTGTTCTAAATGGACTCAAAGTCCTACATAGAAGGTTCTGGATCCCCTTCCCCAAGAGGACTCATATTCACAATCTAAGTTGGAGACTTGTCCACCAAGTCTCCCAACAGAAGTCTAACCCTAGACTCACCACTGTATAAAGGGTTCTACCCCTTAATCTAGAACTACATTTTTGGCTTGATTCTCTACAACACAGAGATACGTAGGCATCTTGCTAGGACCAACAGTCCCGAACGCAAGAGCATCCATTAAAGCTCGAAGCTCACCAATCCTAGCATTAAATACTAAAGTACTCAGGTTTTTATATCCATAACATTTGGCGCTGTCTATGGGAAGACTACAACAACCATGGTGAATATACGGTGAAGAAATAATGGTAGAACAGACACTCCTGTTCCACAATGAACAGTCGCATCAGCTATGGAAGTACCACCTCACTCAACTTATGCCTCCTCACAAGGAAGAACCCTTGTAGGGGCAAGTGAGGCTCAACCACAAGGGTCGAATCCCCTGGCTCCTCAAGGGATGAATCCCGAATTGCAGTAGGTACATGCACCTGTGAGCTCTCAGCCCGTTGGGTATGAGTACTCGATGATCGTGACCACTAACCCCCCTTACGGGATGCCTCTATACCCTGAAGTTGAAGGGAGTGGACACTCTGATAGGGGTGAAGCACAAAGGCGGACACCCTAATACATACGTGGCTTGGCTCCTATTCCGGAGGATCAAGAGTTCTCTAGAACTTATACTGAAAGAGACTCTGAATCATCCGATGATGATGTTGCTCCAAGAAAGAGACATGCTGGAAAAGAACCAATGGATGATACAGAACAACGCTCCATGAGCACTCAAGGGACGATCCCCCAAGACATTCAAGAGAGGATCAGGGCTCATGAAGCTGAGATCCAAAGGTTGAAGCATGACCTAGAGGCACAACTGAATCCAAGACCCCTACTTGCTCCAAGACGAAAAGGTCCTCCCCCAATCATAGATCTGGATGGTCCTATACCAAGAAGGTCAGTTGCCCCAAGGGCTGATCCAAGTGATCTTATACCCCTGGGAGATCCCGATGATCAAAACCCACCATTCACTGATGAGATAATGAACACTAACATTTCTAGGAAGTTCAAGATGCTCACCATCAAAGCATACGATGGTACTGGCAACCCTGCTAACCATGTTAGGACGTTCTTTAATGCCCTGCTGCTACAGCCCGTGAACGACGCTATTAAGTGTCAGGCCTTCCCTCAAACCCTGTCGGGTATGGCTCAAAGGTGGTATAGTCGTCTACCTCCGAACTCTGTTGAATCATTTAAGTACTTGAGCCAAGCTTTTATTAAGCAATTCATAAGTGGCAGAGTGTACGAGAAGAGTTCAACCTCTCTCATGGGCATAATCCAAGGAGTAAAGGAGTCCTTAAGAGAGTATCTGAATCGGTTTATAAAGGAGGCTTTGAAGGTCCCTGATCTTGATGATAAGGTAGCTATGATAGCCCTACATCAAGGGACTAGAGATGAGTTCTTTAAGATGTCCCTGGCTAAATTCACTCCCGAGAGTATGCTGCAGCTCCAGGATAGATCCTGAAAGTATATCAAGATGGAGGAGAGTATGAAGAAGACAACTGTGAATAAAGAACCTACTGGAAACAAGAAGAGGAAGACGGATCAGGAGTATGACGCTAAGGACAAGTACCCACGAATTAGAAAAAGCTCTGACTCCTCCTCTTCTAATAAGAATCAGCAACCAAGGTTTGCTAGGTATGCGAGGTTGAACGCTCCAAAGAGCCATATCCTTATGGAAATTGAGAAGGACAAAGACTTCAAATGGCTGAAGCCACTAAGGGGGGACCCGGAGAAAAGAGACAAGAGTAGGTACTGCAGGTTTCACAAAGATGTTGGTAATGATACTGATGATTGTAGGCAACTCAAGGACGGGATTGAGTATCTGATTCGAAGGGGAAAGATGTTGGTCATGATAAAAGAGAGATAATGATCGAAGAGATGATGATCGGAGGGGTAACGACAGAGATCGCAACCCACAGCCCCGAGGGCCGGTAATCAATATAATCTTAGGGGGTCCAACAGCAGCTGACACTATAACGAACTCCCAAAAAGCATATGCAAGAGAAGTAATGAGCATAGTTGGGGAACTATCTAAGCATTCTAAGTCAGAGATGACACTTGAATTTGGTGATCCGGACCATGAAGGTTTGAAATTTCCTGAGGATGATCATCTGGTTATCACTCTGATAATTGGAAATTGTCTTGTTATGAGGGCTCGAGGTGACAATGGAGCTTCTGTGGACATTCTATTTCATGATACATTCATTAGGATGGGCTATAATGACTCTCAACTAACTCCATCTGATGCACCCATCCATGGGTTTAACCATGGGGAATGTAAAGTCGAGGGAGCAATATAACTTCCCGTAACTATCGGGGAAGAGCCCAGGGAGGCTACGAAAATGTTGAACTTTCAGGTTGTCTAGGCAGCCTCTACCTATAATGCCATCATGGGTAGGACAGGGATCCACGCTTTTAAGGCTGTGTTCTCAACTTACCACATGGTACTGAAGTTCCCGACTAGGAACAGTATTGGACAATCAAGAGTAGATCAGAAAATGGTTCGTAGTTGCTATGTCACAGCACTTAGGCCCGATGGAACCAGGGGGCAGGTTTTCCCCATAGAAGACATGGACGCCGAGTGAATGACGAACTACGAGGAAATCCAGCTGAGGACTTGGTCACAATTCCCTTAGATCCCTTAGACCCGAAAAAGGTCACATACATTGGGGCATCTTTGGACAAGCCCTTGAAGGGTTGAATAACAACTTTCCTCCAAGAGAATAATGATGTATTCGCTTGGACAGCAGCTGATATGTCTGGGATTGACCTGAACCTTATAACTGATAGGTTGAATATTGATCCAACTCGAAAGGCTATAAAGCAAAAGAAGAGAACGTATGCCCCTGATAGGTTGGAAGCCATTAAGTAGGAGGTCGAGAAGCTTTTAGAAGTTGGATTTATTGATGAAGTGCAATCCCCTGAATGGTTGGCCAACCCCGTAATGGTTAAGAAGGCCAATGGAAAGTGGAGGATGTGCATTGACTTCACTGATTTGACTGATGCATGTCCCAAAGACTGTTACCCCCTACCAAGGATTGATACCCTGATCGATGCCACTGCTGGACATGAAATGCTAAGCTTTATGAATGGCTTCAGTGGTTACAATCAGATTAGAATGCATAAGGATGCCACCCCCAAGGTATCTTTCATAACTGACTTTGGTGTGTTTTGTCATCTTTTTAAGGCTTTTGGACTTAAGAATGCAGGAGCTACTTACCAAAGACTGGTAAATAAGATATTTTCCCATCTAATTTGGAAGACCATGGAGGTCTATGCCGATGACATGTTAGTCAAAAGCCTGAGCAAGGCCAATCATTTTAACCACCTCAGAGAGGCATTTGAAGTGTTGAGACCCCAGCCAAGTGTGCTTTTGGCATTGGGTCTGGAAATTTTTTGGCCATATGGTCTCAAAAAGGGGGATAGAGGCAAACCCCGACAAGATCAAATCCATCCTAGACATGGAGCCACCACGCTCCATCAAGGGCGCTCAAAAGCTGACAGGAAGAATTGCAGCTCTAGGGAGGTTCATATCCAACTCTGGAGATAAATTCCTACCCTTTTTCAAAACCCTTAAGAAGGCGAAGGATTTTTAATAGATAGCTGAGAGCCAAGGGGCCTTTGGACAGCTGAAGAAGTACATGACTGAAGCCCCATTATTGGCTAAACCAAGTCCGGAGGACACTCTCTATTTGTACCTCGTGATGTCTGAACAAGCCGTGAGTGCGGTCCTCGTGAAAGAAGAGCAGAAGCTCCAAAAGCCTGTATACTATGTAAGCAAGATGATCCATGGACCAGAGTTGAATTACTCTACCACGGAAAAGTTCGCGCTTTCTCTCATCACAGCCTCGAGGAAGTTGAGACATACTTCCAGGCTCACAAGATTGAACTCTTGACGGACCAGCCATTGAGAAACATTCTTCATAGCCCAAAGGCCAGTGGAGGGCTCATCAAGTTGGCAATTGAGTTGGGAGAATTCGATAGTAAGTATAAGCCTCGAACGACCATCAAGGCTCAGGCCTTAGCAGACTTCGTGGTCAAATGTACTATTAACGACCAAGAAGTCGGGGGGCAAGAGATAGTAACCCCGGGAGAAGGGGAGAAGGAAGAAGAAACAACTCTAAAAGAATATTGGGTTCTCCATTTTGACGAAGCGTCCAAAACAAAACCTAGCGGCGCAGGCCTAGTATTACAAAGCCCAGATGGGTTTACGATTGAGTATTCTTTGAAGTTGGATTTTCCAACTACAAACAACGAAGCAGAATATGAAGCATTGATAGCTAGCTTTGGCTTGTCTAGAGCCGTGAAGGCCAAAAACCTGAAGGTCTATGGAGAGTCGAGACTTGTAGTAGCTCAAGTTAATGGGGAATTTGAGGCCAAGGATGATACTATGGACAAGTACCTAAGAGTCATAAAGGGAATACTAACTCAGTTTGATGAATGGTACCCAGAACATGTTCCCAGAGAGGAGAACACTACGGTGGATGCCTTATCTCAGTTCGCCTCGCCCGAAATCGAGAACTATCCAATAAGTATTTACTTCCAGATCTTCAAGACCCCTACTATTCATGTCATAAATCTGATAGCACTAGTTGGTGTGGCAAGCTGTTGGATAGACCCGATCAAAACCAACTTAGAAACTGGGTGGCTCCCCGATGATGCCCAAGAGGCACGTAAGTTGTCAGTTAGGGCATTGAGGTAGTACTGATTGAAGGCCTTCTTTACAAAAGGTCATTTGTTATTCCATACTTAAAATGCTTAAGACCTCTTGAAGCAGATGAGGCACTTAAAGAAGCCCATGAAGGGATTTATGGACAACACTTGGGGGGCAGGGCCCACGCTCACAAGATAACTCGGTTGGGGTTCTACTGGCCAACTATGCTAGCCGATGCAAAGGCTTATGTGAAAAAATGTGACAGGTGCCAGAGGCACGCTCCAGTAGTACGACAGCCCCATAGAGGATTACATCGATCAACACACCCATCCCTTTTACAATGTGGGGAATGGATATACTTGGACCATTTCCTGTAGCATCGGAACAGAGGAAGTTCATTGTGGTAGCAATACACTACTTTACGAAGTGGATTGAGGCTAAGGCACTAGCTAAGATAACCACCAAGCAAATTTCCCAATTCTTCTGGGAGAATGTGATATGCCGGTATGGAATCCCACGCATCCTTATCACGGATAATGGGAAACAATTTGATAATGCAGAGTTCAGAGAGTACTGTGATGCTAACAGCATAGAACTTCGCTTTACCTCGATTGCACATCCTCAGGCAAACGGGCAAGCGGAAGTTGATAACAGAATCATCCTTGATGGACTTAAGAAGAGGTTTGAACGGTCGGGAAACACTTGGATGGATGAGTTGATGCCTATACTATGGGCATATTGTACCACCTGCAAAGTAACAACTGAAGTTACCACATTTATGCTGGGTTACGGAGCCGAGCCAATGGTGCCCCTTGAGATCACTTATGGATCCCCTAGTATCGAAGTTTATGAGCCAGCAACCAACGAAGAAGGCATGATGCTCGCTCTCGATCTCATTGACGAGGTCAGAGATGAGGCCAACCCCCGTAATGCAGAGCATCAATGAAGAGCCTCCCTCTATTACAATAGAAGGGTTACAGAAAGGTTCTTTTACCAAGGAGACTTGATCTTAAGAAAGATTGTGGCATTAGGAGTTGAAGAGAAAGAAAAGCTAACCCATTACTGGGAAATGCCCTATAAGGACAAGAAAATATTAGGACGAGGATCCTACAAGTTGGAAACCCTAAACGGTGATAAAGTGCCTCATATGTGGCACATTTCAAACCTGAAGGTTTATTATGTTTAGGACATGAAAGACATGTTCTTATTACTTAGTAGTAAATGAAGGAATAAGGTGTACCAGTGTACGAGCATCTAATGAATACAAGTCCTGAATGACCAAAGTACCGAAAATGAAAGATGAATATGAAATTAAACTATAAATGCAGGAGATCCTGAAGGATCATAGATCAAGTCATGATGAATAATTAGGTTACACACTGAAGATGTTCAAGTCCATGAAGGACCGCAAATAGATAAAAGCCACAGATGACAAACAAAGCCATGCAAGGCCTAAACACTGAAGGACAATCTATAGTCTAAAATCAGATGATTGGCCAATAGTGGCAACCTCAGAAATAACCCAAAGGCTAGGAAAGCCCCATAAATTTACCATATCCTGGTAATAGCTAAAAATAGAGCTAATGGATATATTAATAGAGCGCAACTCATCATCATGGGTGTCCATCATCTTGAATAAGTCTTCCGACTGTTGATAAATGCTAAGAGAGCTCTAGAATCCCAATCCTGAAACTTTCTCTCAAGTTTCTTCATCAATGCCTCCAAGGCCATGTGATCACTCCTTCATTTTGCATTCTTAGTGAAAGAAGCTGCGAAATAGGGGTTGGGCTAATAAGAAAAAGATATTAGAATGCTAACTTCATAAAATATATTTGGTCGACTAAAGTCTACACTACAGACTCCAGCCTACCAAAAGAGGTTAATCAGCCTCCATAAAGGCCCTTGACCAACTGGATATCCCTCCAAGGGAGGCTTTAAGCCAGCCAGGTTCCTCCTTAAATTTGATTTATTGAAAGTTCTAAAATGAAAAGATGTACCTGATACAAGGCATGAGCCCCACACATCTCCGCTTTAGGAAGTTGTTCACCTAATTGGAACAAATTTAATCAATGATAAATTAGGAGGAAGATAGGAACCCTCTACATAGAAGCCTCTAAGGCCATTTTTAACAAGCTTCCTTTGAATTATAAGGACCCATCAAGAAGACGAACATGGTAGTTTATGTTCGAGGCCCGTCACGAACATGATCGAGACATGATGTCCAAGAAAGCAAAAATATTTCCCCCTGACCGACCAGAGGGGTCATGAATGGACCCCTTGGCCG
This sequence comes from Apium graveolens, assembly GCF_009905375.1. Lineage (NCBI taxonomy): Eukaryota > Viridiplantae > Streptophyta > Magnoliopsida > Apiales > Apiaceae > Apium > Apium graveolens. Next base: position 18,706,461 of record NC_133653.1, read on the forward strand.
ACCAGATGAGGCCGAGTAGCCATCCATGAAGATCTTTGATCGTCTAAAGGGTCCTCAGATGAGGTCCCCACCCGGTAAGGCACTCCTCGAATAAAAAATTTAGAAGAAAGTCTAAGCTACGACTTGATATTGAGAAGATTGAAGTTCAAGAACTTCCACGAAATAAGGTCCCGAAGGGCCAAGAAGCTTTATACATTGAGGTTACGTTCGACCAGGGCCTCAAGTGCTTGGCCTCTATGACCGACCAAGAGTCCTTGAAGCCGACTCCTCCACATGGAGGGGTTGGCTCGACTAGGACGTCCTCGAAAGAATGTCTCCAGACATCCGGGACTAATAGGGATGTCCCCCAAATGAAGGTTCCAAGAAAACCATGAACTAGAGCCAATGAATGCTCCTGGTGAAGACAAGAACTTCCACAGAAACAAATTTCGTGAAGAGTAGAACACTCACGAGAACCCTGCAGGGTTGATTCAGACCCTCTTGAAGGTTTTTCGGTGGAACTCATCTGAAATTCCTTGAGAATTCTTGAAAAAATAGGCGTCCAACGAGAACAAGTTTCGTGAAGGCTAAAGAGTTCATGAGAACATATTTCGTGAAGACTAGGACGTCCAAGAAAACAAGTTCATGAAGAACAAGATGTTCACTAGGAAATGATCAGAAAAGCATGGAAGAGGCTAAACACAAGTCATTAGTCTTAACTGAGGATTGATAACACTAATCACCATGATTAGCAAAACTTATAGAAGTTAGAATAAGATTAGCTTTTCATTCAAATAAGAGCCATGGCGGCCATAACTTACATGCGGGGAAGCTCTAGTCGACCACCCCACACATGGAGGCCTTTTGGCCTACTAGGAGACTCTATATCAGAGCAGTGATGGCCGCAACTTACGTGCGGGGAAGCTCCGGCCGACCAGGCAACATATGGAGGTCTTTTGGCCTACCAGGAGCCTCCATATCAGAGCCGTGACGACCACAACTTATGTGCAGGGAAGCCCCGGCTGACCAGGCAATATATGTAGGCCTTTTGGCCTACCAGAAGCCTCTGTATCAGAGCCATGACCGCCACAACTTACGTGCGGGGAAGCCCCGACCGACAAGGCAACAAATGGAGGCTTTTTGGCCTACCAGAAGCCTATGTATCAGAGCCGTGACGACCACAACTTATGTGCGGGGAAGCCCCGGCTGACCAGCCAACATGTTGAGGCCTTTTGGCCTACCAGGAGCCTCTGTATCAGAGCCTTGATGGCCATAACTTATGCTCGGGGAAGCCCCGGCCGACTAGGCAACATTTGGAGGCCTTTTGGCCTACCACAAGCCTCTGTATCAGAGCCTTGACGGCCACAACTTATGTGCAGGGAATCCCCGGCCGACCAGGCAACATTTGAACGCCTTTTAGCCTACCAGAAGCCTCTATATGAGAGCCTTGACGACCATAACTTATGCGCGGGGAAGCCCCGGCCGACCAGGCAACATTTGAAGGCCTTTTGGCCTACCAGAATCCTCTGTAGCAGAGCCTTGACGGTCACAACTTACTCCGTAGTGGCCTTGGCCTTTCAGCCAACAAATTTAGGTCTTTTTACTCACTAAAGGCTCTTGTGGAAGAGCCTTGAGACCCTCAAAAAACTTCTCTAGAGGCCTCCCAGAGTTGTCCTCTGGAGATGTTTGGAAAAGGAGAACTGCCAGTGGAACCAAGTTTTGTAAGGACTAGAACGTCCACGAGAACGAGTTGGTTGGAGTGCATAAACATCCTGCAAGATAAGTTTAAGCAAATTTAGTGAAGCACAAGAATTCCTACAAAGGAAAAGTTTAGTAGAACATAGAGAGGTTAGCAAGGACGAGTACAGAACGTTCATCAGGATGAGTACAGAACGTTCGCTGAAACAGCCGTAGCTGAACCCTGAGGAACTCATAGGCAGCTTTGAAATTAATTCCATGGGCTATCAAGGACCACAAGGGCATAACAAGGTTAGTAGAAACCCAGTACTCTTAGTGAGAAGTTAAAAAAAAAAGTGGGGGGCAGGAACCCCTGGGCAACCACCTCCAGGCCAACCAAGGACTGGCCGACCAGAACCCTCTACCCGAAAGTGGTCGAGCAGCCCATTTTAGGGTCTTGAGGTCGAGCAGAGCCTCCTGCCCCCGGAGGTTCTGCTCGACCCCGAGCTCCCTTTTCGATAGTTTTTGAAAAATTTCGAAAAAAATAAGAAAAAATCAGAAATTTTTTAATTTTTTTAAATTTTTAGGATTTTGAGATTAAGCCCAGATTAGGGCCGATTAGTGAAATTAAGCCCCAGTTAGGGCCGATTAGTTTATATTAAGCATAATTACCCCAAGTTACGGATAATTAGTGATTGGTATGATCGAATTAGCCCTGATAAGGGCCGTTTAACCCATTCACTCTTTTAATTAGTGTGAATTAGGGATAACTAATATCTCATACATACTGATTAGTCTTGATTACCCCCGATTAGGGCTGATTAGCCTCGATTAAGGCCAATTAGTGCATTATAACTTAAAATTAGGCTCCTTTAAGCCTAATTAGCGACTTACACATGGCAATTAGCCCCGATTAGGGTCGATTAGCCCCGATTAGGGCAAATTAGCCTCGATTAAGGCTAGTTAGTGTATTATAGCTTAAAATTATGATCTTTTAAGCCTAATTATCGACTTGCACGTGGAAATTAGCCCCGATTAGGGTCGATTAGCCCCGATTAGGGCCACTTAGTAGCTTTCACCCTATAATTAACCTTGACGAAGGTTAAGGGGTGATCAACGCTCGGTTTATAGTCCTGATTAGAACCATTTAGTGTTGAACACCATCCAAATAGCCCCTACGTGGCCCTTAAGTGTATATTCACATGCTAATAAGCCGTTGTAAATGTGTAGGTCGCTCCACACTTTACGATAATGCGGAGATACCAATGAAGGGCCGATATCCATGAAGGGCCGATACCCGAAAATGGCCAAAACGTACCCCAAGTCGCAATTAGACCATTATAACTTCCACGAAAACTTGAGCAGTATTCACGGAAGTTGGGGGAAAATGATATAGATAAAAATAAGTCCTAAAGACACATTAATATCGCATTAATTGCACTTGGGATTCTTGTCCGAAAAGTCTAACACATGCCTTTCTGGTCCAAGCTTCGTAGCAGGCCTGTCTGGTTTAAGCTTCGTAACTGGCCTAAGACGGCCCAAGCAACCAAGGCCCACCAGCGGAGGTCATCCAAGTCCACGAACACGAGATGTTCACGGACTAGGTCCAATACGATTGGAAGAGCATGTTTTCTAAACGGACTCAAAGTTCTACATATAAGGTTCGGGATCCCCTTTCCCAAGGGGACTCCTATTCACCATCTAAGTTGGAGACTTGTCCACAAAGTCTCCCAACAGAAGTCTAACCCTAGACTCACCACTATATAAAGGGCTCTACCCCTCAATCTAGAACTACGTTTTTGGCTTGATTCCCTACAATATAGAGATACGTAGACATCTTGCTAGGATCGATAGTCCCGAACGCAAGAGCAGCCATTAAAGATCGAAGCTCACCAACCCTAGCATTAAATACTAAAGTACTCAGGTTTTTATTCCACAACAGTATGTATGTAGGAAAAAGTGAATATTTATAAAAAGTGAATATTTCGGGAGCCCATAATCTAAAACAAACACAGCAAAATGGGTGCTCAAAAATAGAGGGAGGAGAAAGGAGCAAGAAAACTAGGAGCGTGATAGAGAAAGTGAAAGAAAGAGCAAGGAGAAAGAGAACAAGAAATGGCGATTTGATGAAAGAGAAAGAAAGACCTCCGAATAAAGGTGAAGGAAGAGCTTCACACTCTAGACATACTCTAACCCGCTCTTTACACATTCTATAACTTGATAAGTACCATACTCTAACTATATATATAAATTTATATTGTTGGGTCTTAGTCTAAACATGTCTTATTTTCTATTTATTTTATTTAATTTTATTTTGTGTATGAATAAACAAAGTGTATGTTGTAGTATCAGACTTGGTCTGATGTAGTTGCTATTTAGTAGGTGTCCAGTTAAGTATGCGTGGAGAAAAACCAGGTGAACTTCCCTGGTCTTTAGGTGCTTTGAGTGTCAGTTATCTTATCTATAAGGTCTGTATTATTCATATAACTCAATAATAATCCCAGTTGTATTTTCTTTTAGAAAACTATCAGCTTAATTCCTTCAATGTTAGTTTAATCTTAACATCTGGTATTAGAGCTTTCTTCCACCTGGTGAGCATTCTATTGACAAGCATGGCAATGGAATCAAGTATAGGCAAGGAAGGACAAATCGGCCTAAGCTATCCCATGTTGATGAGGACTAACTACACTGCATGGGCTATGAAAATAAGATCTTATATGCAAGCATACGGTGTGTGGGATTCAATAGAGCCCAAAGATCCAATGGCCAACGTCGATGATAAGATCGATAAACGAGCTTTGGCCATAATCTATCAAGGTATCCCAGAAGACCTATAAATGACACTTGCAGAGCAAAAAATAGCTAAAGATGCTTTGGGAGCGATTAATACACTATCATTGGGTGCAGGGAAGGTTAAGATGGCTAAAGCTCAAACTCTAAAAGCGGAGTTTGAATCCTTAAGCATGAAAGATTCGGAGAATTTAGACAATTTCTGCATGAAATTAAATGGCCTGGATGCAAACATTAGGGCACTTGGAGAGACAATTGGAGAAGAGTATGTTGTGAAAAAGCTGCTAAAGGCGGTTCCAACCAAGTTTCTAGAAATTGCTTCAGCCATTGAGCAATTTGGAAATCTGGGAACGATGTCAGTTGAGGAAGTAATTGGTTCTCTAAAGGCACATGAGGACCGTTTATCTGGACAGGTAAATAGCAAAGAAGAACAACTCTTATTGACGGAGGAGGAATGGTCAAAATATGAGAATAATAGTGGAAAACTCTTGCTTACACGCGATAAATGGCTGAATAAATCAAATCGAGGAGGGTCACAGTTTGGAAACGATTATCATCAGGGAAGAGATAGTCAAGGTGGATGTGATAGAGTTGTCAGGATAAAAATTTAATGCTTCAATTCTGGAGCTTATGGATATTTTGCGGCCGAATGTAGAAAACCAAGAAGGAACAGCCTGCAACGAGGAGAAGCTAACCTCACACAAATAAATGACGATGAACCTGTACTTTTGATGGTTATGAATGAAGTTTATGCAGATGAAGTAATACTTTTAATTGAAGGTGTGCGCTCTAACATAAAGGAAATAGAGGAGAATACTTGGTACCTAGACAATGGGGCTAGTAACCACATGACTGGACGTCGTGATAAATTTAAAAAATTAGACAAATCGGTGAGAGGACAGGTGACTACAAGAATAATGTCAATAAACATCACACATTAGACATCGGTTAACTTTGCCACTGATGTTAAAAGAAGTATTGACATCACCCAATGTTTTTGTGATGTCTTTGTTCTTTGTAGACATTAGTTATAATTAAACCGATGTCTAAATTTCATCAAAAATAAATAATTTCGCGTCCACCTTTTCTTTCCCCCTTAGTCAAATTTTCATTCAGTTTTAGTTGTAAATTCCCCCGAATCCCAAAATTCTCCCCCTTAACCAAATTTTGGTTCCCTCCAAATCAATCTTCAGACACAAAATCAAAACAAAAAACTAAAAACTAAAAAATCAAAAATCAAAACTAAAAACTAAAAAATAGTAAACTGTTCTCTCTCTCTCTCAAACCCCTCTCTCTCTCGAACTTCTCTCTCTCTCGAACCTCTCTCTCTCGATCGAACTTCTCTTCCCTCAAAATCTCTTTGAACTCTGACCATCATCTCACCATTACAATCTCTCGAACATCTCTCTCTCTCTCTCACCTATCTCTGGAACCCCTCTCTCTCTCTCTCTGAACCTCTCTCTGCTCTCAATCTCTCCATTAAACCTCTTTCAGTTAACCTCTCTACTTCGGTAAGTGTTGTATCTACTTGAATCGAGCTGGTCTTCTCTGCATGAAGACCGGTTTTAAAAGTTGAGGATTTTTTAATTCAAAACCCTAATTTTGTAAATTGGGGTTTTTTCTAATTTAAAACCCTTATTTTTTTATTAATTTAGTGTCTAAACTTGTTGCTAATACTTTTCTTCTTGTTATATACAGGACATAATCTGAGAAAATAATTTAAAAACTATCGGGGTCAGTATCATGGTTCGATGTGAGCCGGATGTGTTTGGACATGAAAAAACAATTTATTTTTGCATGAGAATGTTATGTCTTTATTTGTGTTTGAAATGCTTGGCCGAGCAGTAGTTGCATGTTACATGGCGTAAGTTACCTTTTTTTCTTTTTAATGATCATTTCTTTTTAATGGTTGTAATTTTACAGAACTTGCATTTTAATATCAGCACTCTTTCGATAGGTACTTGCATTCTGAGATTAGTGAAATATCAGAACTGGCGGAGACATTTGCTTTTATTGATCCCGGATCCATATATCACGTGAATGCTAATTTTGAAGCATAGATTTTAAACCGGTTGACAGAGGGTAACCTGGATCGCCTATTCTATCGTCCGCATAATTAGAAGTAAGTACTTATTGTAATACTGAAAATTAAAAACATTAATATTACAGTACAAACTTCTATGTGATATGTCCTATCTGTATTTGTTTTTTTATTAAAATAGTATGCATTGGATTTTGGTCGTTATCTGGGAAGGGGAAATATAACTTCTGAATCCACTATCTCACCCGACACAATTTCCAGAACTAGAAAAGGCGTTGTAAAGGTTAATTTTTATTAACGTAACAGGTTGGTATAATTGCATGTTCATTTCTGTACATTGTATGAGATTTTATATTTTTTATGCAGGGCTTTGAAAAGTTACAACTCTGAAATCGGTAGGGAAACAAGATGGCCAAGGCAAAGTTTCATAGTGTAAGTATAATAGATCGAGTACCTAATATTTGTGCTTAATATATATGATTTATTTGACATGCCTGATTTGTCTTTTAATTAATAAAATAGGGATCTCCCAAACAACCCGGTGGGATTGAATGTACGTATGTAATAATGTGATATATGAAAGAAATTATCGATGATGACAGGTTGAATTTTGCTAAAAAGGTATTACTTTGACGCTTCTAGTTTGCTATATACTGAGATATGGTTACTTTTCGATATGGTTACTTTTCATTCATGTACTAAATTTTATTTGTTTTAAATTTGTAGTGGTTGGCCAAGACTCGATCGTGTTACAGCATTGAACAGCTAGATGAAGTTTGCATTGAAGCCCTGCAGTTCATCCAAGAGCATATCTGATCAATTCTTGTACTCGAGGTCTTTTCTTTTTGCGTAGTCATACATTTGGCAATTTAGACAGTTCGGTGTAGTAAGAATGTAAGTGTATGAATGTTGGGGTTGGTGTATAGGTTTGCAAATACTGGGGGTTTGCAAATGTTGGGGTTACTGTAGTTTTTGAATGATTGATGTAGATGATGGGGTTGGTGTTGATGATTTTTGGATGATTGATGTAGATGATGGGGTTGGTGTTGGTGGTTTTTGGATGATTGAATGGTTAAATGTATGAATGATTGACTGGTTGGATTTGTGTGGAAGCTTGTTATTCCAATGTTTTAGTTTTTGTTATGTAGTAAAGGACATGGATTTTATTTATAACAAATGTCTATTAGTAATGAGTACATGGCTTTTTTAGAAAATTAGTGATGTAAAACTTCACACACTTTGGTCTATAAACTTCTTACACATCACTTTCAATTAAGAAAATGTGATGTCAAAAAAGATAATGTGCATCACTTTAAGGTAAAAAACTGATGTCAAAGAAATCCAGGTTCAAGTCTAAATGAAACATAGAAATCACTTTGTTTAAGATAAAACTCATGTCAAGTAACATTATAAACATCACTTTTAACCAAACAAAACTGATGTCAAAAAACACAATGTACATCACTTTTAGACAAACAACTGATATTAAAGACTAACATGTTCAACTTTAAATAATATATAGATATCACTTCATTCTAGAAAATACTGATGTCTACACGCTAAATTAGACATCACCTTTCATTAAAGAAACAAATGTTTAATATGTCATTTTACATCACCTAAATGTGAGCAATTAGAGATATGAGCTCGAGGATGCATTTTCTAATTAAATTCAATATAGTGTATTCAACAAGATTTTGTGTGTTGTTGGCCAGTGTATGTTGTTGTTCAACAACATATATATTTTAGGAAATTTATCAAAATACCCATATTTTCTAACTTATTTTCAAAAATACAGTAAAAATTGCTTATGAGGTTGGATGATGCACAAACATGCATAAGAGATTGAAAAAGTTATAATTCATGTCCATTATAAATTATTTTTATATAAAAAATTACAATTTGGATATTTTAACAAAAACTTCATTGTTATATTTTGTCTCTTCCTTTATATCTTCACTTTTAATTTTAATGCTTTATATCGGATTTTGTTTTTAACTCTTGTTTAAATACTAGCTATACTATAAATTAATTTAGATTTAAACTAAAATTTGATTATTATATAGGGACTATATATGATTATTGTATTACTCAAATGTTTTTATTTATTTCTTTTTTTCTCGATTCACGTCAATTAATTATGAATAAATAAGCATGATCGATAGAGCGGAAATCGTAACAGATGAATTTATTGAAACAATATGTTGTAAATTTTTTATTTTAAATTTGGTTGCCTCGTGACTTTAATCCAAGTTTGTGTATTCCAAGTTTATGTGTTCTTCATTATTAAAATTATATGAACACTAAGTATAGATATAAAATTTAAATTATATAGACTAATTATTTTCTTTCATGATTTGTTATTGTATAAAATTTGATAATTAATTTTTTGATTTTTTTATAAATAATTATTTAGGATTTGAATCTTATATGCAATTTTTACCAAAATTAAAATAATTATTTTTTCTTTTTAATTAAAGAATCTTATAAATTTTAGTGTTTTTGCAAGATTGATATATATATATATATGTATTTTGCAAAATTGAATCCACGTTTAACACCGAATGTTTCTAACTTTTTTGACAAAAAAACGAAAATTTTATTAAAACATTAAAACACAGCCGGAACAAACCTCCTAAGTGTAAAATAAAATTTGATTGTAAACCAAAAATAAGCTAAACAAATAGGTGTTTTATTTTCAGATGGATTAACACCTAGAATATGCAAATTCTTCAATCTAGAAACTATTACAATGACATCTTTGAGTAATCCAACCTGCATCATCAGTTTTGTAGTTTTTTTGTTGTAAAAAATAAGCTCTTCTACTATCCACCAGCGTCCCATATTTGATGTGAGTTTTATGGATCTCCCCAAATATCATACAAATTCTTCTCAGAAAAATTACCGAATGTAACAAGACACACAAAAATATCAAAACTGAACATTAAAATCACAAAAGATGGGCACATAACAACCTTGATAACAAGGTATTTAGCAAGATTTTATCTAAAAAGGATTAAATCTTGATTTTATTGAGAAAAAGAGATAAAAAGATTTCTTGGAAGAACCAAGACGAAAAAGGGAGAAAATACTGAAAAATGAAAAAGTGGCGGGTATGAATTCTAGATTTGAGAGTGGACTCTCAAAACCCTAGTTGAGAAAGAGAGAGGCTAGAGAGAGAAAAGAGAGTCCCAATGTTTCTTACTAGTAGTGTGTATATATATACTAGAGAATACATTATATGCTCAATTATAGATATGAAACTGTTATTAATGATATTTATATCAACATATGAACTATATTGTAACATAATACAAAATATATTGTGTTACCTTTGAAATACTAACAATAATTTTTAACATATAATTATTCAATATATGTGAAATTATGAAATATCTACAATTTTGGACTCACTAATCCAATGTTTTGTTGTCAATGAACTATTTCTTCCATTGTGATATCATTCATGTATTAAATATGCATAATAGTGAAATTTAATTTACGTTTCCAATTGATTTAATTTGTTTTATGTAATGTTGGAGATAAAACAAAAATGACAAATACTTATTTTTCAAATATCAAACATTTGGTGAATACGTAATTTTTAATAGTTTCCCTATTGTCATGTTCTGAAATATCATTGTGCATAACACTTTTAAAATTATATATGTTACATATGTTTATTTGTTTATCGAAATAGGGATTAAGTGATAATATATTTGAAAATATTATATATTACAATATATGTTTTGTTATATATAAATGATAGCAAAACTCTATCAATGTCGAATATGCATAGGCACTAACATCTCATAATGATTAAAAAGAGTATTTGAGTCTTTATGAATGAAAATTAACAATTAATCTGTACAATATTTTTAGACATTATGAAGTGATATGTGATGGGTTATTGAATTTGGTATGCAATCACTTGTGGGCTTGGATGTTTGATAGAATATATATTTGTGTTTATTTTAGATGATATTTGTTCCCATATTGATTATGTTTTAAAATTAATTGGACCTTTATTAATTAGTTTATAATATTTTATTGTAGGAGGCAAATAATTCTAAATCGGAAAGCATTGGAGCTAAATTAGAAGAAAATTCGGATTTAGTAGGTTACACGAGCAAGACTTATTGTTTAGGCCGAGTTCCGTTCATCAGATTTGGGTGATTTAACATCCCACGCGAATATAATGAGATTATCTTTAATTAGATAATGGTATACACTTCAAAATACATTCGGATCAGCCCAGTAATAGCAGAGAAAAGTCAACTATGAATTTTAACCGTAAAATTCCATTCAATTTTGAAAACTCTTGTTTATTCCTAGAAAGAATAAAAATACATTTTATATTAGGTTTATATTATTAGAGATAGAAGGTATATATTGATAACCACCAAGAGAAGAAGCTAAGAGGAGAAGGAGGAGGACTTTATGCTTGGAGATTTGATATCAACAACATAAGGATAATTCTTTTAACTCTATACTTGGTATTTTATTTTAATCTTCTCATGTATCCTATCACTTTTACTATGACTATGGTTAGATAGTTTATTATTGTTGGATGGCTGTTTTGAAGCCCTAAACTTTATGACAATTATACAATTTTAATTTTCTGAGATGTGTTCTTGATTGTGCCTGTATATACATCAATGCTTTCAATGCTTATAGAGATGCAAGAATCAACTATGTTATGTGGTCATCCAGTTATGTTTTGTGATTGATATCTCTATAAAGTCAATTAATCTTTCTATGTGGACATGGGATTAGTTGTATGAGTGTGTAATTCATTTTAACCTTTCTATATGGTCATGGGATTATACGAGTAGCATAACTTATTTCTATGTGGTCATGGAAGATTCACTTTCGGAACATATAAGAAGAATTTTAGAATTGTGTCATGAGTTTAGGGTGCATCTACATGCTTTCCAACTTCTTTCTTTAATTCTTTACAAACAAACATTCTTCTTGCTTACTAGTTAACTTAACAATTAGATAAACAAGACAAATTCATTCTTGATACCATTAGCAAAATAGAAGAGAAGTAAGCCCTTGATCCTCGGCGTAAATCGATACCATATTTACTCTACATTATAAATGACAGAAAAAGGGGTTTAAGTTGAGGCACATCAATTTTTGGCGCCGCGCTGCCGGGGATTGAAATTTGATTTTCTTTTATTTTGTTTTTAGTGAATATATATTTTCTTTTTCTTTTTTCTTTTTCTTTTTCATCTTTTCTCCGCCTATTGCTTGTATTCTTTCAGGTGTAGGTGGAATTTGACTAACTTACATGGAATCAATTCAGACACTTTGTGATAATGTTGGCGTGTCGATTGCTAATTTTGGGCATTCTTGTAGGGTATATCCTAGCCTAACTGAAGGGAAGAGTTGTACTTTTGAGATGAAGCAAAATATTCTAAAACGATTGCCAATATTCCGTGATCTTCCAACTGATGAGCCAAATCAACATCTCTCTAGCTTTGTGAATATATTGAATGTATGGGACCTGATATGGCGGATCCTAAAATTTTAAAGATGAAAGCTTTTCCGTTTTCTCTGGATGGAGCAGCATTGGAGTGGTTCGAAGATTTTCCTATGGGATTCACTACTTCTTGGGAGAAGCTAGCAAAAGAATTTTTGCAAAAGTTTGATCCAGCATCTAGAGTGATGAGTATGAGGAGTCAAATAGCTGGATTACAATAATATGCAACTGAAACATATGTTGAGTACTATGCTAGATTCCATAAGTTGCAAAAGAGGTGCCCTCGATATGGTTTTAACAAGGGGTGTTTGTTACACTTCTTCTACCAAGGTCTTCTTGAATGTGAGAAAAGACTGCTTAATTCTGCTGCCAGAGGTACTTTTGAGGATATGATGCATGATGTTGCCGAACAGTTAATTGCCAAGACAGCTGCAAATGAGCTGCAATATGGGACTCATTCAAAGTCAGATACAATTTTGCAGGTTGAATCTGATGAAAGGTGGATAAAAATTGAGCAAAATTTAAAGAGGATGAGTGCATTATTCATAAGTGAAAGAACACCACGGGCTCAAGTAGGTGATATTTGTGCAACTCCTGTCTATTGTGATAACTCATGTCCACACTTGATTGCACCTGGTTATGAGCATCTCAATGCCATTGGGTATGGGTATCAAGGAGAAAATCTGTTTTTAGATTCTTAAAATCAACGATGGGGAGATCATCCTACCTTGAGGCATGATGATCATAATCTAAATAGGTTTCCTGCAGCATCACACTTATTCATATTCTGGTTTCCAACGAAGTAAACATGTCTATCACGATTTAGCTAGTAGAAGTAATATTGAGAAGCTATTGGCACGGTTAGCTGAAGGATAGTTGGAGATGAAGAAGTAGTGTACTAAAGATTCTGAGGATATCAAGGAAATATAAAAGCAACTTGGAGATGTGGTTATGAAGATGAATGAAAAGCGTGATTTTTGTGCAACTCCTACAACTATGAAACCACAACAAAAGTTTGGGTATGTGCATGTCATTACAACCAACAACCTATTAGGTGAAATAAGTCTGAATTCACAAGCTAATGACATACTTGATGTGCCCATGAAAGAATCTGATCATCTACATAATCATAATGAGGAAGTGGTTGCAACAAAAGTTAAAGATAAGTCTCTTACTCTTTTTTATCCGGTTGGTATTGATACTCGCTTCGATTATGTCCCTTTTCCATACTGATGAGGTGAAGAATAAAGACCACATGGATGCAAAAATATATTTATTGGAGAGCACAAGAGAGAATACTGTGCAAGATGATCTTAAGTTTGTGAAAGAGGAGATAGAAGATGTAGTTTTTGAAGATCATGGCAAGGATTTGTTAGGGAATGAGTTTGTTGGAACGGAACAAAATTTAATGTTATTTACTAGTTGTGTAAAGGAACCAGCTCATCCATATATTCTCGAATTTGATCTTGATGAATACTTTGCTTTTAAGGATAGCCCAAAAGTTGTGAATGAGTTAGCATTGATCCTCTCTTGCAAGATTCACAGAAATTGGAGAGGCAACCTTCACCAATTCACTTGAAGTATCATGTACCATTTTCTGATTGGGGTACTAATTTTTCACTAAGTTACACAAGCCCTATTGAAATTATACTAATCGTTTGGATAACTTTCACGCTATGCAATTTTCATGATAACCTTCACATGCTAAAGATGGAGTTGATATATTGGATGTACCCACCTTGAAAGTGAATAGTATATTGTCTAGCCAAAGGTAATAAATGAAGGCGCTTATTGGGAGGAACCGCATGAATGTTGTATATATTTTAATTATGTGGTGATTATGTTTTTAGAAAGAAGAAAAAAAAATTTGCATGATCACGCAACCTTTTAGCATGCCCATGCCTACTATATCTTTACAATCTGCTATGTTTTTTCTGTTTAGCATGCTCACACTATCTTGCTGCATGCTCATGCACCCATCCAATAAGTTGCACCGTCTGTCGTCTGTTTGTTTCCAGCTGTTCTTTAAGATCATCCCATTATTGTTTCTTTGTTCGGTTTTGAACCCATGTTATTGTGTACAAGACTTTCTACATCATCATCTCAACCAATTGAGCTAGCCTCAATTTCATGATAGATAACGGACTTGACTCTATCTGTACTAAAGTCATACCTTGGAATTCAACAAGGGAGAGACAATATTTGTTTAGAATCTTTTATGTATATTTTTTTTCTTTGTCGTACGTTGGAATTCAAATGGAAGGGGAGTATTCTTAACTTTCTTTTGTGTATATTTTTTTTCTTTGTTTTTTTTGTATTTTTTAGGATTTTTTTTCTATTTCCCTTAAAATTTTTTACATTTATTTATATGTCTATATTACATATTCTAATTCATTGAGGACAATGAGTCGTTTAAGTGTGTGGAGGTGTTCTTAATATTACTAAAAAAATAAAAAAAATTGTGCATATTATAATTTAATTCATATAAATTATATTAAATCATATAGTTATATTATATATTAGTTGCATAGCATTGCATAACATAAGCATGATCTCGAATTAGTAGTAGTCCAAGTCACTCACCTATGATGATATTATGTGTAACTTGTTTTAAGTTAGTCTTGCTATGATCACTTGATATTATAATGCGTGGTGTCATTAGTGCATAACTTATTTCCCTACATAATCTTTTTATGCTCCTGAACCGAGACTTAGATATTCTTGTTTCTTGAGGGATAGCTCCTTGTTGATAGTTAGAATTTTGACTATTTATTTTTGAGTTTAGTACCTAAATGCTCAAGTTTGGGGGATGTTGTGGGATGTAAATATCTTTAAAAAATAGATTAAGAAAAAGAAAAAAATATATGAGTATCAATAAAATACATATTAAAAAAAGTGGTATAATTGACTAGGTTGGGCAATTAATACTCGGGTTATTAAGTGTGAGGGGACTTTGTGCCTAGTAACCTAAAGCCTTTTATGGTTTGGGATTGCTGACCCAACGCTCACTACATGGGTATTAATGCATAAATCTTTAGGGATCTCGACCATTGCACGGTTAAATAAACCACTTAATACATATATGTGTATAATATGATTGGCGAAGTCTGAGAGTGGTCGTAACTCACTTACCCTAAGAAGCCACCCGACCTTAGACCTACCTTGTAAAGTCTTATGATGGTCGTAACTCACTTACCCTGAGGAGCTACCTGACCTTTAGACCGAACATATAAAAAATCATATGTGTATAGTTAGTAGTATTGTTAAAATAAATGAAGACATAAAAATCCCTTGCTAAACTCGAATGATGGCTTGTTCTAAGTAACGAAGTATTTAAGATCTATTCTAGTGATCAACTTGGGAGCTATTAATTCGCGTGACTTGTCATGTTAAAACTTGTATGTCTTTGTTCTTGGTTCAGTAGAGAGCCTTTTGCTAATCTCAGCACACACACGCACTTTGCACTTGTGTGTACTATGTGGTCATGCTTTAGTGTGAGCTTGATGTGTTTAACTTGTTGCTTATCCTGGGAGTATTGTTGACTCGGTGTATACAATTATGTTTGAGATCCTTTGTAATCATCTAGTTGCATTCATGCAGGTAGTTGTAGTCTTTCATTGCTTGAGGACGACTCTATTGCGTGGGCTGGGTAGATTTTGTGGGTATATCTTCTATAAACCCTTCACGAGACACAACTCGTCCTACTAGGGCTGCCTAGGGGTTTAAAGGCTTGTTGCATGTGCTCAATACAATCATGTCATCTACGAAAGTGGAGTTAGTTAGTACGATAATTTTATTTCTCTTAATTGCCCGAGGACGTGCAAAGTGTTAAGTGTGGGGATATTTGATAGAATATATATTTGTGTATATTTTAAATGTTATTTGTTCCCATATTGATTATGTTCTGAATTTAATTGGACCTTTATTAATCAGTTTATAATATTTTATTATAGGAGGCAAAGAATTCTAAATTGGAAATGATTGGAGCTAAATTAGAAGAAAATTCGGAATTAGTGGGCTACACGAGCAAGACTTATTGTTTGGGCCGTACTTTGAGTTCCGTTCATCAATTTGGGCAATTCAACAGTCCACACAAAGATAACGAGATTCTCTTTAATTAGAGAATGGTCTACACTTCAAAATAAATTTGGATCAGCCCAGTAACAGCATAGAAATGTCAACTATGAATTTTGACTGTAAAATCCCATTCAATTTTGGAAACTCTTGTTTATTCCTAGAAAGTATAAAAATACTTTTTATATTAGGCTTATATTATTAGAGATGGAAGGTATATATTGATTGACACCAAGAGAAGAAGCTAAGAGGAGAAGGATGAGGACTTTATGCTTGGAGATTTGATATCAACAGCATAGGGACAATTCTTTTAACTCTACACTTGGTATTTTATTTTAATCTTCTCATGTATCCTATCACTTTTACTATGATTATGGTTGGCTAGTTTATTATTGTTGGATGGTTGTTTTGAAGCCCTAAACTTTATGACAATTATATAATTTTGATTTCCTGAGATGTGTTCTTGATTCTGCTTGTATATACGTCAATGCTTATAGAGATGCATGAATTAAATATGGTATGCGGTCATCCAATTATATTTTGTGATTTTTATCTCTCTAAAGTCAATTAATCTTTCTATGTGGTCATGGGATTAGTTGTATAAGTGTGTAATTTGTTTTAACCTTTCTATGTATTCATCGGGTTATACGAGTAGCAGAACTTGTTTCTATGTGGTCATGGGGGGTTCTCTATAGGTATCTTTCGGAACATATCAAACGAATTTCAGAATTGTGCCATGAGTTTAGGGTGGATCGACATGCTTTCCAACATGTTTCTTTAATTATTTACAAACAAACATTCTTCTTGCTTTCTAGTTAATTTAGTTGTTAGATAAACAAAAAAATTTCATTCTTAATATCATTAGGGAAATAGAAGAGAAGTATGCCCTTGATCCTTGGCATAAATCGATACCCTATTTACTCTATATTATAAAGGACACAAATTAGTGTTTAAGTTGAGTCACATCAATGTTCAAGTATATATGAATTGTTTAAATCAAGATGACTCCGTAATCTGCTTAGAAACTACTTGTGTTGTTGAGAATATGCTATTCAAATTTATATAATATCATATAATATCTAAGGCCCTGAATTCAAAATACTTGGGTCTAATTTATTACATATCTCGAACGGTTTGTCAGTGGAGATGTACCAAAAATCCAAAGTCTCAAGCTGATGTGAAAAACCAATCCCCTCATACATGGTTTAGCGTGAAATTCAAATTATTAGAATGCATGCCCAGATCAACAAAAATCTAGATATTCACAATTTTAAAATCTCAAATTTAATTACATATTACCCCAATTAAGAAAATTAACTATAAAATTGGTATACATTTATTGAAAGCTTAGATATTATTTTAACTATAAATATATATTGTTTAAGCCCATTTAAACATTAAGAGTAGTCTACCAACTACTATATTATCAAACTCTAAACATCCAAATTTTTATTGGTTTCATGTTTCATCTGGTAGTTTAAAATATTTGATTAGTTGAATAGTATTATATCAAATTTTAATATTTTATAACTTACAAAAAAGTTTAATATTCAAATCCTTAGATACCATATTAAAATTAGTTTTCTTTTAAAGTTCAAAAGTTACAAACATAAAAAAAGAACACCTTGTCTATTATTATCTATACTAAATTTTAATATTAATTATTATCTATACTTGACTTTAATATAGGGAAATTTGGTATAATCTCGTTAAACCATTATCCCTAATTTTGACTATTTTACATGTTTTAAGAAAAATAAAATTTATTAAATAAATAATACTATACATCTACTAAACTAAATTACTAAACTATTAAACAAAGTCTCCTGATTGTGCTAAACTAAGAGCACAACTAACAATCTAAATATGATATAATATGATTTAACCGTTACCAACTTATCTTAGTTAACTTTTTTACATGTTTTTTGAAAAAAAAAATTATTAAATAAATAATGATATACATCTACTAAAATAAACTACTATAAAAACATATTCTCCATGCACCTAAACTATGACTATAATCTAACAAACCAAACCAAACCAAACATACCCAGTATATCCCCCTTAACGCACGGTCTGGGAGGGTAAGATTTATGCAAGAATTAATACCAACTTCAAACATACAAAAATCCGAACACTTAAATTGAAAAGATTTGAAACAAAACTTAGCCCATGATATTATTCACATGAGATTTACCTAATTACTTGTTAATTGTTACTTTGTCGCCTACAAGTTGCAGATTTCGAATTTTGATATGAGAAATCGAAACTCAATCTCAAAGTCTAGAAAGATTGTGTTGCATGATTCTTGGTTCCACCCAGAAAATATAGAAAGTTCCACCCGGAAAGAACTACAAATAAATGGTTGAAGCAAGTACAAAGGCCAACCTTATATATAGTACACCACCTGACTACATTGTCTCCATTGAAATGCATTTATATTAAACAATCTGAGTCGGATTATTAAAAATTAATATTTAATCAAGGCTATTTATTTATTGGGTATTATTTTAACTATATTGGACTCAGTCACGGAAAACTTTTGGGCTAGGGCGAGCAAACTTTTGGGCTAATGTCGCCCAAATTTTCATACAACCGCACTCAATCGACTTTCTCCGACTCAAATACCCTAACTCAATCGTCTCTCACTTTCCGCACTTCCACTCTCCCTCGCTCTCTACTCTCTCTTTCTGGCTAATCTCTTCGGGCTAATCTCTCTGAGTACCACCCTCACTTTCTCTTGACACCACTTTCAATCTCTGGTAAGAAATTGGGATTTGGGATTTCTAATTAGGGCTTAATTGAAGTTAGGAAGTTAGGGCTCAATTGATTTGTTTATGTTTATTTTATCTTAAACCTCCTATAATCTTATATATATATATATAATTTTAGGTATTCTAATAATTAGGGCTTTGCATTTCAAGGCTATGATTTAAGGTGATTTCAAATTCAGGGCTTCGTTTTGATGTTTATGTTCTTAATCTTTATGCTTATTTGGTTTATTTTATACGAAATAGAAGAAGCTCGCTCTAGCTGCGTTTATAATTGTTCCTAGTCGTGAGATGTGTCAAAAAGTATTGCTCATTTTTAGTGTTGTTTTGTTTGGCATTATTGAATTAAGAAAATGTATCATGTGTCAGATTTTAGTTTTTGAATGTGGTATTGTGGACATAAAATAGGGTGGGTAGGTATTGAATTTAGCTGTGCTTCAAGCAGAGATTGATTATGATTATAAAGTTGTTAACTTGTTTAAAGGTGAACAGCTAACTCCTGATAATATTTCTTTTATATTTTTAATGGTAGGGTAATAATTGTTATCCGAGTAGTAAATAAATATAACTGAATCTAGTCTATAACTCGAGTCCAAGTTTTTTCTTATCTAACTGATTTGAGCCTATGTACCTGATTAAGGTCAAACTCGAGTTGTTTGGAAATGTTATAAATCTCCAGTTTATCTCTCATTTGAAACTAGGTTGGGAATTTAGAAGCTGAGATGAATAGGGGTGGAAACAGGTCATTTTGTTCTGTCAATGTACAATAAGCTGATATATCCAGATTTTATGATTGAGAGAACAAATATTTAAAATAAAGGTCATCCTCTCTTGCTTCCACAATACGACGTTCTTTGTGCAGGGAAATAATGAGTTTATACTCGAGAATTGTGTTAATTTGGAACTACAAGTACCAAGTAAGTTAATGTTTTTATGTTTTAATCAGTTGTGTCTCTGTTTTATATTTTACAATACAAACATATATTTGAACTGCCTTCTTAATTTAGCTTTAATATTATAGAAATATGGAGAAGTCCTTTAAATTTGCTGAAACGCGTGGTACATTTCCATCATCCCTTGTATCCTAATGATTTAGATTTATTATCCTGTAAGTTTTATACTAGTTTATGATGGATTACAAGACCAACTGTGATTTTATATGATTGTTAGCATTTAGATGTACAAACTGTATACCTGAAAAATATTGGTTTATAGTTGGAGCCAAGAACAAAATGATTCGCATATACAACTACAACACATAGGATAAGATTAAAGAATTTGAAGCACACACAAACTACATCAAGTCATTGGATCTGCATCCAAGCCTTCCATATGTTTTGTCAGCGTCTCATGACAAGCTCATCAAGCTCCGGGACTAGGAGAAAGGCTGAGAATGCACTCAATTTTTTTGGCAAGGTAAAACATATATATTTACACTTATTATTTTTCTGGATGATTGACTTGTATATTTTTTAATTTACTTCTAGGTTTTTCTTGCCAACAAAAGAGACTCATTCTTTTTTCTGTTATTGGATTCATTTGTGTTTCCTTGATTAGTGTCGTTCTTTTAGCAAATATTATATCCGGATACCTTTTTAGAAATATGAATGCATTACAGTGTCATTTTACAAGAATGTATATGGGATTAAACAACTCCTTAGCGGGCCCTGTATTACGATCCGATAATATTAGAAGGTCCTCCTTTTTACAAGGGCATTATTATGTATTCCACCGTAAATTAAAGCATTTTGCAAATTTGCGTGAAGATTCCATTCGTGAGATACTTCATTCGTTGGAATATTCTTCTTTGGTACAGGTTTATTCAGTTTAAGATGCCGCTTCGAGTGACTTGAAGTGCCTTGCATAGAGGAATTTGGTCGAGAATGGCAAATAAGCATATTGTTCCACAGGTTTGTCTTGTGTATTTAAACTTCACTTCTTAGACCTTTTCATAAGATATTTTGTGAAACTTTATGATTTCCTTTAAATTAATTCAAGTCCATGAGGTTGGCCATTATTTTTTCTATCACTATTGTAATGATTATTCTTATTGCTTACCTATTATTAAAAGTTTCTTCCCTGTAAAGCAACCACCTATTTCTGTCAATGAAATGAAAATATTAGGTTGCTAAAAAGATCCCACAAACTTTACATAGTTATTACAAACAATGTTTGAATTGGTTACCCCTAACTTGTTTGATTCTTCTTTATTTATCATCACTAGTACAAAAACTACCATATGTGTCACCTTATTTCTGTCTGTTGTAAATAAAACAGACATATAAAATATCTAATATGGCTATTTAAACCTAACCTGACGTATATGCGAGTTAATGATATGTTTTTGCGTCTGTCTTTCCACTGCCAAGACACATAAGACAATGATATATGCCTGGTAATTATCACATACGTCTCTTGAACCAATATCAGTCGCTTAAAAAGTAAGTAAATTAAAAATTATGGAGTATTTCCTAATTTTCCTTGTTAAACCGCCGACCCCCAATTTAAACAATGTTACTTCAAACCTTCTGAATAACTTTATCCCTAATTATAGAAGTTGCAATTATGCCCATCCACCAGCTTCGATTCAGTCGTAATCTGCATCTTCATCTACAAGTTGAAAGCCCAATTCACCCTAATCTTTATTTTGCTAATCTCCGTATTGGTTAGATTTTGCAAGCCGTAATTTACCATCTACACCAATTCACAGGTAACAATTATTTTTGTATCTAGAGTTTAGTTGTATAGTACCTCTCTTAATGGGGCAACACATGAAAAGACCTCAATTTCCGTGTTTATGTCTATAATTGGTATATGTATGTGTATATATGACGTGAATAAATCTTAGTACAATAAAAATTGAGGAAATGAAAAGAAAATATGGGGTAGTGTTTTGAATCTCCTGTTGTAGTCTAACAGTTGCTTTAAAGAGTTCACAACCTTAGAGTTAGTTCTTTGTATAAGTTCTTAGAATTTTGGGTGCCTCTATGAATAAAACCGCGATTCTTTTAGTTTGCATATGCTATTTCACACATCTTGTGTAGGATTTTGTTGAGTCATAATGTCCTATTATGTAATTTGTTCTTTTTTATTTATACAAATGTCAACTCATGTGTATATATGTATTTTGATACAAGGGGTGATTTGTTATACATATGTATTGTTTATCTTTTCAGCTATATAAATTGAAGTTTCTGGGTGTTTGATTTATTTTCTAAGTGTAGCCTTGTGATAAAATAAATATTCTTTATTTGATTAAATCTCTAGCCCTAGGAACACACGGTATGCATACTATTAAGTCCATGAAGCACGGCTATATTTGGAACTAGTTATCAGTTAGAATATGAATGTACAGGGTTGGCTTTGCATTTTGAAGTTCTTTAAATCATTGATTATGTACACACTAACATTAAATTTTAAGTTATCTCCTTTCCACAATGTATACAATGTATTTTTCTTGTGGAAACACTAACATTAAATTTTTCTATAAAGATTATGTACTCATCCTGGAAAAATAATGACAGTACCGTTACTTTTTCGGTACATAACCCACCTTTCTGCAAACGTAAAAGGAATTATTTGTCCCCATCTACCATCTTTATTTCCACCAGAAAAGTAATTTTCATTAAAATTAGCTCCATACACCCAAAAGATGGGAGTCGGGATAACTGTTAATACAAGTTTACTACATGTTTTTAAAAGTTTTTAGAGTAGTCCTGAAATTCCTAGAAAGTAATTTCAACCCATGATTAATACACTAAGCATCTCCAGAAAAGTTGGCAGGCAGGTGAACTATTTCCTTGTTAAATATTTTTTAACTATTATAATGAGTTTGAATTTAACATATAAATTATTCTCTGCCGCATTAAAGAAGCAATGAGTTGCTATAAAAATTTAATTTGGGTGGACTAAATAAAGTTCTATATTTTAGAAGATTTAAATGTATGCATTTTGTTTTCAAAAATTTAAATGCTCAAGTGATTTTATTTATTGTCTTTCATTTACGATTAAAATTATTGTACTACTTTTTTCTAGTCCAGCTGTACATGTAAAATGATAGCCAAAGGTCACATATCTTTTCTAGATACTACCGAACCCCAACCTTAAATTTAGTGCAATATAGTATGTTACAACCATAGACATCTATTCATTTGTGTATGTTTTAGCTAGACTGTTTCTTGTAAACAGATATATGTAGCTTAATAAAATAAATCGTGTCTTTTCCGTTCTTGGAACCTCATAATTCATAACTTTTTTAAGCAACTCCAAATAAACTTTTACGTGTGTTGAAAAAAACAGATGCAAAAGTTCATATTTTATGTGGATGTTTTATGTTATACGCGTATGTTCCTACATACGCAATAAACTATATGTGTCTGTTGCCCAACAGCAACATATACTCTTTAACTATACAACTCCTCCCTACGCGTCAGTTGAGAACAGACGCAAATAACCTATTTCAAGAGATAGGCAAAATGATAGGCAAAGGTCACATATCTTTTTTAGATACTACGGAACCCAAACCTTAAATTTGTTGCAATATCTAGTACATTACAACCATAGACATCTATTCATTTGTGTATTTTATGTATGTTTTAGCTAGATTGTTTCTTGTAAACAAATATATGTAGGTTAATAAAATAAATCGTGTCTTTTTCGTTCTTGGAACGTTATAGTTCATATCTTTTTCTAAACACTTTTTTAATGACATGTAAAAGGAACATTTTAGGTCCATTTTTTAGCTTTATAGTCTGTTATGAGCAGGTGCAAAAACCTTTTTAGGTCTGTTGAAAAAAACAGATGCAAAAGTTCATATTTTATGTGGATCTTTTATATTATAGGCGTATGTTCCTGACAAAAGCAATAGAAACTATATGTGTGTTTCCCAACAACAACATATACTCTTTAACTATACAACTCCTCACTACGCGTCAGTTGAGAATAGAGGCAAATAACCTATTTCAACAGAGGCATATGACAGTTTTTGTACTAGTGCATGTTTTGTGATTCTTTTATAGTTTTATCATGTTCTACTATATATATTTGTGTGTGTGTATATATATATGCCCATATGATAAAGTAAATAATTTTTAGTATTGACTTGTTAAAGTGTTTTGGCTCTTGCACATATACTTGCACTATCATTGTTTTTATAGTTACATTACACAACCGCTGATCATCCTGAGTTCTGATAAATAATTTGCATTCTTTAAATTAGATATTGGTTTAGTTTGAATTTATTTTCTGTTCTTTTTAAGATTTATTATTTTGAGCAATTTTTTTTACTGTTAGCCAACAATATACACGGCTTTGCAATTACTCCTATTGTGCAAATGATGCAATTTATAATTAATTTTATTTGTAATTTGTTAAAAGTTTGTGTTTTTTGTTATATAATATGTTTTAATGCAAGGTATTGGAATTAATAATGTGACATTGAACAATAATAATTTTCAAAGCAACAAAGAAGAAGACGAAGATGAAGATGCTGGTCAGTATGTTTATTTTTCTATAGACTCAAAATCTAGTGTCATCTAGTAGCTAATCCTTTGGGATACAGCAACTAATGTCTAGCAGCTTACTTTTTAAAATTAAAAGTCATAACATATTGTGGATATATTGGTCTCCTCTAGAGGCTCTGTAATTATTTCGCTAATAATAGTCACATTTTCTTGTTATATTTGACCAAAATCAGTCATTTTTACTAATTTGACCAACTCAAATGTGGTCATATTTATAAATTTGACTATATATTAAACCAATCAAATTTATAAAAATGACTGATAATGTGTCGGTCAAATTTATAAATTCGACTGTCGTCTGTCATATTTATTTATAAGAGGCGGGAAATTCAAATTTTATCAAAAATTTAAAGTCAAAAGTAAAAATTTTAAATGACCATTTTCGGTTAATTTAATCTGTCAATTTTATTAGTTCAAAAATAAACGGTCAAATTTAGTCGGTCATATTTAACTAAATATGACCGATTTTTCTTAATTTGACCAGCCTAAAAAAGACTGACATAATGTGGTCATATTTAATCAAATATGATTGGGCATTCATACTTGGTTAAATATGACTGAAATTTTTCCGTCATATTTAGCCGTTTTTATTGTAGTGTCTTGTATTCAAACTCAATCTCTTCCAAAGATATATAATAGACCAACATAATTATATAATTATATTGACATTTTATGCATGTGAAATGTCATATTCTCGGTGTTGGTTATGAAATTTTAGAAAAAAGTTACCATTAGAAATTGACCACTAACTTCCTAAAAACAATACCACCATACCACTTCATACACCACATGTGAAATGACATATTTGTTCAGTGTTTGTTATAATCAAAATTAATTTATTGATAGGTATCATCCAAGCCAAACCACTAACAGTTAAATCCCATCTTGCCCTTGTACTCACTGTGTATGTCATGTTATGTCATGTTATTAATTGATTATTACTTTAAATTTTTTTAATCTTAACATTTGTTATACAAAATATTATTAGATATTATAAGTATTATTTAATCGATTCCGACAAATCATTGTTTAAATAAATTTTATCCGTGCACTATAATTGGAAAATTTAAAGAATATTAGTCCATTTTCATCGGTATCCTTGAAAATAACTATTAGATCAAATCTTAAAAGGAATGTAGTCCCATGATGGTATAAATTAACCCATATACTAATAAAACTTAACTCATGTATTAATAATTCCTCCGATTAGAATTTCGGTATTAAATCCTCTAAAACAAATAATTTTTATGTGTTTTAATCATGAACTTAATATGTGTGTCGTATGAGAGTAAAATTTGGCATATTTATTTTTTTATGTGGTATTGTGTTTATTAGCTATTTCCATTATTATAACTTAAATGATAACAATTTTTTTCATATTTTTCTTTTTCATATTTATTAATTCAGTTACTTAAATATTATAATTCCAGTTACTATAAAATGAAGGATAGTTACAAAAAAAACAAATGTGAACACTTGCTAGAATTTTATAGTTCTGGATAATATCCAAACAAATAATTTTTTTAGAAACTAATGGCTTATCTAAAGAACATTCCCACTTTCATCTAGCTTGGGATTTCACTGCAAAAATAATATTGTTGTTGTGTCCATCCTCGATACTTTCCCTGACTTCCAACTTAAATCAATTATTTCTGGTAATTTGATTTTCGGGATATCAGTGGATGAGAATCAAATCCTGCAAACCATGCATTCAAACTTTATCTGAGTAAATAATTATCTCTTAATCAATTAAAAGGAGCACATTATTGTGACCAAGACATATCCTTAAAGGGAGACAAGACTTGATTTACCAGTAGCCTTTGCATGCTTAGTTGAAACTGGATTTTCATTGGGCAAGAAAGGACAAGATCTCTTTGCTTTTCTGCTCCCTTGAGCTCTAACGAACTCTTGTCCTGTGAACGTATAGACCGTTTAAGTTAACAATGTATTATCCAACAATATTAGTATACGATCATTTACTTGGACTTCAGAATGGGTATTATTACCATTGCTTGAAGAAGGCCTTTCCCCTATTTGTTGCAGTGTATGAGTTCCGATACCTTTTCCAGCAGGTGCCTTGTTCTCCACCCATAACAATTCTTTCATTGGACGGGTTTTTTTGTACTCTCTTTCGTCGTCACTGTCAATGACATCAGTGAACACATTCAAAGCTTGATCGCCCTCTTTTACAACAGCATTAGTTCCGATACCTGGCATAATTAATTGTTATTAATTGTATTTTAATTACAATTAGGAGAAAATAAAATTCCAGCTATCCAATTTATAATTTGATCAATTTCATTTTTTCTAATTTTAATACAGCTTTTTGGTACTGGGAGAAGATTATATAATCCAATGTTAAAAGAAGAAAGCCAATATGTTGATTTACATAGTCCAGACCATTATATAATAGCTATAAAAAGAATATACTAGTGTATGATGTTTAGAATAATTAGCTTTTGTTACAGATCAAATAACAATAATTAAAAAAACAACAATTTAAAGAACATATGGATGTAGTGTTTTCAAATGCAAAGTATATTGGGAGCAAAAAATAGAATATAGAAATCACTTATATAATACATTAACATAATACCGTAACCCAACACCTCTTGGTTTAGCCTTTTTGTGGGTTTGAATCTTGTCAAAAATAAGGGGTGTGTGTCTATTTATGTTTAAGAGGGGTGTATTCAATCAAGATTTTGAAATATTTATTTGGATTTTTGAAATCAAGGGGCATTCAATTAAGATTTTAAAAAATCTTTTAAAATATGATGGTATTTAAGAAAGATTAGAAAATCTTTTAAAATCTGAGTGTATTCAATTTAGATTTTAAAAAATCTACGAAAATTTGACGACATTATTCAATTTGAATTTTTAAAAGTCTATCAAAATCGGATGGTATTCAAAAATCTGTGGATTTTTTTATTTGAAAACCTTGTGGAGTTTGATGGATTTACTAGTTCATTTTTAATCTTTTGAAATCTCTTTAAAATACATGAGATTTTGAAGAATTTCTCGAAATTTCACAAAATCAGCTACACTCTACAAGATTTTTTTATCGACTCCCTCAAAACCCACAAACAATTAAAATCAACGAATAATCTTTTAAAAACACGATAGAAGTCTATCTACCTCCATTAACCCTCAGCTTAATTGAAAAATCTTGAGCAGTAGTGCTTGAAGTGACAAAACAGAAATGAATTGAACTCAGATGAACTTTTAATCAAACAAAGTTTTAAGATACCGAATAATGATGTGTAACTTTACCGAACTAATATTCTTGTCTAAACTCGAGTTCGGTATATTCGAAATGAACACAAATCGTTCACGAATATATAGAGATTAACCGAAAACGAACTGTTTATAAACATTAAATATTATTTTAAAAAGTAATTTTTACCTATATTTTTATTTAAATTTTTTGTAAAAATTAATATTTATTTTAAATAATTATAAATTTGATTAAATATAAATTATGAATAACATATATTTTATATACAACTATTTTTGTCGAATCAAACTCGAGTTTAACGAATGAGTCGATCTCGAGCTGAACACAAACCGACCTCAAGTCGAACATCTTGAAAACTTGATTATGTTCATTAAAATTATCGAACAAATTATATTGTTCGTACTCGTTTTCGATAAGAGAAATTGAATGAAATTATCGAACTCATACAAGGACGAACTCGAACGAGTTTGACGAAAATCATGTTTTTTAATCCCTTAAGAAAATATAAGTAATGGAAATGGAATACCGCATCGAGAAACGTTGACAATTCACATTCATATTACCTGAGTCTATAGACAATGACTTTGCACTTTCTTCTAGTTCGTTCGGTCTTTTATCAGCAGCATCAACACTATAAGGGGAAATCTCATGGGCACAAGCTTTACATCGCCACCACCTATGACGAGAAACATCTAGTGATCCTCGTTGTTGCTCCCATGTACTTTTATTTATACAATTGACGGGGATGCAAACCATCGGGTTTTCATTTATCACAACAGCCACGCACTCCAAGACCACATACATAAAGTAATTTATTTATGTATCACAATTATTAAATATTAAGTAAACTACTTTTAAAAAATCTCAAGATATTTGAAAAGGATTGAATTTCTTAAAATGTTATATTCAACTGTTTCTGCACCCGTAGAGTGCACAAATCGAGCACATAACAAATTTTAAAGAAGAGGATGGGAGGGCTCGACCACCTGGGATATCATAATTTAAAATCAAGATCTCTCTAAATCTTGTCTTCTTGATTGATTCAAATATTATTCAACAAAAAAATGTTATAAAACACAAAACTTTCAAGATGTCTCGTAGAATGCATTATATATATATATATATTTCCAGGAAAGCTAAGTCCATATTTATATCCACATAGATATATTCTAGAAAGTGAGATGCATATAAGCAAGGGGAAAGAGGGTTACCTCATCGAAAAAGGCTGACAATTTAAATTCTCCTATTTTCGTAGCACATCTGAATTCATTGAGTTTGTGGATGTTGAATCTATTACGTCGGCAAGTTCATTCACAAGCTTTGGCGCACCTTCTTTGGAAGTATAAGCACAATTCTTCTTCATTCTAAAGTAAATCCATAGCACCTCTTTAGATAAAATAAAATTTTATTGGAATCACGAATCGTATGTGATATGGATAAAAATATGTCCTAAAGACACATTAATATCGCATTAATTGCACTTGGGCTTCTTATCCGAAATGTCCAACACAGGCCTGTATGGTCCAAGCTTCGTAGTAGGCCTGTCTGGTTTAAGCTTCGTAACAGGCCTATGACGGCCCAAGCAACCAAGGCCCATCAGCGTAGGTCATCCAAGTCCACGAACACGAGTTGTTCACGGACTAGGCCCAATACGGCTGGAAGAGCAAAGACATGTGTTCTAAACAGACTCAAAGTCCTACATAGAAGGTTCTGGATCCCCTTCCCCAAGAGGACTCCTATTCACCATCTAAGTTGGAGACTTGTCCACCAAGTCTCCCAACAGAAGTCAAACCGAAGCTCAGCAACCCTATCATTAAATACTAAAGTACTCAGGTTTTATTCCACAACAGTTGGCGCCGTCAGTGGGAAGACTACAACAACCATGGTGAATACAGGACGAAGAAACAATGGTGGAACAGATACTCCTGTTCCACAACGAATAGTCGCATCAGCGGTGGAAGTACCACCTCACTCAATTTATGCCTCTTAACAAGGAGGAACTGAGGCTCAGCCACAAGGGTCGAATCCCACGGCTCCTCAAGGGATGAATCCCCAATTGCAGTAGGTACATGCACCTGTGAGCTCTCATCCCGTTGGGTATCAGTACTCGATGATCGTGACCACTAACCCCCCTTACGGGATGCCTCTATACCCTGAATTTGAAGGGAGTGGACACTCTGATAGGGGTGAAGCACAAGGGCGGACACCCTAATACATACGTGGCCTGACTCCTATTCCGGAGGATCAAGAATTCTCTGGACCTTATACTGAAAGAGACTCTGAATCATCTGATGATGATGTTGCTCCAAGAAGGAGACATGCTGGCAAAGAACCAATGGCTGATATAGAACAACGCTCCAGAAGCACTCAAGGGATGATCCCCCAATACGTTCAAGAGAGGATTAGGGCTCATGATCCAAAGGTTGAAGCGTGAGCTAGAGGCACAACTGACTCCAAGACCCCCACTTGCTCCAAGACGAAGAGGTCCTCCCCCAATCATAGATCTGGATGGTCCAATACCAAGAAGGGCAGTTACCCCAAGGGCTGATCCAAGTGATCTTATACCCCTGGGAGATTCCGATGATCCAAACCCACCATTCACTGATGAGATAATGAACACTCACATTTTTAGGAAGTTCAAGATGCCCACCATCAAAGCATACGATGGTACTGGCGACCCTCCTAACCATGTTAGGACGTTCTCTAATGCCCTGCTTCTACAACCCATGAACGATGCTATTAAGTGTCAGACCTTCCCTCAAACCCTGTCGGGTATGGCTCAAAGGTGGTATAGTCGTCTGTCTGCGAACTCTATTGGATCCTTTAAGGACTTGAGCCAAGCTTTTATCAAGCAATTCATAAGTGGCATAGTGCATGAGAAGAGTTCATCCTCTCTCATCAGTTTATGAAGGAGGCTTTGAAGGTCCCTGATCTTGATGATAAGGTAGTTATGATAGCCCAACAACAAAGGACTAGAGATGAGTTCTTTAAGATGTCCCTGGCTAAATTCCCTCCCAAGAGTATGTTGCAGCTCTAGGATAGAGCCGGAAAGTATATCAAGATGAAGGAGAGTATAAAGAAGAAAGTTGTGAATAACGAACCTACTACAAACAAGAAGAGGAAGACGGATCAGGAGTATGACGCTAAGGACAAGTACCCACGAATTAGCAAAAGCTCTGACTCCTCCTCTTCTATGAAGAATCGGCAAACAAGGTTTTCTGGGTATGCGAGGTTGAACGCTCCAAGGAGCCATATCCTTATGGAAATTGAGAAGGACAAAGACTTCAAATGGCCGAAGCCAGTAAGGGGGACCCCAGGAAAAGAGACAAGAGTAGGTACTGCAGGTTTCACAAAGATGTTGGTCATGATACTGACGATTGTAGGCAACTCAAGGACGAGATTTAGTATCTGATATGAAGGGGAAAGTTTGGACGTTTCACCAAGGGTGAAGAGGCCGGAGGCCAAAAGAGAGATAATGATCGAACAAATGACGATCGGAGGGGTAACGACAGAGATCGCAACCCACAGCCCGGAGGACCAGTAATCAATATAATCTTAGGGGGTCCAATAGCAGCTGACACTACAAGGAACTCCCGAAAAGCATATGCAAGAGAAGTAATGAGCATAGGTGGGGAACCATCTAAGCGTTCTATGTTAGAGATGACACTTGAATTTGGTGACCCGGACCTTGAAGGTTTGAAATTTCCTCAGGATGATCCTCTGGTTATCACTCCGACAATTAGAAATTATCCTATTATGAGGGCCCTAGTGGACAATGGAGCTTCCGTGGACATTCTATTCCATGATACATTCATAAGGATGGGCTATAATGACTCTCAACTAACTCCATCTAACGCACCCATCTATGGGTTTAACCATGGGGAATGTAAAGTCGAGGGAACAATATAACTTCCCGTAACTATCTGGGGAGAGCCCATGGACGCCACGCAAATGTTGAACTTCAAGGTTGTCAAGGCAGCCTCTACCTACAATGCCATCATGGGTAGGAGAAGGATCAATGCTTTTAAGGATGTGCCCTCAACTTACCATATGATACTGAAGTTGCCGACTAGGAACGGTGTTGGAGAATCAAGAGGTGATCAGAAAATGGCCCGCAGTTGCTATGTCACAGCACTTAGGCCTGATGGAACCGGGGGGCAGGTTTTCCCCATAGAAGACATGGACGCCGAGAGAATGAAGAACTACGAGGAAAGCCAGCTGAGGACTTGGTCCCAATTCCCTTAGATTCCTTAGACCCGAAAAAAGTCACATACATTGGGGCATCTTTGGACAAGCCCTTGAAGGGTCGAATAACAACTTTCCTCCAAGAGAACAATGATGTATTTGTTAGGAATATGTGTATTAGTTTGATGACAAGTTAAACAAAACATTTAAGTAAAAATCAAGTGTTTGTAGCCTCAACGGATAAGACCATTCTGGCTATTCGTTGATGGAGTAGCTTTACTTAGAAATAAGTTTAGTATTATAGCACATTTCAGTTTCTGTATTTAAGTTATAATTCTTAGATGTGGGAAATTATAAATCATGTTGAATACTAGTGGATATACAAATAGGAGGGCTAATTGTAAATATTTCATGCCTTGTAATTTTGTATAAATGAAGTAGTATCAACTGATAAATTAAAGGCCTTCAACGGATGAGAAACAAAGCTTCAACGGATGTCTCTAACGCTTCAACGGATAACATCCATCAACGGATGAGTGCTTCAACGGATAAAGCTTCAACTGCTAATGCATCAACGGATAAAGCCATTAACGGATGAAAGCTTCAACGGATGCTCAGTTCAATAGCAGTTGACAGTGACAATTCATAAGCTGACAGAGGCACATGGGTTGACAGAGACAATTGGAATGTGGTAGCCTCTTGGAGGAATCAAGAAGTATTCAAAAATTCACAGATTATCCTAGATTGCATTGGATAGAGAAATGAAGAAGAAACATGTGAAGAACCTTTTTAATTATATTTGTACTTTTTTCTTCACTTGTAAACTTGGTGATATATAAACCAAGTTGCGACTAGTAATTAGTGTGAAATTTTCCAGAGCTGTTTAGAAAAATCCAGAGAGAAAATCATCTAGTTTGTACTAGGACGCAGCTGTGATCAATTCTTTGAATCACAGATTTTCTGAAATACACATCTCTGGTGGAACAACAAATCCACCAGAAAAGTTTTTGAAGCCTTTGTGTTCTTTACATTTGTGTCTTTGATATATATATGTCTGCACCTGCTCAAAGCAATTCACACACAACTATTCATCAAAACACTTAGCCTTTGAAACTGCTCAAAACTTGAAAAAGTTTTGAGATTTACATTCAACCCCCCTTCTGTAAATTTCATTGTTAGTTCCTTGGGAATAACAATTGGTATCAGAGCAAGCTCTTAACTTACAAAGAGTTTAAAGATCTATTCTACTAACATCATGAGTAAGAAGGATATTTTTGTAAAGATTCCAATCCTGGAAAGAGATAATTATCATCACTGGAAAGTGAAGATGCATCTACATCTTCTCTCTTAAGATGAAAGCTACATCAACTATATTGAAAATGGTCCTCATATCCCTCACAAGGTGGCCACAGCTATAACTACCACAGTTGCTGTTGGACAGTCTATTCCCAAGCCAAAAGCAGAATGGACTGATGAAGATATTGAAGAGGTTCACAAGGACAAGAAAGCCATGAACATTCTGTTTAATGGCCTAGATCAAGATATGTTTGATAATGTCATTAACAGCCAAACTACTAAGGAAATTTGGGATACTATGCAACTTATCTGTGAAGGTATTGAACAAGTTAGAGAAAACAAAATGCAGCTTCTCATTCAACAGTATGAATACTTTCATTTTGAAGAAGGAGAATCATTGAATGATACCTTCAATAGATTTCAGAAACTGTTGAATGGATTGAAGCTGTATGGCAGAGTGTACCAAGTCAAGGATTCCAACTTAAAATTTATGAGATCTCTACCAAATGAATGGAAGCCTATGACTGTTTCACTAAGGAATTCTCAAGATTATAAAAACTTCACACTTTAAAGATTATATGGAATTTTGTAGACCTATGAACTTGATATGGAGCAAGATGAGCTGTTGGAAAAGGGAAAAAGAAAAGGTGGATCAGTTGCACTTGTACCTGACAATGAGAAGACTGAAGCCATGAATGAAGAAAAGACAATGCCAAGTCTCAAAATTGGCACAAGCAAATCAGAAACAAGCAAAGGAAAGGAGCAAGTAGCTGAGGTTGAAGATAGTTCCAGTCAAGATGACTCTGATGATGTTGATGAACATCTAGCTTTTCTGTCCAGAAGGTTTGTAAAGATGAAATTCAAGAAAAATGCTAGAGTCACTAAGTCAAACAAGAACATGGTGGACAAATCTAAGTTCAAATTTTATAACTGTGGCATAAGTGGACACTTTGCAAATGAGTGTAGAAAGCCAACCTCTGATAAAAAGAAATTTGAGCAAGTGGATTACAAAAAGAAATATTTCGATTTGCTCAAACAAAAGGAAAGACATTTTCTGACTCAGGATGACCGGGCATCGGATGGAGCCAATGAAGATGATGATATGGAATATGTAAACCTACCCCTGATGGCTAATTATGATGAAAATGAAACTAGTTCATCAAGCAATCAGGTAATTACTACTGACCTCTCGCAGCTTTCTAAAATTGAATGCAATAAAGCTATAAATGATATATCCAATGAATTATATCATTTACGTGTTTCCCTTAAATCACTAGCTAAAGAAAACATAAGAATTAAAGAGAATAATTTGTTTTTTAAGTGATAGGAATGTTGTGTTAGAGGGTAAGGTAAATGAGCTTGAAAAGATTAAAATCAAATGCTTATCTGTTGAGAGTGAACTAGAAGAATTTGTAAAGAAAGTAGAAATTCTTTCTAAACAATTAGAACATGAACAAGATGTAATCAAGGCCTGGAAAACATTTAGGGATGTTAGTGCTCAGATTGTCAAGGTTCAGGGAATTGAATCACTCTGTGAGAATGCCTGGAAGAAAAACAAAAAGGAAGTAGAATAAATTGATGGATTGTCAACATATATGGATTCAATGGATGATGAAAGTTATCCATTAAAGGAAGAAAATGAGAACCCGTTGAAGGCTCATCAATTAAAACATGCAAGTGATTCTAAAAAGAACAATTTGAGAAATCTCAATAAGCAGTTTGGTTCAACTTCCAAGAACTTTATCAAAGAAGAAGCTAGCACATCCAAAGATGCCAGTAAGGTGAATATATGACACATGACTTTAGATTAGTTGAAAAATAGGCTTAAGATGGTTGAGGATCAAAAGGAAACTAAAAGGAAATCTAATAGAAATCGGAAGGTAGGGATTAACAAACACAACAATTACACACCTGATAAGTATGCTCCTTGAAAAAGTTTTGTGCATTGTAAAAGTATTAATCATCTATCTACCAACTGCAAGTCTGTAAAGAATGCTCACATGCCTTTAACTCCTTTCATGCCTAATATGTCTATGTCACCTCTACATGCTATGTCTGTTATATCTCAACAGAATCCTCATGCACATTTTATGAACATGCCATATGTTAATAATCCTTATTTTGCTTCATTCAGTATGCCTCAAATGCCATACATGCCTATGTGGAATAACGTGTTTGCACAATCTATGCCTTATCAAATTCAACCAAATATGCTAAATGATTCTGTGACTAACCCTACACTTCAACCAACTACATCTGAGACCAAGGTTGACCCAAAGTTACCTAAGTCAAAAGATGCAGGAGGTATGATGTCTAGGAAAAAGACTAACAAGGCTGGACCTAAGGAAACTTGGATACCAAAATCAACTTGATTTGATTTTGTTGTGTGTAGGGAAAAAGAAGGAATCTATGGTACTTGGACAGTGGTTGTTCAAGGTACATGACAGGAGATTTCACCCTACTCACATAGTTCAAGGAGAGAGCTGGCCCTAACATAACCTTTGGAGATGATAACAAAGGGTTCACTATGAGATATGGCTTCATTTCAAAAGAAAATGTCATCATTTATGAAGTTGCATTAGTTGATGGTCTCAAACACAATCTATTGAGTATCAGTCAACTATGTGACAGAGGGAATACTGTTTCCTTAATTCTGAAGCCTGTGTTGTCACAAGTAAGAAGGATAACAATGTGGTTCTAACTGGAGTTAGAAAAGGAAATGTGTACCTGGCTGATTTCAACTCTACAGATGCAGAATCAATTACTTGTCTTTTCAGCAAAGCAAGTCCAGATGAAAGTTGGCTATGGCACAAGAAGCTGTCCCATTTGAATTTCAAGACAATGAATGATCTAGTCAAAAAGGAATTAGTTAGAGGAATGCCTCTAGTGGAATTCTTAAGGGATGGACTGTGTGATGCATGTCATAAGGGAAAGCAAAAGAGAGCATCATTCAGTAAGAAGCTTGAATTTGCAATTGATGAACCATTACAACTGCTACACATTGATCTTTTTGGACCAGTCAATGTATTGTCAATTTCAAGGAAAAGATATTGCCAAGTGATTGTAGATGATTTCTCAAAGTTTTCATGGACCTTCTTTCTTGGATCAAAGGATGAAGCTAGTGAAATAATTATCAATCACATCAAGCAAGTCAACAATCATCCAGATTTTAAAGTAAGGAATATAAGGAGTGATAATGGAACTGAGTTCAGGAATTCTACCATGAGGTTGTTCTGTGAAGAAAATGGGATCATGCATGAGTTCTCAGCTCCAAGGACTCCACAACAGAATGGTGTGGTGGAAAGGAAGAACAGATCACTAATTGAAGCAACAAGAACAATGCTTGAAGAGTCAAAACTCCCAACATACTTTTTGGCTGAGGCTGTTAACTGTGCATATTACACTCAGAATATTTCTCTAATCAATCACGAAAAAGGCATGACTCCCTATCAATTGTTCAAGAGAAGAAAACCAACCTTAAACTTTCTTCATGTCTTTGGATGCAAATGCTACATTCTAAGGAATCAACCTGATCACAAAGGGAAGTTTGATGCAAAGGCTGATGAAGGGATATTTGTTGGTTATTCTGCTGGAAAATTATATAGGGTCTACAATCTAAGAACTAACATTGTTATGGAATCTGTGCATTTTGTGTTTGATGATAAAAAGATTGATGGACTAATAGATGAGGGACATCATGAAGGACTTAAATTTGACAATATTGAGATATATTGTGATGATAGTGAAGATGAGAATGATGGGGAAAGCACCTCGAAAAAGATTCAAAATCTGCCTTTGGATAATGCATAAAATGCTGCATCAGTTGAAGGTCATAAATCAGCATCCGTTGATAGAAGTAATGCAGCATCCGTTGAAAGACAAAGTGCATCATTTGTTGATGTACATAATGAAGCATCCGTTGATCATAGTCCATCAATGGATAATCAATTTACTTCATCAGTTGATAGAACTCCCAGTTCCTTTCAAAGGATCAGTAACTCAGAGGGAGTTTCAACCAATCAACACTCTATCTCACATCATGACAATACTAAGGAAACCTCATCTAGAGCTAATCCACCACCTCAATGAAATGGACCAAGAATCATCCTTTTGAATTGATCATTGGTGATGCAACATCTAAAGTGCAGACTAGAAGGGCTACTCAAGATGAATGTCTATATAGTAGTTTTCTATCACAGGTGGAACCTAAGAGAGTGGAAGAAGCTCTATTGGATTCTGATTGGATTTTAGCAATGCAAGAGGAGCTATACCAATTTGAGAGGAACAAGGTATGGAAGCTGGTACCCAAGCCAAAGAACGAGAGCTCTATTGACACAAAATGGGTATTCAGAAACAAGATGGATGAAAATTGCATTGTCATAAGGAATAAAGCTAGATTGGCTGCCAAGGGCTATTCTCAACAAGAGGGAATAGATTTTGATGAGACATTTGTTCCAGTTGCAAGACTTGAAGCCATCAGAATCTTTCTAGCCTATGCAGCCCATGCCAGTTTCAAAGTCTATCAAATGGATGTCAAGAGTGCATTTCTGAATGGAGAATTGGAGGAAGAAGTTTATGTAAGCCAACCTCCAGGATTTTAAGATCCAAACTTTCTAGACTATGTGTATTATCTGTTGAAAGCACTCTATAGACTAAAGCAAGCACCTAGAGCCTGGTATGAGACTTTGTCAAAATTTCTCCTAGATAATTACTTCATAAGAGGTAATGTTGACAAAATTATTTTCTTTAGAAATGTTAATGGCTTTACAATACTTGGTCAAATCTATGTAGATGATATTATATTTGGTTCTACAGATTATAAGCTTTGGAAAAAGTTTTCTATGTTAGTGCAAAGTAAATATGAAATGAGCATGATGGTAGAGTTAACTTATTTTCTTGGTTTACAAGTTAAATAAGTTAGTGGTGGAATTTTCATTAGTCAAACTAAATATATTTATGATCTTTTAAAGAAGTTTGACTTAATGGATTGTTCATCTGCAAAAAATCCCATGGCCACTGTCACCAAGCTTGAATTAAACAAGGCTGAAAAGTCTGTGGATATTACAAGTTATAGAGGCATGATTGGCTCACTTCTATATTTAACTGCTAGTAGACCTGATATAATGTTTTCTACATGTCTCTGTGCTAGATTTCAAGCTGACCCTAAAGAATCTCACTTAGTGGCTATTAAAAGAATTTTCAGATATCTCAAAGGGACTCCAATTCTAGGAATTTGGTACCCTAGAGAGTCTGGTTTTGATCTAATTGGCTACTCAGATGCAGATTATGCAGGTTGTAAAATAGATAGGAAAAGTACAACTGACATCTGTCAATTTCTAGGGAATAAGCTTGTGACATGGTTCAGCAAGAAGCAAAATTATGTTTCTACATCAACAGCTGAAGCTGAGTACATTGATGCTGGTAGTTGCTGTGCACAAATACTGTGGATGAGGAATCAACTATTTGACTATGGGCTAAATGTTGACAAAATTCCAATATTCCGTGATAACACAAGTGTCATTGCCATTACTGAAAATCCAGTACAGCACTCAAGAACCAAGCACATTGACATCAAGTACCACTTCATAAGGAAACATGTGATGAATAGTACAATGGAACTTCATTTTGTTCCAAGTGAAAAGCAGATTGCAGACATATTTACCAAGCCATTTGATGAATCAACATTCACAAGATTGTTAAGTGAGCAAGGTATGATTAATTATTCATAAATTCATGTCCTTGTTGTAATTTGTTTTGTAGCCTGAAATTAAATTGTTGCAAGAACAAAGTTGACTTTAAGCAAAGATTATTCTATCAATGGATATTCCCTATCCGTTGAAAGCCAAAATTGTTCTATCAACGGATGTTCATTATCCGTTGAAAGACAAATACATTTCTGGTAATTTTATCCTTCAACGGATAAAACTATATTAATATTCAAGGGATAACTATTTATGTCATCCGTTGAAGTGTCACATCAGTTGTTTTAAGTAAGTCACAGTCGTTGATTCTTTTACTTAACCGTTGATACATATATATATATACACACACACAGTTGTATGTATTTGTATTAAAGGCAGTTTTTAGAATTCATACAGTTTTCTTTATTCTCAAACGGCTGTAATTTACTTAAAAATATTGTTTAATCATTCTCCTTACATTTTAATTTGAGAAAGTATAAAAGCCCTTTGAATTCTTATTTTTCACTTTACGCTTTCTTGCAAGTTTTCAAAAGCTTTTACTCTCTTTCTCTCCCAAAACACTCAAATTTTCTCTACAACCTCTACCCAGTCTAATGGCACCAGTAGTAAAGATAATGTCCCAGTCTGGATTTGTCTATGAGAAAAACAATTTCGTAGCTTTGGTGGAAAAGAATGAAGCCCACTCAGATTATCACAAGATGATGGACTTCATCAAAAACTGTAAACTATGTTATGCAATGCTGGAAGCCCCAACTATTTACTGTGAGGTAATTGAGGAGATTTGGAAAACTACAGAGTTCAACCCCGCTGATATGACCATCATTCTCTCTCTCAAAGGTAAAGATTACTGTATTAACTGTGATGATATACAGTCCTGTTTCAAACTACCTGAGAACAATGCAATGACACCACACACTGATAATGATGTATCTAGCATGTTAGATTCCATAGGCTATTCTTTTGATTCTGCTAGTTTAGGGAGTATTAGAAGAAAAGGCCTTAGGAAAGAATGGAGTTTTCTTGGTGATGCCTTTATCAAGGTTTTCTCTGGGAAAATTAGTAATTTTGATTCAATAACTTCATCTTTTGTTAAGATGCTCTATATGCTAGTTTCTGATAGGTATTTTAATTTTAGCAACTATGTTATGCTAGAAATGGGTACCAGGTTAGGTAACAAAGCTAATAGACCTTATAACATCTACTATGCTTGATTCTTTATGTTACTGGCTAACCATGTTGCTGAAGGTTTGGTCATAACCAATGAGAGTAATGAACTCACATGTTGGGCACAAGAGAAAAGGGTCCTTTGAGACCTTTTGAGAATTAACCTCAACAATCAGGTGCCATTGGTATATTTACCAATAATGAATGCACCTCAGGTAAGTGAGGTAAATACTTCTTCAACTCCCACTACTTCCAACCCCAATATTTCTTTGCCTTCAAGAGTGGCCATGGAATCTGTGTCATTGTCCCAACAGATTCCTACCAAGGCCACCAAATCTAAGGTTTCAAAACCAAAGTCAAAGAAAGCCACATATGTTGTTTCTCAAAAGACAATAGTTGTATCAACTACCATAAACCCTGAGGGGAGTGAATAGAGTGTGAGTGGTGAGGGGACGGGTGAACATCAAGAAACCCCCTAGGATAAGGTAGGAGAGGTGAGTGGTTCACCAGCTAGCCAAGCCACAGTTTCTCAAAGGACTATGATGGTTGAAAAGGATTCAAACTCATCTCTAGTTGCATCCTCCCAAAAGGGTGCAGCTATTAAAAATAGTCCCCAACCAGGGACAAAGAATAAAAGAGGGAGGGACACTGAACCCACAGACTCACCTGTAAAAGCCTTTACAAGAAGAAAAAGGGTCAAAACCTTAGTTTCCACACAGGGTGCACACACTGCACAGATACACCCACCGGTATCTATGCCTTCTCAAATTCAGCTTGATGTGACTCCAACAAATGTGGAGTCACAACCCCATTCTCTCAAAATTGACATACATCAATCACCAAATTCTTCATCACCATCTCTAAATTTAGATATGATATTCACATCAATTCCTGATTCTCCCTCTTTACAACTCAGGGAGGAGCCCCCCTCAAATACTGATGATCATCATCTTTTAGATGATTTGTTGGATCATTAGCCAATTCTTTCAGACTTAGTTGAATAATCTGTGTCACCTAAATTAAAATCAATCCACACAGATTCAACAATTATGTCACTTTCAATTTCTACTTCCTTTCCTTTTCAAAGGATATTCCTCATCCGCTGACAAGTGGTTGTTCTTCGACGGATAAGCTTAACAGCAGTTATCCGTTGATACCATCAGTTCCTACTTCAACGGATACTCCCTATCCGTTGATAATCTCTACACAAATAAATGAATCAAATCCAAGTGTAAAAGACATGGTTAATGTACAATCACTTCTAGGATTGAGGGAATGGAGTGAAAATTTGAGTGAGAGGCTGGGTTGCTCCCAGGAAAAAGGAGAGCTTGAGAGTCTAAATATGCATGCTATTTCTTCCAGCATGGCAAAAGAAAGTGAGAGGAGTACCACCTTAGTAGGTGAAGGTGAGGGTGTGAGGAGTGCGTGCCAGGGGGAGCCCCTGATGCAAGAAAAGAGAGAAATTGAGAGAAAAGCAGGTACAGAAGGTATAAGGTGGATCCGGTCATTGCTAATGAGTCAATGATTGTGGATGATGCTGAAAAGGAAAGACGATTTCATCAACATTACAAAGTTGTAACTGATAACATTTCCTTGGATGCTGACACTTTTACTCATCCTGTGTCAGCCTATCAATTGTTGGCTACTCAGGGCAATGAGGAGGCAGAAAAGACTTTAAATCTAGTACATACTTCAGAATCTCTACAAAATGATAAAGCTGCTGTCAACTTGATGCCTTTTACAGCTGGTGAGCCATCTGAAGAATTTGGAGTAAATTCCAATGATGATGACTCTGTCTCATTTGATAAAAGCATGAACTTAGGGGGAGATAAAGGCCTAAGTTCTATTCCAGATTTACCTGAATGGGCATTGACAAAGGAGTCAACACCAGGACAATTCAATGTATCCTTAGTTAAACAAACCATGTCTATCCAAAAAGCCATTCAGAACACCTCCAATGCTGGTACCAAGGCTCTTCTTCCAGCCCACCTAGATTCTCTACATCTCATGAAGCTACAACAATTAAGACAGAATTTGAGTGTGGATGAACTCAAGAAGGATATAGCTGACTTGAAGTCCTACAATTCTGAGAAACTGGATTCAGTCATGCCCTATGGTACCATGTAGGACTTGTTACTGAGACTAAGAAGAGAATAAAATGGAAGGGGGACGGGAGCCATCTACAAACATCCAAATATCCAAAGTGCTAGTTCCTGCCATCACTACTTCTCCAACACTTCAAATCAAAGGAAAGCTTGATAGAATTGATCTTATCCAGCTAGGAGCAGCTGAGATGAAGGTGAAGGAGCAAAGGAGAAAAATTGATGAAAGGATGGAACAGGTGTTTAGCTCTACAACTTCAAAATCATTATCTGTGTAACATTGCACAAAGATTGAGCCAATCATTATGGAGCACAAGCCAGTAAGGAGGAATAAGGTTGGAGAAACTTCTTTCAGAAATTTGAAACCCATGGTACTCAAGCCATCCACTAGATTCAACAGGGACTCTACAAAGAACCCTCTAAACCTTGGTCAACCAAAAGAAGTGGATTTTCCTCTTCCAAAACCTGATGAAGACAAAGTTTTTGGTGGTAGCATCATAAAGCACAAAGAGACCAATGATGTAGTGGAAAGAATGAATATGGCTATCATTTATAGAGAGGGAAAGAGTATCTGTGTGATGCAAGGACATCCCAAATTCTCAAAAGCCAAGAGGGAAGAAACCATGAGGTTAAAGGACGAAGCTAAGAAGCTGATAAAAGAGCACAAGCAAAACTTGAAAAACAGCTAAAGTCAAGTTAGACTGAAGAAAAGAAGAAGATTGAAGATAAGAGTGAAGAAGAAAAGATTGAAAGAAGAAATATGGATATGAGGAATGTGGTTGGTGAGAGTGTGGAGGAAATAAAGGAATGGAAGAAAGGGAACAGAAAGAAGGCCAATACAAAAAGGCAAAGTGGAGATGACACTGTGGAAACCCAATCAAAATCTAAACCACTACTTTCCATTCCTGAACCTTTTGTTGCTGATCCTAGTATAAATGTCCATGGTGAACCAATCATCCCTAAAGAGGAACCTATTGATTGGGATACCATCAACTTTCCTACCTTCCTAACTACCTCTCCACCACCAAAGACACTGAAAAGAAAATCCAAATCAACACCTCCCCCAACCTCAAGTAAATTCACTCAGAAATACAAACCTAAGTCTAAGCCACAAGCCTCAAGGGATGATTATGTTCACATTTGTGACATAAAAGAGTTTACAGATATTGAACTCTATCTGGATGAGCTGGAGGAAGTTAGGGGAATAAGTGCATACAAACAGCTCCCAGAAAGACTAGTGTTCAAGTATAAAGGAAATGAGGAAAGGACTTGGCCTCTTCAAAGAATTCTGAATGAAGGCTATTCTACCTTGGTTAGAGTCTACTCAGCTATCAAAAGGGATTCTGGCTTTACCAGAACTGCCAAAATTGAGATTCTCAACAAGATTGCCAGCATAAGGAAAACTTGGTGGGAGTCTAATTACTTGCCTAGAACATTACTCATACCTGAGCATGGAAATACAATTCATAAATCACCTCATTGGTTGATGGAGTTCAGAGACAATAAAGGAGTCATAAGATTTTTCAGACTTGAAGACCAGCTTAAAATTGCCAGTAATGAAACTCTCAAGGACATGCAATCTAAGTTGGACATCAGTGAAGAAGATGAAGCTGAATTCTACAGACAACTCCAACTCCAAGAAGAGGAAAATGACAGGTGGCTAGGGAAGAAAACAAGGGATCAAAGAAAAAGAAAATAATCTGCTCAGCCTAAAGGAGCATCCTTGGAAACAATATAATTCTTCAATTCTATCTCAGTACATACACTTTTGCAGCACTTTTAAATTTCTACTTGATTTCAGTTCATATAATTGTTAAGTGTTTTGTTATCATCAAGTTAAACCCAAATTTATGCCTACAATTCTAGTAGACATAAATAGGGGGAGATTGATAGGAATATGTGTATTAGTTTGATGATAAGTTAAATAAAACACTTAAGTAGAAATCTAGTGTTTGTAGCCTCAACGGATAATACTATTCTGGCTATCCGTTGATGGAGTAGCTTTACTTAGAAATAAGTTTAGTATTGTAGCACATTTCAGTTTCTGTATTTAAGTTATAATTCTTAGATGTTGTGGGAAATTATAAGTCATGTTGACTACTAGTGGATATGAAAATAGGAGGGCTAATCATAAATATTTCATGCCTTGTGATTTTGTATAAATGAAGTAGTATCAACTGATAAATTAAAGGCCTTCAATGGATGAGAAACAAAGCTTCAACGGATGTCTCTAAAGCTTCAACGGATAACATCCATCAACGGATGAGTGCATCAACGGATAAAGCTTCAACTGCTAA
Organism: Apium graveolens; assembly: GCF_009905375.1. Lineage (NCBI taxonomy): Eukaryota > Viridiplantae > Streptophyta > Magnoliopsida > Apiales > Apiaceae > Apium > Apium graveolens. The sequence continues at coordinate 18,750,784 of NC_133653.1, forward strand.
TACATCAACGGATAAAGCCATCAACGGATGAAAGCTTCAACGGATGCTCAGTTCAATAGCAGTTGACAGTGACAATTCATAAGCTGATAGAGGTACATTGGTTGACAGAGACAATTAGAATATGGTAGCCTCTTGGAGGAATAAAAAAAATGTAGCATTTCCATTCTGGTGAAAACAAGGAAGTATTCAAAGATTCACAGATTATCCTAGATTGCATTGGATAGAGAAATGAAGAAGAAACATGTGAAGAACCTTTTTAATTGTAGATGTACTTTTGTCTTAACTTGTAAACTTGGTGATATATAAACCAAGTTGCAGCTAGTAATTAGTGTGAATTTTTCCAGAGCTGTTTAGAAAAATCCAGAGAGAAAATCATCTAGTTTGTACTAGGATGCAGCTGTGATCAATTCTTTGAATCACATATTTTATGAAATACACATCTCTGGTGGAACAACAAATCCACCAGAAAAGTTTTTGAAGCCTTTGCGTTCTTTATATTTGTGTCTTGGATATATATCTGTCTACACCTGCTCAAAGCAATTCACACACAACTGTTTATCAAAACACTTAGCCTTTGAAACTGCTCAAAACTTAAAAATGTTTTGAGATTTACATTCAAACGCCCTTCTGTAAATCTTATTGTTAGTTCCTTGGGAATAACAGTATTCGCTTGGACAGCAGCTGGTATGTCTGGGATTGACCCAAACCTTATAACTCATAGGTTGAACATTGATCCAACTCGAAAGGCTGTAAAGCAAAATAAGAGAACGTATGCCCCTGATAGGCAGAAAGCCATTAAGCAAGAGGTTGAGAAGCTTTTAGAAGTTGGATTTATTGAGGAAGTGCAATTCCCTGAATGGTTGGCACCTCAGAGAGGCATTTGAAGTGTTGAGACACCACAAGATGACGTTAAACCCAGCCAAGTATGCTTTTGGCGTTGGGTCTGGAAATATTTTGGGCCATATGGTCTCAAAAAGGGGGATAGAGGCCAACCCCGACAAGATCAAATCCATCCTAGACATGGAGCCACCACGCTCCATCAAGGGCGCTTAGAATCCGATAGGAAGAATTGCAGCTCTATGGAGGTTCATCTCCAACTCTGGAGACAAATTCCTACCCTTTTTCGAAACTCTTAAGAAGGCGAAGGATTTTTAATGGACAGTTGAGAGCCAAGGGGCCTTTGGACAGCTGAAGAAGTACATGACTGAAGCCCCATTGTTGGATAAACCAAGTCCGTGTTGCATGATTCTTGATTCCACCCAGAAAGCATAGAAAGTTCCACCGGTAAAGAACTGCAAATAAATGGTTGAATCAAGTACAAAGGCCAACCTTATATATAGTACACCACCTGACTACATTGTGTCCATTGAAATGCATTTGAATCCATGTATGTATTAATATATCATGATAAAGTACAAGATTAATCGGATAGTGATAGAAGGGAGATAATATATTTATGGGAAATTGTTGTAACTGCTCGTCATCCTCTTGGACAAACAAACATGGGAGTCTTAAATTGTTGGTTGATCAGTATGGCAAATTAATCAAAAAAGGCCGTTGGTTTTATTGGTTTCCCAGTTGAGTTCGACTTGTATAATAGAAAAAGTAAAAACCTCCAATATCGAGAGCGAGATGTGTAGACATAGGTTAGCATAACCGGTAAGAAGAGCAAGTTAAAGAACAAAACGAGAAAATCGAAAGAAACGACCACAACCCACCCTTCTTCCAAATTATTTTATCAATTTTTATTATGCATCTATAATTAATATATATTTATTTAAATATATTAATGCTATAATATAATTTGATAAATAAAATAACAAAAATACAATTTTCGAGGTAGGGATCAATTTAAGTGAAAAAATTAATAGAATTATTATTTGGGTCTCTAAAAATAGTGAATCTATATATATATATATATATAGATATATATATATATATAGATATATATATTTTATACGAAAATATAATATAAATGAAAATATATAACTGTTAACTTGACCGGTACAACGGACATGGTAAGCTAGTCTATATTCTACTATTATAAATAAAACAATAAAACATGGTTTTGTTTTCTCTGTTAATATGTTTCTAATGATTTGTTAACAACTTCTAAAAGATCTAAAATATATTTATTTATTTAAAAAATAAATGAAGCACACATCCAAAACAATGACAAACTCTATTATTATTTTGCAATTAGATTATATCATGTTGTTTCTAAACTCATATATTTAAAATTCTTCCATATATTATTTAATTAATCAAAGTAATTAAAGATGAATGGAAAAATAAACTAAAAGATTATGAGTTTAGAGATTTTAATCTATACTATACTATTAATAATACATGCATTATTTCAAACTAGTTTGATTTATTTGTTCTTCCAAAAAATATTAAATTTGTTCATTTCTATAAAAAAATATAAATCACGTACCCAACATAATTACAAACTCTATTATTTATATGGCGGCTTTAATCTATACTCCTTATACTCAACTTCTTCCTCAACTCTCACTACAAGAAAAAAAGGGTAAATTTGACCGACTAAATATGAATGTGGCTAAATTTGACAGTCGGTCATATTTACGGTCAACCTTCGTTTATAGCTGGTCAAACTTAATTTGGACCGACAGCAGTCACATTCGAAGCCAGCCATTTCTTTGCAACTAGTCAATAGTTAATTTTGACTAAATGCAGTCGATTTAATATCGGTCAAATTTAGTCGGTCATATTTATTTTTTGGATTCCAAAATAAAGAGACTGAAAATTCCCGCCAAGGAAACAAAATTCGAGGGGTGTAAATATGACCGCATTCAGTCATATTTAGGCACGGTCATTTATAACTTTTGGCGCTAAAGTTCCCGCCACGGTTAAAAAAAATATCAAAAATAAATTTGACCGATGACGGTCATATGTATAAATGTGACTACCAGTGGTGAATTTTAAATTAATTATTTTTATTCATTTATTTTAATAAATATTAAATTATTTACTAAATTTTTAAAAAAACATTGGGGTACTCTAATAACATAAACAACATATTATGAATTATTTTAGTCACCGGTCAAATTTATTTTAAATGATATAAATAAATGTTTAGTACGAGAACATAATATATACATTAAAAACTAATGAACACATAGTAATACGCGTGTAAAAATTATTTCAAAAATATATTTTATTGTTCAAATATTTGTGGGAGATACTTGATTTAAGATTTGTATTCAGAGGTTAGGCCGTTAATTGAAAGGATTACTAGTTTTGTGATTTTCCAAGTTTAATTTTAACGATCCAACTATACGGATGTTAACTTTGTTAGTCTTGAAGGGTTCATGAAAAAATTTTAACGTTCCAACTATACGGATTTTAATTTTAATGACGGTAATTATATATCAAGTCAGACAAAAATGGTTTAGATGGAGGCACTACTAGAATTCTGATAAATGATACCGGTACTTGGACATCCATTATTTAGATGACCAATGTTAAAAGCATATATCAATATCGATATAATTTAAATTGATGTTAAAGCTCACATCACACCCTCAGTCGATCGACTCTTGCTTTCAGCACATTATAAATATACAGATACGAATTTATAATAGTAAGTAATAAATAAAGTACATATAAGATTAAGTCGAATGCATAACTATAGTTCGTCTATAATATTGGACCAAAATAAAAAATATATACTTCAATGCATATACTATGTCTTATAAATGCATAAATGGATAGTTGGTACTATATTTAACACTAAAGACAGCTATAGTTATCCTCACCACATTATTATATAATTATAAATGATATATTTAAGAGGGGTGTTTTTAATCAAGATTTTGAAATATTTATTTGGATTTTTGAAATCAAGAGGCATTCAATTAAGATTTAAAAAAATCTTTTAAAATATGATGGTATTTAATAGTGATTAGAAAATATTTTAAAATCTGAGTGTATTCAATTTAGATTTTAAAAAATCTACCAAAATTTGACGACATTATTCAATTTGAATTTTTAAATGTCCATCAATATCGGATGATATTCAAAAGTCCGTAGATTTTTTTATTTGAAATTCTTGTGGAGTTTGATGGATTTACTAGTTCATTTTTAATCTTTTGAAATCTCTTTAAAATACATGGGATTTTGAAGAATTTCTCGAAATTTCACAAAATCAGCTAGACTCTACAAGATTTTTTTATCAACTCCCTCAAAACCCACAAACAATTAAAATCAATGAAAAGTCTTATAAAAACCATGGATTATTATTGATCCTTTAAAATGTGAAATGAATACACCCCTCCAAGTAACAAAAAAAAAGTAAACATGATAGAAGTCTATCTACCTCCATCAACCCTGAGCTTAATTGAAAAATCTTGAGCAGTAGTGCTTGAAGTGACAAAACAGAAATGAATTGAACTTAGATGACCTTTTAATCAAACAAAGTTTTAAGATACCGAATAATGATGTGTAACTTTACCGAACTAATATTCTTGTCTAAACTCGAGTTCGGTATATACGAAATGAACATAAATCGTTCACGAACATATAGAGATTAACCAAAAATGAACTGTTTATGAACATTATATTTTAAAAAGTAATTTTTACCTATTTTTTATTTAAATATAGCAATTTTTATATTTTCGTCGAACGAGTTTGACGAAAATCATGTTTTTTAATCCCTTAAGAAAATATAAGTAATGGAAAAGGAATACCGCATCGAGAAACGTTGACAATTCACATTCATATTACCTGAGTCTATAGACAATGACTTTGCACTGTCTTCTAGTTCGTTCGATCTTTTATCAGCAGCATCAACACTATAAGGGGAAATCTCACAGACACAAGCTTTACATCGCCACCACCTATGACAAGAAACATCTAGTGATCCTCGTTGTTGCTCCAATGTACTTTTATTTATACCATTGACGGGGATGCAAGCCATCGTGTTTTCATTTATCACATCAGCCACGTACTCCAAGACCACATAGATAAAGTAATTTATTTATGTATCACAATAATTAAATATTAAGTAAACTACTCTTAAAAAATCTCAAGATATTTGGAAAGGATAGAATTTGTTAAAGTGTTATATTCAACTGTTTCTGCACCCGTAGAGTGCACAAATCGAGCACAGAACAAATTTTAAAGAAGAGGATGGGAGGGCTCGACCACTTGGGATATAATAATTTAAAATCAAGATCTCTCTAAATCTTGGGGTTTACGACAACTCCTTGATTGATTCAAATATTATTCAACAAAAAATGTTATAAAACAAAAAACTTTCAAGATGTCTCATAGTATGCATTATATATATGTCCAGGAAAGCTAAGTCCATATTTATATCCACATAGATATATTCTAGAATGTGAGATGCATATAAGAAAGGGGAAAGAGGGTTACCTCATCGAAAAAGGCTGATAATTTAAATTCTCCTCTTTTCGTAGCACATCTGAATTCATTGAGTTTGTGGATGATGAATCTATTACGTCGACAAGTTCATTCACAAGCTTTGGCGCACCTTCTATGGAAGTATAAGCACAGTTCGTCTTCATTCTAAACTAAATCCATAGCACCTCTTGAGATAAAATAAAATTTTATTGGAATCGTGAATGGTATGTGATATGGATAAAAATACGTCCTAAAGACACATTAATATCACATTAATTGCACTTGGGCTTCTTGTCCAAAAAGTCCAACACAGGTCTGTCTGGTCCAAGCTTCGTAGCAGGCCTGTCTGGTTTAAGCTTCGTAACATGCCGACGATGACCCAAGCAACCAAGGCCCACCAGCGGAGGTCATCCAAGTCCACGAACACGAGCTGTTCACGGACTAGGCCCAATACGGCTGGAAGAGCAGAGACATGTATTCTAAACGGACTCAAAGTCCTACAGAGAAGGTTCTGGATCCCCTTCCCCAAGAGGACTCCTATTCACTATCTAATTTGGAGACTTGTCCACCAAGTCTCCCAACAGAAGTCTAACCCTAGACTCATCACAATAAAAAGGGCTCTACCCCTCTATCTAGAACTACGTTTTTGGCTTGATTCTCTACATCACAGAGATACATAGGCATCTTGCTAGGACCGATAGTCCCGAACGCAAGAGCAGCCATTAGAGCTTGAAGCTCACCAACCCTAGCATTAAATACTAAAGTACTCAGATTTTTATTCCACAACATTTGGTGCCGTCTATGGGAAGACTACAACAACCATGGTGAATATACGGCGAAGAAACAATGGTGGAACAGACACTCCTGTTCCACAACAAACAGTCGCAACAGCGGTGGAAGTACCACCTCACTCAACTTATGCCTCCTCACAAGGAGGAACCCTGGTAGGGGAAACTAAAGCTCATCCACAAGGGTCGAATCCCACGGCTCTTCAAGGGACGAATCCCCAATTATAGTAGGTACATGCACATGTGGGCTCTCAGCCCGTTGGGTATGAGTACTCGATGATCGTGACCACTAACCACCCTTACGGGATGCCTCTATACCCTGAAGTTCACTACAAGAAATATTGAATCAGACAATGGTTTTCCATCGTTGTCTAAAAGATGAATTTTTCATTGTCTATCCGGGGGCGGTGTGTTTGGCACTCATACAATGGTTACGCACCATTGTAACAAATACATCACACAACTGAATAGAAAACCTTTGTCTCATTTTATTCACACAACGCATATGACCCTTTCTAATATTCTACAAACAACAGTTTCTTAGCCGTTGTAACAATTTAGAGGCACAATAGTTAAAAATAGTGTTATGCGAATTTACTCCTACAACAGTTTATGTATAAATTTCATCTAGTTAAACAATGGTTTTTATTAAGAAAACAATACTTTAGACAACGGTTTTTTATTTTTGGGGTATTGTGTTTCAGCTATGCTCACAACAGTTTTTGTAATGACAAAGATATTGTTACAAGAAAATAATTTTATAAAGTAAGACATACAATGGTTTTAATAATTTTTAATGGCTTTCACACAATTATGTACCAGATCAAACTCATTTAAAACAAATCAAATAGTATTGTTAAAATAAAACTGTGTCTTAATCCTATTGTAAAAATTACAAATAAAATTAAAATTTAATATTCAAAATTTATAAAGAAGAATTACAATTGTAGCTATAAATCTATTTTTCACACTCATTTTTCAATTAAGAAATTGAGATCTTGAGCTCCCCTCCTTTTCTCTTCCATCTTCAAACTTAACATCCTTTTACCTCCAATATTAGTTATTTGTTGGAGTTAGTACATGAATTAAATCAAATTGAATGCATCAGAAAAAGCTTAATCAAAAGTGCACATATTTTACATTATATACAAGGTACTAGTATAAAATAAATCAATTTCAGATGTATACTAGGACAATATAATTTTTTATCCAAGATACATGCTTATTTTTTATCCAAGATACATGCTCTTTTTTACCCAAGAACAATAACATAAAACAAATACACATCTCTCATAATTTTGAATAAAAAATTATGAAAATGTGGAAAAAGTGAATTCTTCCAAATTAAAACACAAAGAGGAAAAAGTGAATTCTTAATTATGAATTCACTGAAAAAGATCAACTATCAAAACCTACAAAGCTTTTATAAGTGGAAAATCTATGGACATCGTATTACTAGATCATAAGTCAATGACCACAAAGAAAAAATGATGCCTTGAACACCAAAGATATGCTGCCAAACACCTAGAATTGACATGACCCTTGCAGAGCCAAATTCCCTTCTCACTCCATGTCTAATTAAGCTCAGGCTTACCAACACAAAATAATACATTAACACCCATGAGGGCAAGTCATACTTGCAGTACGTCATTTTACTTTTATTTGCTAATTTATACAATAAATCATGCATATTGTGTATATTTTCGACAGTCATCTAAAAATTTGTAAGCTGCACAACTTGCCAATACTAATGACTTGCTTACAAGAGTTTTTGAAAAAATTCCAACTGTTAAATATATATATATATATAAACTTACCATCCTCGGCTTGGAGTTCAGTGTAAGAAACAAAAGGTTTTTCTCTGTTCTTTTACTTTTTTTTAGCAACATCCATTGGCCTGGATGCACCCCCTGTGCAGCAACATCTGCACAACATATAGCCACCAGGTAAATACACATGAAACCAATGCACCAAAAATAGGAGTATAAAATTTATACATAAATTTTACATAAAAAATCAGTTGTCAATGCTACTCTATTCATAAAAAAACACATAAAATTTTTACATGTAATGATTCATAATTTATCTATTTATTTCATGTGGACAGAGAGAGATAGAGAGAGGGAGGGGATCACCTTTGTGCTGCAACCTTTTTCTAAATGAGGTGATGCTTTATGTGATAAACTCAACCTTGCTCTTCTTTGTCCACCTAGTAGTGTTATCATCCAGAAGATACAAATCAAATATCGGTTCATCAAGTAATCGAGGAGTAGATTAAACCATTACAGAAATAGAATCTTGATATTCAACAGGGTCTGCCCTAGTACTCATTTCAGTAAAGTATTTAGATTTCACAATTTGGGATAAACAACATACATCTCAATTAAACAAGACATCAAAACAAAAGTGTTATAAGACAATAATAATATAATAATCAGCCAGAAAAAGGCATCGTGCTCAATTAGAACAACTCCAAGTACAAAGAGACGCTCAATTTATAAAAACTAGTTATTTCGAGAGTAACCAACTCTAGCCGAAAATTTGAAAATGGTACGAAAACTCTGATATCTAGTTACTTACATTGATGAGTTCCTGATCGAAAATAGCCTCAGCTTCGAAATCCAGAGCTACATCTCCAACCAGAGGAGAAACAGAGCTTATTATACACCTAGTTCTAAAAAAACCATCTCAGAATATAACATAAAATTGTAAAGGACTCAATTAACTTACTAATTCCAACGAATTAAAGATTGAGCTCCTCTTAAAAACCTCCAATCAAACTAATTGTAAAACTAATTACATTACCCACGCTACACCAAGAAAGACTACCAAGACATGCCTGAATCAATTCTATGACATGCTTCTACTGCGTATGGGATGTCGCCCCACGGGGATCTTGCCTACAAGAGAGCCTTCACCATGGGAGCCTTCCTCTGGACTGACTTTGATTGGCATTCCTCTGCAAACCCTACATAATCTATCACTATACTTATGTACTTCTGCTTAAAATAAAGTAGTATGTATGTAGTACTACTACAGATGCCAAGCTTCTTGTAATTCACATAAATTGGCTATTTGAAATAAAAATTACTCTGGATTTAAGTCACAAATTACTCTGGATAACTGAAACAGAGGTTTAAGATAATAGTGATGAACATACCGGGTTATGGCAATCAGTAGTGTCCATTTCGTCCTTCTACTACACCCAAAATGCTTAACCTCCATAACTTTATGCTGAAACATAAATTAAAACCCAATTACAAATAGGAGAATGAAAAAAGAAAACAGCCCCAAATCGAAGAAAAGTACACATAAATCGATGTGGGTGTGTATGGAGTGTATTGGTTCTGGTTGTAAGATTGAGAGAGAGGGAGATAGAGGGGGAGAGACGGAGAGAAGGAGAGAAGGGGAAACATTGAGAAGGGAGATTGTATGATGAGACTGAATAGCGGCGACCGGGTATTATGTTTAGGGATTGAGAAAGAAGGGGGGGAACCAAAATCTGAGAAGGGGGAAATGAAATATTGGCCGGTGGAGGGAACCTAATCTTAGTCATGATTTAGTAAAAAAATATCAAATTTACAAGTAGCTGCATTTAAATAATAATAACATCAAATAATTTTCAGTATAAAAATTGAAAATTGAAAATTATTTTTTACAGTATTAAATATAATAACATTAACATTCTACAAGATCATCGGAAAAAAATCTTTTTAAAAATTAATCTTGTAAATCGGGAACGAGTCTCGTTATCGGGAGGGGTACTTTTACCGGATTTTTCTAATCCTGACATGCAAGATGAAGTTCATATTTTTTAATAATTTTTTCATATGACTAAAATTGATATATCTTAACATCCGTACGGTTGGATCGTTGAAAAAATCATTTTAAAAATTAATCTTGTAAATCGGGAACGAGTCTCGTTGTCGGGAGGGGTACTTTTACCGGATTTTTCTAATCCTGACATGCAAGATGAAGTTCATATTTTTTAATAATTTTTTCATATGAATAAAATTGATATATCTTAACATCCGTACGGTTGGATCGTCGAAAAAATTATTTTAAAAATTAATCTTGTAAATCGGGAACGAGTCTCGTTGTGGGTGGGGTACTTTTACCTCATTTTTCTAATCCTGACATGCAAGATGAAGTTTATATTTTTTAATAATTTTTTCATATGACTAAAATTGATATATCTTAACATCCGTATGGTTGGATCGTCGAAAAAATAATTTTAAAAATTAATCTTGTGAATCGGGAACGAGTCTCGTTGTTGGGAGGGGTACTTTTACCGGATTTTTCTAATCCTGACATGCAAGATGAAGTTCATATTTTTTAATAATTTTTTCATATGACTAAAATTGATATATCTTAACATCCGTATGGTCGGATTGTCGAAAAAATCATTTTAAAAGTTAATCTTGTAAATCGGGAACGAGTCTCGTTGTCGGGAGGGGTACTTTTACCGGATTTTTCTAATCCTGACATGCAAGATGAAGTTCATATTTTTTAATAATTTTTTCATATGACTAAAATTGATATATCTTAACATCCGTATGGTTGGATCGTCGAAAAAATCATTTTAAAAATTAATCTTGTAAATCGGGAACGAGTCTCGTTGTCGGGAGGGGTACTTTTACCGGATTTTTCTAATCCTGACATGCAAGATGAAGTTCATATTTTTTAATAATTTTTTCATATGACTAAAATTGATATATCTTAACATCCGTATGGTTGGATCGTCGAAAAAATCATTTTAAAAATTAATCTTGTAAATCGGGAACAAGTCTCGTTGTTTGGAGTTGTACTTTTACTAGATTTTTTCTAATCTTGACATGCAAGATGAATTTGAATATTTTTAATAATTTTTTCATATGAATAAAATTGATATATCTTAACATCCGTACGGTTGGATCGTTGAAGAAATCATTTTAAAAATTTATCTAGTAAATTGGGAATGAGTCTCGTTTTTTGGAGTTGTACTTTTACTAGATTTTTTCTAATCCTGACATGCAAGATGAATTTGAAATTTTTTAATAATTTTTTCATATGACTAAACTTGATATATCTTAACATCTATACGGTTGGATCATCCAAGAAATCATTTTAAAATTTTATTTAATAAATCGGGAACGAGTCTTGTTGTTTGGAGTTGTACTTTTACTAAATTTTTCTAATCTTCACATGCAAGATGAATTTAAATTTTTTTATAATTTTTCATATGAATAAAATTGATATATCTTAACATCCGTACGGTTGGATCTTTGAAAATTTCATTTTAAAAAATTTATCTAGTAAATTGGGAACGAGTCTCGTTGTTTGGGTGTTGTTAAAGACCATTTATGTGGTAGTGACCCCTATATCGAAATAAATTAAGAAAAACAATATATTCAAATGGATAGATATTAAATGGCTCATTTGACTTTTCTTTACTCATACAGTGTATGTCTGTAATATTTTAAACTTAACAAGTCCCGAATCATTCATATGTATAGTTATCGACTATATTTCGAAAGTAATGACGGGATCTATGTATGTATATGATTATGATACAACATATTAGAACGAAAAAATATAAGTTATTTATTTCGTATAACCTTAGTGATATTTAAACATGTGTTTGATAATGTGAGTTTTTACATGCCAATCACTTCTCTTGTAGCACATTTTGAAAGCGTACGGTATCGATTCAAGTCCCATTCAAGTCTTTGAGATTGTCAAGAAATTTGATGTCAATAGACAATGGCTTTAACGAAAAAGACTTGTTTGTATAGGTTCTTACAGTGGATTTTTGCCCAACCCGTTGCCTTATATTTTGTCAAAAAGGTTGATGTCACGACACAATGGTTTCCTAAAAAAGGCTTGTTTGTACACTTTCGTACAATGGTTTAATTTTAAAACTATTGTCTTATATTTTAGAAAATCATTCTTCCAAACCTAAATCACCTTCAAAAAAAATTCAAATTTTTTTTAAAAATTCAGGCGGGAATCTAAATAAAATAGATGGGAAACGCAAATTTTAATTTTTTGTAAATCAACGGCTCAGAATAGTCTATTCATAATCCAACGATAAAGAAAATGTGACTTTTTAATTTTAATTTTAATCCAAAACGTTCAAGAGAGGATCATGGATCATGAACCTGAGATCTAAAGGTTAAAGCGTGACCTAGAGGCACAACTGACTCCAAGACCCCCACTTGCTCCAAGACGAAGAGGTCTTCCCCCAATCATAGATCTGGATGGTCCAATACCAAGAAGGGCAGTTGCCCCAAGGGCTGATCCAAGTGATCTTATACCCCTGGGAGATCCCGATGATCCAAACCCACCATTAACTAATAAGATAATGAACACTCATATTTCTAGGAAGTTCATGATGCCCACCATTAAAGCATACGATGGTACTGGCAACCCTGCTAACCATGTTAAGATGTTCTCTAATGCCCTGCTACTACAGCCCGTGAACGACGCTATTAAGTGTCAGGCCTTCCCTCAAACCCTGTCGGGTATGGCTTAAAGGTGGTATAGTCGTCTGCCTCCGAACTCTCTTAGATCCTTTAAGGACTTGAGCCAAGCTTTTATCAAGCAATTCAAAAGTGACAGAGTGCACGAGAAGAGTTCAGCCTCTCTCATGGGCATAATCTAAGGAGTAAAGGAGTCCTTGAGAGAGTATCTGAATCGGTTTATGAAGGAGGCTTTGAAGGTCCCTGATCTTGATGATAAGATAGCTATGATAGCCCTACAACAAGGGACTAGAGATGAGTTCTTTAAATGTCCCTGGCTAAATTCCCTCCCGAGAGTATGCTACAGCTCCAGGATAGAGCCGAAAAGTATATCAAGATGGAGGAGAGTATGAAGAACACAGTTGTGAATAACGAACTTACTGGAAACAAGAAGGGGAAGACATATCAGGAGTATGACGCTAAGGAAAAGTACCCACGAATTAGCAAAATCTCTGACTCCTCTTCTAAGAAGAATCAGCAACCAAGGTTTACTTGGTATGCGAGGTTGAAGGCTCCAAGGAGCCATATCCTTATGGAAATTGAGAAGGACAAAGACTTCAAATGGCCGAAGCCACTAAGGGGCGACCCCGAGAAAAGAGACAAGAGTAGGTACTGCAGGTTTCACAAAGATGTTGGTCATGATACTGAAGATTGTAGGCAACTCAAGGACGAGATTGAGTATCTGATCCGAAGGGAAAAGTTTGGACGTTTCACCAAGGGTGAAGAGACCGGAGGCCAAAAGAGAGATAATGATCGAAGATATGACGATCGGAGGGGTAACGACAGAGATCGCAACCCACAGCCTCGAGGGCCGGTAATCAATATAATCTTAGGGGGTCCAACAACAGCTGACACTACAAGAAACTCCCGAAAAGCATATGTAAGAGAAGTAATGAGCATAGTTGGGGAACCATCTAAGCATTCTAAGTCAGAGATGACACTTGAATTTGGTGACCCGGACCTTGAAGGTTTGAAATTTCCTCAGGATGATCCTCTGGTTAACACTCCGATAATTGGAAATTATCCTGTTATGAGGGCCCTAGTGGACAATAGAGCTTCTGTGGACATTATGTTCCATGATACATTCATAAGGATGGGCTATAATGACTCTTAACTAACTTCATCTGACGTACCCATCTATGGGTTTAACCATAGGGAATGTAAAGTCGAGGGAGCATAGTTTAAAAGAATGGCGAACTACAAGGAAAGCCAGCTGAGGACTTGGTCCCAATTCCCTTAGATCCTTTAGACCCGAAAAAGGTCACATACATTGGGGAATATTTGGACAAGCCCTTGAAGGGTCGAATAACAACTTTCTTCCAAGAGAACAATGATGTATTCGCTTGGACAGCAGCTGATATGTCCAGGATTGACCCGAACCTTATAACTCATAGGTTGAACATTGATCCAACTCGAAAGGCTGTAAAGCAAAGAAGAGAACATATTCCCCTGATAGGCTGAAAGCCATTAAGCAGGAGGTCGAGAAGCTTTTAGAAGTTGAATTTATTGAGGAAGTGCAATTCCTTGAATGGTTGGCCAACCCCGTAATGGTTAAGAAGGCCAATGGAAAGTGGAGGATGTGCATTGACTTTACTGATTTGAAGGATGCATGTTCCAAAGACTGTTACCCCTTACCAAGGATTGATACCCTGATCGATGTCACCGCTGGACATGAAATACTAAGCTTCATGAATGGCTTCAGTGGTTACAATCAGATTAGAATGCATAAGGATGACACCCCCAATGTATCTTTCATAACTGACTTTGGTGTATTTTGCTATCTTTTTATGGCTTTTGGACTTAAGAATGCAGGAGCTACTTAGCAAAGACTGGTAAATAAGATATTTGTCCATCTAATTGGGAAGACCATGGAGGTCTATGTCGATGACATGTTAGTCAAAAGCCTATGTAAGGCCGATCATATTAGCCACCTCAGAGAGGCATTTGAAGTGTTGAGACACAATAAGATGATGTTAAACCCAGCCAAGTGTGCTTTTGGCGTTGGGTCTGGAAAATTTTTGGGCCATAAGGTCTCAAAAAGGGGGATAGAGGCCAACCCCAACAAGATCAAATCCATCCTAGACATGGAGCCACCACGCTCCATCAAGGGCGCTTAGAAGCCGACAGGAAGAATTGCAGCTCTATGGAGGTTCATCTCCAACTCTGGAGACAAATTCCTACCCTTTTTCAAAACCCTTAAGAAGGCGAAGGATTTTTAATGGACAACTGAGAGCCAAGGGGCCTTTGGACAACTGAAGAAGTACATGACTGAAGCCCCATTGTTGGCTAAACCAAGTCTGTGTGGCATGATTCGTTGTTCCACCCAGAAAAAATAGAAAGTTCCACCAATAAAGAACTGCAAATAAATGGTTGAAGCAAGTACAAAGGCCAACCTTATATATAGTACACCACCTGACTACATTATCTCCATTGAAATGCATTTGAATCCATGTATGTATTAATATATCATGATAAAGTACAAGATTAATCGGATAGTGATAGAAGGAAGAGAATATATTTGTGGGAAATTATTGTAACTGCTCGTCATCCTCTTGGACAAACAAACATGGGAGTGCTAAATTGTTGGTTGATCAGTATGGCAAATTAATTAAAAAAGGCCTTTGGTTTTATTGGGTTTCCCAGTGGAGTTCGACTTGTATAATAGAAAAAGTAAAAACATCCAATATCGAGAGCGAGATGTGCAGACGTAGGTTAGCATAATGGGTAAGAAGAGCAAGTTAAAGAACAAAACGAGAAAATCGAAAGAAACGGCCACAACCCACCCTTCTTCCAAATTGTTTTATCAATTTTTATTATGCATCTATAATTAATATATATTTTTTTAAATATAATAATGTTATAATATAATTTGATAAATAAAATAACAAAAATATAATTTTGGAGTTAGGGATCAATTTAAGTTAAAAAATTATAAAATTTATTATTTGCGTCCGTAAAAATAGTGAATATATATATATTTATATGTATATATATATATACAAAAATATAAAATAAATGAAAATATATAACTGTTAACTTGACCGGTACAACGGACATGGTAAGCTAGTCTATATTCTACTATTATAAATAAAACAATAAAACATAGTTTTGTTAACTACTTCTAAAAGATCTAAAATATATTTATTTATTTAAAAAATAAATGAAGTACACATCCAAAACAATGACAAACTCTATTAATATTTTGCAATTAGAATCTATATTATTTATATCATGTTGTTTCTAAACTCATATATTTAAAACTCTTCCATATATTATTTAATTAATCAAAGTAATTAAAGATGAATAGAAAAATAAACTAAAAGATTATAAGTTTAGAGATTTTAATCTATACTATACAATTAATAATATGTGCATTGTTTCAAACTAGTTTGATTTATTTGTTCTTCCAAAAAATATTAAATATGTTTATTTCTATAAAAAAATATAAATCACGTACCCAACTGATAGGGATAAATAAATTATGATTGTATAATTAAATACTGCATTAATTGTACAAGCTGTGGGCTGCTAGGCCCAATAAAAAGATATATGATATTCAGACCAGAAAGGTTAAGCCTGATGGACCAGATCAGGCCTGGTGGAATAAAAAAGGCCCAAAAGCCCTGATTATTAATTAATTTCGTAATTAATTAGTAAGGGAGAAATCAGATGTTGAAAAGAGTCCCGATAAGGATATAAATCCTTAGAGATTAGCCTCAAGGGGACCTAAAAGGATAAGGAATCAGCTTCCTACTTCCTAGGACTCCTAAGTCTATCCTAATTCAGAGGCTTGTCCACCAAGTCTCCTATACCAAGTCCAATTCAAGGACCACCAACATCTATATAAGGGGTCTCACCCCACAGATCAGAACTACGTTTTTTGACTTGATCCTTGGCAATCAGCAAGGTACGTAGGCATCTTGTTAAGGCAGATTGAGTCACGAAACACAAGAGCAGTCAAATCGAGCCTTGGAGCTCACGTTCCTTAGTATTAAATACAGCAATTATATATAGTAGTTTTAATCCATAACATTTGGCGCCGTCTGTGGGAAAAACGGAACAACAACCATGGCGAGAACACGGAGAACAACCAGCACTCTGGAGGAGGGAACACCATCAGGGACAACCCAGGTGATTTCATCAACCGTGGAGGTTCCTCCCCATTCAACTTATGCATCTACTCAGGGGGAAGCCCAGACAGGGGCAACTCAACCTCAGCCACAAGGGACAACTCCCCCGACTATTCAAGGTACGAATCCTCAAGTTCAACAAGTACATATACCTGTGAATCCTCGACCCGTCGGGTATGAATATTCAACTGTTGTTACTACTAACCCCCCTTATGGGATGCCCCTTCACCCTGAGGTTGGAGGAAGCGGATATGCTGGGCGAAGTGAAGCACGAGGGCGGTCGCCCCCCTATATACGAGGTTTGGATCCTATCCCTGAGGATCGGGAATTTTCTGGTCCATACACTGAGAGAGACTCCGAATCTTCGGATGATGAAGTGGCCCCGAGAAGGAGGCGTCCTGGAAAAGAGCCAATGGCCGATGGAAGGCAACGCCCCCAAAGCACCCCAGGGGCGAATCCCCAAGAAGTGCAGGAAAAGATCAGGGCTCATGAGGCTGAAATCCAAAGGCTGAGGCGTGACTTGGAGGCTCACCAAGCCACCAGAACCCACATATCACCTAAGGGGAGAAATCCTCCTCCTATCATAGACCTGGATGGTCCGGTAAGAAGAAGGGCTGCTGTCCCAAGAACTGATCCAAGCAATCTCCTTCCCCTTGGAGATCCTGATGATCCAACTCCACCCTTCACAGAAGAGATAATGAATGCCCATATCTCAAGGAAATTCAAGATGCCCACTATCAAAGCCTATGATGGCACGGGAGACCCCGCTAATCATGTTAGGACATTCTCTAATGCACTGCTGCTGCAACCTGTGAATGATGCTATAAAATGTCGGGCCTTTCCTCAAACCCTGTCGGGTATGGCTCAAAGATGGTACAGTCGCCTACCCCCAAATTCTATTGGATCATTCAGAGAATTAAGTCAGGCTTTTATTAAGCAATTCATCAGTGGAAGAGTCCATGAGAAAAGTTCAGCATCTCTTATGAGTCTTGTGCAGGGAGCTAAGGAATCCTTAAGAGATTACCTGAATCGTTTTACAAAGGAGGCTTTAAAAGTCCCAGACCTTGATGATAAGGTAGCCATGATAGCGCTGCAACAAGGAACTAGGGATGAGTTTTTTAAGATGTCTTTGGCCAAACGACCCCCTGAGAGCATGTTGCAGCTCCAAGAGAGGGCAGGGAAGTATATCAAGGTTGAAGAAAGTATGAGGAAGACCGTAGTAAGTAATGAGCCCCCTGGAGGCAAGAAACGAAAAACTGATTTGGAGTATATCGCTAAGGACAAATATCCTAGAACCGAACAAAACCCTGATTCAACCCCCAAGAAGGGAGGACCTGGGCAAAAGTTCACTGAATACGCTAAGCTGAATGCTCCCAGAAGTCAGATTTTGATGGAGATTGAGAAAGATAGAGATATTCGTTGGCCTAAGCCCTTGAAGGCTGATCCCGCCAAGCTAGATAAGGGCAAGTATTGCAGGTTTCACAAAGATGTTGGCCATGACACCGATGAGTGTAGGCAGTTGAAAGATGAAATTGAGTTTTTGATTCGAAAAGGAAGATTGAACAAGTATACTGGAGATGGAGGAGACAGAAATAATAATGGAAGGAAGAACTTTGAAGATCGTAGGAGGGACCAAGATGATCAGGGGCGGAATCCCCAACCTAGAGGACCAGTTATAAACACCATTTATGGAGGGCCGAGACCTCGAGGGCCTGTGATAAACACGATCTTTGGAGGTCCAACTGCTGCGGGATTGTCCAAAAATTCCAGAAAGGCATATACTAGAGAGGTTATGCATATTGTTGGAGAAGCCCCGAAGAGGGCCAGGACAGAAGTAACATTGGCTTTTGATGATTCCGACCTAGAGGGTGTGAAGTTTCCCCATGACGACCCGCTGGTCATAACGCCGATAATAGGAAATAGCCCGGTTAAGAGGGTCCTTGTGGATAATGGTGCTTCTGTGGATATCTTGCTCCACGACACCTTTCTAAGGATGGGGTATAACGACTCCCAGTTGACACCAACCGACATGCCGATATATGGATTTGCTGGAGTAGAATGTCCTGTGGAAGGGATAATTAAATTGCCAACCACCATAGGTACGGAGCCAAGGCAAGCGACTCAGATGCTGGATTTCATGGTGGTAAAGGCTAGTTCAACTTATAATGCTATCATGGGGAGAACAGGGATACATGCCTTCAAGGCAGTCCCCTCTTCCTACCATTCAGTCATGAAGTTTCCCACCCGAAACGGGATTGGAGAAGAGAGAGGAGATCAAAAAATGGCTAGAAGCTGTTATGTGGCCTCTTTGAGGGCAGATGGAGTCGGGGGGCAGGTTCTTCCTATTGAAGATATGGATGTTCGAGAAAATGATGAGAATAGAGGAAGGCCAGCAGAAGAATTGGTTTCGGTTCCTTTAGATCCCAAGAATCATGAGAGGATGACTTTCATTGGAGCCACATTAGAGGAGCCCCTTAGAGGGAAGTTAGTGAAATTTTTGCAAGAAAATAGTGATGTGTTTGCATGGTCAGCAGCTGATATGCCAGGCATAGACCCGGAGTTAATTACTCACAAGTTAAACGTAGATCCAAGCCGGAAGACAGTGAAACAAAAGAAAAGAAATTTTGCCCCGGAAAGACAAGAGGCTATAAAGCAGGAAGTGGAAAAGCTCTTAGAGGCTGGATTCATTGAGGAGATTCAATTTCCGGAGTGGTTAGCAAACCCTGTAATGGTGAAGAAGGCTAATGGAAAGTGGAGGATGTGTATAGACTTCACCGATCTGAATGATGCATGCCCCAAAGACTGTTTTCCGCTGCCTAGAATTGATACTTTGATTGATGCCACCGCTGGACATGAGATGTTGAGTTTCATGGATGGGTTTAGCGGATACAACCAGATCAAAATGCATAAGGATGACATTCCAAAGGTATCATTTATCACTGACTTTGGTGTTTATTGTTATCTTGTTATGGCATTTGGTCTCAAGAATGCAGGAGCCACCTATCAAAGGTTGGTGAATAAAATTTTTAAGGATCTTATTGGGAAGACTATGGAAGTCTATGTTGATGACATGCTAGTCAAGAGTCTAGTAAAGACTGATCATATAACCCATTTGAGGGAAGCTTTTGAGGTCCTGAGGTACCACAAGATGATGTTGAATCCCACGAAGTGTGCTTTCGGAGTAGGATCTGGAAAATTCTTGGGATTGATGGTCTCAAAGAGGGGAATTGAGGCTAACCCCGATAAAATAAAGGCAATCCTGGACATGGAACCCCCAAAAACTGTCAAGGATGTTCAGAAACTCACAGGAAGGGTTGCTGCGCTAGGACGATTCATCTCCAAGTCAGGAGACAAGTGCTTGTCATTCTTCAAGTCATTAAAGAACATTAAAGACTTTGTATGGAGTGAGGAAAATCAGAAGGCATTTGAAGAGTTAAAGAAGTATATGGGCCAGGCCCCGTTGTTGGCCAAGCCAGTTCTGGGTGAAGTTTTATTCTTGTACTTGGCTGTTTCAGAAAGCGCCTTGAGCGCGGTGTTGGTTAAGGAGGAACTGAAAGTCCAGAAACCCGTATACTATGTCAGCAAAATTTTGCATGGTGCTGAGTTGAATTATTCAGCCATTGAGAAATTCGCTTTAGCCTTGGTAATGGCTTCAAGAAAGCTGCGTCCTTATTTTCAAGCTCACCAAATTGAAGTGCTAACAAATCAGCCACTGAGAAATATCATTCACAGTCCCAAGGCAAGTGGGAGACTGATTAAGTGGGCAATAGAGTTGGGAGAGTTCGATCTCAAGTATAAGCCACGTATGGCCATAAAAGCCCAGGCACTAGCTGACTTCGTGGTGGAATGTACTATACCCAACCAAGAAGTCGGGGGGCAGGAAGATACCACACCTCAAGACAAGGGAGTCGACAATGGGGACAAGGAGAAAGAATATTGGGTTCTCTATTTTGATGGAGCATCAAAAACAAATTCCAGTGGAGCAGGGTTGGTTTTGCAAAGCCCTGATGGATTCTTAATTGAGTATGCCATGAAGCTAGACTTCCCAACCACAAACAATGAGGCAGAGTATGAAGCCCTGATTGCTGGCCTTGGTCTAGCTGGGACACTTAGAGTCAAAAACTTAAAAGTCCGTGGAGACTCGAAGTTGATCATATCCCAGGTAAAGGGAGAATTTGAAGCAAGGGATGATACGATGGCAAAGTATGTTCGCCTAGTAAGGGCTGTGATGACCCAATTTAATGAATGCCATGTTGAACACATTCCAAGGGAAGAAAATGCTAAAGCAGATGCGCTATCAAAGTTTGCTTCATCTGAGATTGAAGAAAGTTCAGGAAGTGTGTACTTCCGTGTTTTGAAGACACGAAGCATAGATGTTAAGCTTGTGGCTCCCGTAGGCTTGGGGACGTCATGGATTGATCCCATCAAGGCTCACATTCAGACCGGTTGGTTGCCAAGCGATACAATTGAGGCACGGAAGTTAACTATTCGAGCACTAAGGTACTCTTTGATAGATGGGATTCTATATAAAAGATCTTTCGTGGTTCCTTACTTGAGGTGTCTCAGGCCCGATGAGGCACGCTTAGCTCTTGAGGAAGTGCATGGAGGTATTTGTGGGCAACACTTGGGGGGCAGGGCCTTGGCTCATAAGATAACTCGTTTAGGCTTCTATTGGCCAGAAATGATGGCTGATGCCAAAGAATGTGTGAAGAAGTGTGATCGCTGTCAGAAGCATGCACCAGTTGTTAGACAACCCCCCGAGATGCTGACCTCTATCAACTCGCCTATTCCCTTTGCCATGTGGGGGATGGATATTCTAGGGCCTTTTCCTATGGCCACGGCACAAAGGAAATTTCTGATTGTAGCCATTGATTATTTCACCAAGTGGATCGAAGCCAAACCCTTGGCCAAAATCACAACTAAGCAGGTTGCACAATTCCTGTGGGAAAACATTATGTGCCGATATGGAATTCCCCGTATCCTCGTCACTGACAATGGAACACAATTCAACAATGAGGAATTCAAGAAGTATTGTGAAGAAAATGAAATTGAGTTACGATTCACCTCTGTGGCTCACCCGCAAGCCAATGGGCAAGCAGAGGTAGCAAATCGGATAATCCTGGATGGACTAAAAAAGAGGATCGAGAAGTCAAGAAATAATTGGGAGGATGAGATACTTCCAATATTATGGGCCTATAGGACCACCTGTAGAGTCACGACAGGAGCAACTCCTTTCATGTTGGCATATGGGGCAGAAGCAGTAGTTCCCGTGGAGATATCGCATTCCTCTCCAAGGATTCAGACTTTCAATGCTGTAGAAAATGAGGAAGGGCAGAGGTTAGCCCTGGATCTAATTGATGAAGTGCGAGATGAGGCACATGCAAAGATAGTAGAATATCAGAAAAAGGCTTCATTCTATTACAACCTAAGGGTTAAAGAGAGATTTTTTAAACAAGGAGATCTAGTCTTGAGAAAAATAGAGGCTTCTGGTGTTGGACAGAAAGGAAAGCTTGCCCCAAATTGGGAAGGGCCGTACAAAGTCAAGAGCGTTCAGGGTAGAGGAACCTACAAGCTGGAAACTATGGAAGGTTTTGAAGTCCCGAGGACCTGGCACGCACAAAACCTGAAGGTTTACTATGTGTAAGATTGGAGAAGTGTGATTCTCACTTGTCATTGACAAGTAGGTTTAAAAGCACCTTGAAGCTTTGCTTGCATAGGATTTTATATTCCAGTAGAATTTACATTGTCTAGTTATTGTTGATTAGGGTCGAACCCATGCTATGTAAGGTTTTGGAAAACCAGACTTCATATTAAAGAGTTTGAAATTATTTCTATCTAAGGATGTTTAAGGTTCAAATGCATATTAAAATGGTAAAGATAAAACAGAAAAAGGCAAGAAAAGCAACATATAGAATACAAGCCCCGAAGGGTAATAAGTTCTGAATGCGATTAAGTCAATACATAGAAAGCCACAATGGGCCAAACAAGAAAAACAAAATACTCAAAGATCCTTGAAGAAGTCATCATCGATGTTTCCTTCATTGGCAGCAGAAGAAGGAACTGGAACATGATCAGCACCTCGAGGAGAAACAGCTTCGGCCTCAGCAGAAGAAGCAAGAATAGGAGAAAGAGGGATGTCATCAAGAAGAGGCTCTCTCCCAGGAATGTCAGGGACTGGATAGGCAGTGAGAGTCACCTCCGGAATCTTCTTCCCAATCTCCTCTACTATCTGCTCCCAACAGCTAGAAAAGGTCTCCGGGAAGTTAGCATCGTACTCAGCATTTAGGACATCCTGAAAGTCCTGAGATGCCTTATACTCAGCTATCACCTCAGCTCGGGCCCTTTGAGCATCCAGCTCCAGCTTACGAACTTTCTCCTTCTCATCCGCCAGCTCCTTCTCTACCTCACGGAAACGAGTGAAGTTGGCCTCAGAAGCCTTGAGGTACCTATCCCTGTCCCTCTCAGCAATAGTTAGGCTGGTCCTCACATCCTTCAAATTGTGAAGGGCAGCCTGGAGATAGGTATTCATCTGCATGAACATATCAAAGTACAGTAAGTAATTAAAAAAAAAAATAATAGTTAAAAAAGGAAGAGGCTTACAGAAGCCACGGCCTGAGCACCCAGACGCTCAATCTGTAGGTCATCAGAAGACTCTACGATCTCAGCCCTGTCACGAGGCGTGATCACACTTTGAGACCAAACGGCGGCAGCCTCGGAACTCCCTACTACCGTGTCCCTCCTCTGAAGGCCCCAAGTGACGGTGAAGGGAGAGGTATCTTCATCAAGGCTAGGAGGCCTCTGGGATAAAAAGGTAGGGACGGCCTCCTGAACCGTGACTGAAGGGCCGTTACCAATCCTAACCCGCTTGTCGCGGTGGGTCTCAACAGCAGAGCCCTGGGCGGCACGGGCCTCCCGCTTCTTGAAGATCGTGTCCAAAGCGGCCTTAGCTGCAGGCAAATACGAACACGTAAGAAAAAGGACAAATAGAGAAAGGAGAAAATGGAACAAAAAGGGGAAAGAAATACCCTCGGGACCGAGGTCACTTAGACCTAAACTTTGCAAATTACCCTCTGAAAGGATGAGAGCGCAATGGTGCAAGTTATCAGCAGTAATAGCCTTGATGGCCGCATCCTCATCTATCCCCAATTTTAGGTCTCTTAAAGACCCGTCTATACTTTTTGAGAAGTTGGGCCTGAAAAAATGATCCCAACCCTCCTCGGAATCCAGAAATACAAAAAACCACTCACTCTTCCATGTTGGATACGAGTCGGGGTTGGTGCCAGAAATAAAGCAGGAACGGGCCAAGGATCTATGAACTATTTTGACCCATCCTTGGTCCTCAGAAGCATTTACAAATTTAAATAAGTAACGAAAGACACAAACATTTGGCTCAAAACCGTGTTTACGAGATTGGGCCATATAACAGTGAATAAAACGCCAAGAGTTGGGTGTGAGTTGGGTCGGACAGACTCGGGCCTCAGCCAAGAGGCGAAAAACAAAAGGATGAGGAGGTAGGCGAAAACCAGCATAGAAGGTTTCCTTATAGACCCGAATGGCCCCAGGTTTTGGGTAGCAGGCCCTATCATTTGGGCCTGGAGCCTCGGCCCTATAAGGGTGAGAAATGCCAAAAAGGCGGGCTATGGTGCCTACTTGATCTAGACCAAATCTAGAAGGATAATTATATGCATCTAAGTGTAACATGTTAGGAAAGGCTTGCCCGAATTCGGTTAAAAGATCCCTAAGAGAAATAACTGAGGAATGTACAAGAGATTTTTTACCTCGGCTGACCCTAGAGGGACGGGCGACAGCTTGGGGGACATGGGAGTGAGATGAATCGGAATCCGCCATGAATGAAGACAAAAACCCAGGAAGCTCTTGAAAGTAAGTGAAGAAGATGAAGATTCAAACGGAATCTTCAAAATCAGCCCAGAAAGCGGTGGAGTATAAAGCCGGAAATAGCTTGGAGGTGGCGATTCTTAAGAGACTAATTGCAGAGTTGAAGTTTAGAAATTTTTGTGAAGGTGAAGTGTGAGAAATGAACTCACACTCCACCTCTTATATAGAGGAGCTCAAAGATGCACAAATGGGCCTGGGCCTAAGAAAAAGGCGGGAAGCCCATAAGATTTGAATTTTGAAAAGATTTAAAATCAAAGTTCATTGAATAAATCAAAGCTCGAACAACCTCCAACAACGCCCAGGAGACAATATTCCTAGGCGCTGTTGAAAGGATGTCTCCTAGGCGGGGGTCAACAACGCCCAGGAAGTATGGAACCTTCAACAACGCCCAGGAGACAATATTCCTAGGCGCTGTTGGAAGGATGTCTCCTAGGCGGGGGTCAACAACGCCTAGGAAGTATGGAACCTCCAACAACGCCCAGGAGACAATATTCCTAGGCGCTGTTGGAAGGATGTCTCCTAGGCGGGGGTCAACAACGCCTAGGAAGTATGGGACCTCCAACAACGCCCAGGAGACAATATTCCTAGGCGCTGTTGAAAGGATGTCTCCTAGGCGGGGGTCAACAACGCCTAGGAAGTATGGGACCTCCAACAACGCCCAGGAGACAATATTCCTAGGCGCTGTTGAAAGGATGTCTCCTAGGCGGGGGTCAACAACGCCTAGGAAGTATGGGGCCTCCAACAACGCCCAGGAGACAATATTCCTAGGCGCTGTTGGAAGGTCGTCTCCTAGGCGGGGGTCAACAACGCCTAGGATGCATTATGCAATAAAAGCCAATTTTCTGATTATTTAATTAATCAGAAAATGGGCTAAAAGTAAGAAAATTAGGGAAAAATCCCAGAAATTAGGGAAAAAATCCAGAAATTAAGGATAAATCCCAGAAAATTAGGGAAAAATCCCAGAAATTAGGGAAAAAATCCAGAAATTAAGGATAAATCCCGGGAAATTAAGGATAAATCCCAGAAATTAGGGAAAAAATCCAGAAATTAAGGATAAATCCCAGGAAATTAAGGATAAATCACAGAAATTAAGGGAAAAATCCAGAAATTAAGGGAAAAATCCAGAAATTAAGGATAAATCCCAGAAATTAAGGGAAAAATCCAGAAATTAAGGATAAATCCCAGAAAAATAAGGAAAAATCCCAGAAAAATTAGGGAAAATTCCAGAAATTAGGGAAAAATCCCGGAAATAAGGGAAAAATTCCTGGAAATCAAAATAATTCCTAAATAAAAGGAAAAATTCGTTGTAAACGTGTAGGTCGCTCCACACTTTACGGAAAAACGAAACCCTGGAAGGGAACAAATGGACTTAACTTCTGCGAAACCTATTCAATGTTTCCCAAAAGTTGGGGGGCAAATGATAGGGATAAATAAATTATGATTGTATAATTAAATACTGCATTAATTGTACAAGCTGTGGGCTGCTAGGCCCAATAAAAAGATATATGATATTCAGACCAGAAAGGTTAAGCCTGATGGACCAGATCAGGCCTGGTGGAATAAAAAAGGCCCAAAAGCCCTGATTATTAATTAATTTCGTAATTAATTAGTAAGGGAGAAATCAGATGTTGAAAAGAGTCCCGATAAGGATATAAATCCTTAGAGATTAGCCTCAAGGGGACCTAAAAGGATAAGGAATCAGCTTCCTACTTCCTAGGACTCCTAAGTCTATCCTAATTCAGAGGCTTGTCCACCAAGTCTCCTATACCAAGTCCAATTCAAGGACCACCAACATCTATATAAGGGGTCTCACCCCACAGATCAGAACTACGTTTTTTGACTTGATCCTTGGCAATCAGCAAGGTACGTAGGCATCTTGTTAAGGCAGATTGAGTCACGAAACACAAGAGCAGTCAAATCGAGCCTTGGAGCTCACGTTCCTTAGTATTAAATACAGCAATTATATATAGTAGTTTTAATCCATAACACCAACATAATTACAAACTCTATTATTTATATGGGGGCTCCAATCTATACTACTTATACTCAACTTCTTCCTCAACTCTCACTACAAGAAAAAAGGGTAAATTTGACCGACTAAATATGAATGCGGCTAAATTTGACTATCGGTCATATTTACGGTCAACCTTCGTTTGTAGCTGGTCAAACTTAATTTGGATCGATAGCAGTCACATTCGAAGTCAGCCATTTATTTGCAACTAGTCAATAGTTAATTTTGACTAAATGCAGTCGAATTTAAATTCGGTCAAATTTAGTCGGTCATATTTAGTAATACGGGTGTAAAAATTATATCAAAAATATATTATATTGTTCAAATATTTGTGGGAGATACATGATTTAAGATTTGTATTCAGAGGTTAGGTTGTTAATTGAAAGGATTACTAGTTTTGTGATTTTCCAAGTTTAATTTTAACAATACAACTATACGGATGTTAACTTTGTTAGTTTTAAAGGGTTCATCAAAAAATTTTAACGTTCCAACTATACGGATTTTAATTTTTATGACGTTAATTATATATCAAGTCAAAAACGGTTTAGAAGGAGGCACTACTAGAATTCTGATAAAAGATACCGCTACTTCGACATCCATTGTTTAGACGACCAATGTTAAAAGCATATATCAATATTGATATAATTTAAAGTGATGTTAAAGCTCACATCACACCCTTAGTCGATCGACTCTTGCTTTCAGCACATTATAAATATACACATACGAATTTATAATAATAAGTAATAAATAAAGAACATATAAGATTAAGTCGAATGCATAACTCTAGTTCGTCTATAATATTGGACCAAAATAAAAAATATTTACTTCAATGCATATACTATGTCTTATAAATGCATAAATGGATAGTTGGTACTATATTTAACACTAAAGACAGCTATAGTTATCCTCACCATATAATTATAAATGATATACATATATATATATATGTTATGCCCAAATATGGACATAGGCTCTAAACAGACCCATTACAATAATTAATAATAATATTGGGCTTAATAAACACACTCAAGAATATGGAAGAGCTCTCCTAATTTGTATATGGATCGAGACCATGTACCGCATATTGACAAAAACTTTTCATAATGACATGTGAGAATATATGAAGAAGGATAGTCATGTTCACCTATTACTAGGAGGTGACACCTCCCAGTCTCTTACTATGAGGTGAGTCGTATCTGCCTCTCCAACAGGAAGGGGGCATGTCCACCTCTTACTAGGAGGTGAGTCTTTCCCTTCTCTTACAAGAAAGTTAGTCCTGCCCTCCTCTTACTAGGAGATGAGTCTTATCCGCCTCTCCAGCAGTAAGGGGGTCATGTCCACCTCCCAACACGACTGGAGTCCTGTCCACCTCTCAATCGGGAAGAGAGTCTTGTCCCCCTCTCAATAAGATAGAGATCAAGTCTACCTCTCAACAGGAAGGGAGTCCCGTCCTCATACTACTAAGAGGGGAGTCATCTCCTCATAACATGCATGACTCCATATTACTAGGAGGGGTGTCCTACAACCATATTAGTATGAGGGGTAGCATGTCCCCATATTATCAAGTGGTCAGTCCTGCTCCCATATTAATAAGGAGTAATTTCTCCATATTTCGGAGAGCCTCTAACAGATCAGTTGGAGTACAAACTCACATACAAGCTAGATATAAGATATAATTACAACAACTTATGACTACATGATCTCATAGGGGACACATCATAGGTTCTTTATATCACACTTAGAAGGACCTCTTCGAGGTCAACATTCACTATATATTTCTGAGATCACATAACATGAAAAAAATCTCTATTACAATACAAAGATTGAAGCCATCCAAGGCTAGTCCTAAGAGGAGATATTTCGCTATCAACTTATTCTCTATTTGACTTGAAGACCCATGACCAGGCCTCAAGGGGTCGCATGGGAGGAAGGATCGCTATGCATGGCTAGGTCTCCTTCGATCGCACGTACTCTCTCTACAGCCACATCGCATGACCAGACTCTAATGGGTCGCATACGAGGCCCTGTTCTCCATAAGGCCACATCGCATGACCAGACCCCAAGGGGTC
Source organism: Apium graveolens (assembly GCF_009905375.1). Lineage (NCBI taxonomy): Eukaryota > Viridiplantae > Streptophyta > Magnoliopsida > Apiales > Apiaceae > Apium > Apium graveolens. The sequence continues at coordinate 18,779,566 of NC_133653.1, forward strand.
GCATGCAAGGCCTACAGGTATTCTCGTGTCTCACGAACGAGATATATTTTCCTAATTACTTCAATTACTATTAGTGATAATTACTGCAAGATTTATTATTATAATATAGTTTAAATATTTTCTACCTATAGGTAAACCTCGATAAATTAATACACTCGATAAATTAATACACTAGGGCTCAATTGATTTGTTTATGTTTATTTTACCTTAAACCTCCTATAATCTTTTTTTTTTATATATAATTTTAGGTATTCTAATAATTAGGGCTTTGCATTTCAAGGCTATGATTTAAGATGAGTTCAAATTCAGGGCTTCGTTTTGATGTTTATGTTCTTAATTTTCATGCTTATTTGGTTTATTTTAAACGGAATAGAAGAAGTTCGCTCTAGCTACGTTTATTATTGTTCCTAGTCATGAGATGTGTCAAAAAGTATTGTTCGTTTTTAGTGTTGTTCTGTTTGGCATTATTGAATTAAGAAAATATATCATGTGTCAGATTTTAGTTTTTGAATATGATATTGTGGACAGAAAATAGGGTGGGTAGGTATTGAATTTAGCTGTGCTTCAAGCAGAGATTGATTATGATTATAGAGTTGTTAACTTGTTTAAAGGTGAACAGCTAACTCGAGTTAATATTTCTTTTATATTTTTAACGGGAGGGTAATAATTCTTATCCGAGTAGTAAATAAATATAACTGAATCTAGTCTATAACTCGAGTCCAAATTTTTTCTTATCCAACTGATTTGAGCCTATGTACCTGATTAAGTTCAAACTCGAGTTGTTTGGAAATGTTATAAATCTGTAGTTTATCTCTCATTTGAAACTAGGTTGGGTATTGAGAAGCTGAGATGAATAGGGGTGGAAACCGGTCAATTTATTCTGTCAATGTACAATAAGCTGATATATCCAGATTTTATGATTGAGAGAACAAATATTTAAAATAAAGGTCATCCTCTCCTGCTTCCACAATCTGATGTTCTTTGTGCAGGGAAATACTGAGTTTATACTCGAGAATTGTGTTAATTTGGAACTACAAGTACCAAGTAAGTTGATGTTTTTATGTTTTAATCAGTTGTGTCTATGTTTTATATTTTACAATACAAACATATATTTGAACTGCCTGCCTAATTTATCTTTAATATTATAGAAATATGGAGAAGTCCTTTAAATTTGCTGAAACGCGAGGTACATTTCCATCACCCCTTGTATCTTGATGATTTAAATTTATTATCCTGTAAGTTTTGTACTAGTTTATGATGGATTACAAGACCAACTGTGATTTTATATGATTGTTTGCATTTAGATGTGCAAACTATATACCTGAAAAATATTGGTTTATAGTTGGAGCCAAGAACAAAATGATTCGCATATACAACTACAACAGATAGGATAAGATTAAACAATTTGAAGCACACACAAACTACATCAAGTCATTGGATCTGCATCCAAGCCTTCCATATGTTTTGTCAGCGTATGATGACAAGCTCATCAAGCTCCGGGACTAGGAGAAAGGCTGAGAATGCAATCAATTTTTTTGGCAAGATAAAACATATATATTTACACTTATTATTTTTCTGGATGATTGACTTGTATATTTTTTAATTTAGTGCTAGGTTTTTCTTGCCAACACAAGAGACTCATTCTTTTTTCTGTTATTGGATTCATTTGTGTTTTCCTGATTAGTGTCGTTCTTTTAGCAAATTTTATATCCGGTTACTTTTTTAGAAATATGAATGCATTATAGTATCATTTTACAAGAATGTATATGGGATTAAACAACTCCTTAGTTGGCCCTGTATTACGATCCGATAATATTAGAGGGTCCTCCTTTATACAAGGGCATTATTATGTATTCCACCGTAAATTAAAGTATTTTGCAAATTTGCGTGAAGGTTCTATTCGTGAGATACTTCATTCGTTAGAATATACTTCTTTGGTGCAGGTTTACTCAGTTTAAGATGCCGCTTCCAGTAACTTGAAGTGCCTTGCATAGAGGAATTTGGTCCAGAATGGGCAAATAAGGATATTGTTTCGCACGTTTGTCTTGTGTATTTTAACTTCACTGCTTTGACCTTTTCATAAGATTTTTTGCGAAACTTTATGATTTCCTTTAAATTATTTCAAGTTCATAAGGTTGGCCATTATTCTTATTGCTTACCTATTATTAAAAGTTTATTCCCTGTAAAGCAACCATCTGTTTGTGCCAATGAAATGAAAATATTAGGTTGCTAAAAAGATCCCACAAAGTTTACATAATTATTACAAACAATGTTTGAATTGGTTACCCCTGACTTGTTTGATTCTTCTTTATTTATCATGAGTAGTACAAAAACTACCATATGCGTCACCTTATTTGTGTCTGCTCTAAATAAAACAGACATATAAAATATCTAATATGGCTATTTAAACCTAACGTGACATATATGCGAGTTAATGATATGTTTTTGGGTCTGTCTTTCCACTCCCATACACATAAGACAATGATATATGCCTGTTAATTATCATATACGTCTCTTCAACCAATATCAGTCGCTTAAAAAGTAAGTAAATTAAAAATTATGGAGTATTTCCTAATTTTCCTTCTTAAACTCCGGACCCCCAATTTAAACAATGTTACTTACTAGAAGCCTCGATTCAGTCGTAATCTACATCTTTATCTAGAAGTTGAAAACCCAATTCACCCTAATCTTCATTTTGCTAATCTCCTTATTGGTTAGATTTTGCAAGCCCTAATTTACTGTAGGAACCAGAATAGATTAACACACACACAGATATGAGAAAGTAATATGTATAAAAGGAAAACTGAAACTGATTCTGTATATTATGTTTTTATTACTATGAGAACAAGAAAATATATAGTAATAGCCACCCTACGTTTACTCCTAAACATTCTCTGGACTCCCAGAATTATAGGACTTTCAACACCAATCTAAGATAACTAACTAGGGACAAGATCAATCGTGATATCAATCAAGTCCAGCTATTTTATTTAACTAAATAATTCACGCTTAGATTAAACATCAACACACTCTCCCTTAATCTAAGCTGGATGACTGCAGATTCTTCAAACCCAATAAGTCACGCATGCGCTCAAACTTGACTGTGGACATCGGCTTGGTGAGCACATCTGCACGCTGTTTATCAGTAGCAACATGTTTGATCAAAATCTCACCTCTGCTAACACATTCACGAATAAAGTGGTAACGTATATCAATATGCCTGCTTCGCCCGTAGAATACCGGATTCTTTGCCAAATCAATTGCAGACTTATTATCAATGTAGATGACTACATGACCTTGTTTTACTCCAGTTATTCGCTCAAGCATATTTTTAAGCCACACTCCTTGACAGGCTGCAGCTGTAGCTGCCATGAATTCAGCTTCACATGATGATAGTGCAACACAGTGTTGTTTTTGTGAAACCCATGAAATGAGACTCTCGTCCAAGTAGAAACACATTCCACCTGTGCTTTATCTGTCTTCTATATTACCACCAAGGTCACTGTGAGAAAACCCACTTAGCAAGTAGTTTCCATCACCTCTAACGTACACTAAACCATACTGTATTGTTCCTTTCACGTATCGAAGGATACGTTTGACAGCACACATGTGTAACTCTGTTGGTCGTTCCATAAACCTACTCACCATCCCTACTGCAAACGCTATGTCGGGGCGTGTATGAACCAAGTATCGTAGACCTCCCACTAAGCTTTTAAAAACTGTTGAGTCAACTGCTCTTCCCTTTTCATCCTTGACGAGCTGAACCTTTGCTTCCATTGGGTATTTAGCTGGGTTGCAATCAACCATCCCAGCTTTTTCAAGTAATTTCCTAGCATAAGCGGCCTGTTTCAACTCTATATACTCCTTCATTTGACTTACTTCAATTCCCAAGTAGTGTGATAGCTTCCCTAGGTCACTCATATCAAATTCCTCATTCATCTGTCTTTTGAAGCTGTTGATGTCTGAGATGGATGTGCCTGTCACAAGTAGGTCGTCGACATAAACCCCTACGATCAATGTTTCTCCCCTGTCCTGTTTGGTGTACACAGCGTGTTCGTATGGACATTTTAAAAAACCAAGTTATTCAAGATAGCTGTTCAGTCTCGAGTACCAGGCCCGTGGGGCTTGTTTTAGTCCGTACAATGCTTTAATCAACCAATAAACACAATGCTCCCTGCCTTTCTTTATAAAACCATCCGGTTGACACACATATACGGTTTCTTGTAACTCTCCATTGAGGAAAGCAGACTTTACATCCAAGTGGCGAACCTCCCAACCCCTTTTTGCTGCAAGCGCAAGAAGTAACCTTACTGTCTCGAGTCGAGTTACTGGTGCAAACACCTCTTCATAATCTATACCTGCCTTTTGCACGTACCCTTTTGCAACAAGGCGTGCTTTATGTTTAGTGATTTCACCACTTGTATCCCTCTTTGTTTTATACACCCATTTTAGTCCCACAGCCTTGTGTCTGTGTGGAAGTTCGACTAATTCCCACGTATTGTTTCGTTCAATCGCCTTGATCTCTTCTTCCATTGCCTTTTTCCAAACTTGTTCCTTCACTGCCTCTTTAAAGTTACTAGGTTCATCAATACTCACTAACAACAGTTCATTTTCTATTTCCACTACCTCTGTTTCGTCGTAGATATCTCTCAATGAACGGTACCCTTTTGGCTCACTACTTGCATCACTGCTGGTAGAGCTCGAATATCCTGCTTCTGGTTGAGAGCTTGTGGCTGTATTAGATGATGTCTCGAACACAGAATTTGCCCCAACTGAACTTGAGGTTGAAACTGAACTTGGAGTGGATGGCTCACTTTCTCCTTCATCATTCAAATGTTATCCCAGTACTACAAATGATTTGGTGATGGCATTGACAGGAACTGAGTCATCTTGTTATCGTTGATCCCATGCCCAGCTTTTGTTTTCTTCAAACACTACGTCTCTGCTGACATGTAAAGTCTTTGAATTTGGATCAAAGAGTCTGTATGCCTTGGTTCTTGGTTCCCTTCCCAAATAAATGACTAACTTGCTGCGATCGCTAAGCTTCGAAGTGTGCACACTTGGCACTTTCATGTGCGCTACACATCCAAATACTTTAACATGACTGACATTTGGCTTCCTGTTCTTCCAGACTTCGTATGGAGTTTTCTTTGTCAAAGCCCTCGTAGGTAACCTGTTTAACAAGTACACTGCATGTCGAGTGGCCTCTCCCCAAAATTTAGATGGCATGCTCATTGTTTTCAACATACTTCTAGCCATAGCCACCATTGTCCTATTGCGTCATTCGACCACCCCATTCTGTTGAGGACTATATGGAGCCGTGAAATGTCTATTAATGCCAGCGTCTTCACAGTAGTTGATGAAATCTTTGGACATGAATTCACCACCTCTATCAGTACGAAAAACCTTGATTTCTTTCCCTGATTCTTTCTCCACCAATGATCTAATTTTTTTAAAGACGTTGAATGCCTCGTTTTTTCCTTTCAATGCATAAATCCACATCATCCGTGTATAATCATCTACTAGGAGAAAGAAGTACCTATTTCCGGCTGTCGTTTCTGGTGATATTGGTCCACATAAGTCCCCGTGAATCAATTCTAGTGGTTTCTTTACTTGGTACTCTGTTTGTTGAGGAAACTGCATTCTTGTCTGTTTCGACATCAAACACCCTTCACATACACCTGTTGGCTGAGAGATATCAGGTAGGCCAAATGCCATTTTTCCAGTGGACATCATCTTCATAGATTTGTAATTTACATGACCAAACCTCGATTGTCATAGACTTGATTCCTCTTCTTTAGTTAACAAGCAAACTGGGTCAACTGTTTCCAAGAATATTTTGTAAAGTCTATTATTTGTACGCTTAACCTTCATGATCAATCATTTATGTTTATCATACACCCACAGATACATGTCCCTCAGAATCACTTCGTTGTTGTTCTCAGATAACTGTCCAAGCGATATTATGTTATCACAGAGATAGGGAATATAATATACCTCATTAAGTATTAGTTCCTCCCCATTCTTGCATTTGAATCCAACTGAGCCCTTTCCTTTAATCTCCACTGTTGACCCATCCCCAAAACGTACCTGCCCGGTCATGTTCTCATCTAGAGTCTTGAATTTTGACCGAAAACCCGTCATATGGTTGCTCGCGCCATTGTCTAAGTACCAAAGGTTTGACTCCTCCCTTTTATTCATATCAATATTTGGCTTCACATTTCCTTCATTGAGCAGCAATGTCGTGTGTTTTTCTCTACTCAGTTCAAGCATTAGCAAAGTTGGCTCGTCGTCTTGCACATGGGTCAGGTTCACCTCTGTCCTTTGATCCCTATTTTTTACTCGACGGGGACGATTACACTCCGATGCATAGTGTCCCAAAATATTACAGTTATAACACTTTATGGTACTCCTATCTTGCCTTCTTTCTCTGCTTAGGTTGTTACCACCGCCTTGTGTTTTCGGACCTGAAGAACCTTCCCCCTTTCCTGACCTTTTCAGCCACTCCTCCCTAGTAAATAACAATTGTCCTTCAGTACTTGAACGTTTTTTCCATTCCTCTTCTGTCAACAAAAGTTGTCCTTCATTAGATCCTCCACCACTTTCAATTTTACCACGTAATCTTTCTTCATGTGCCCTCAAAGAGCCCACGGCTTCCTCTATTGACATAGTCTCAAGGTCACCAAACTGCTCTATCGTAGAGGTGATTTGTAGGAACTTTGAAGGGACGACACGAAGGAGCTTTTTCACGACATAAGCCTCCTCGACCTTTTCTCCTAAGGCCCGTATATTTGTTACAATCCCATTCAATTTCATTGCGAAGTCTTCAACCTGTTCAGTGTCTTTCATGTTTAAAAACTCGAATTCAGCCTTTAACGTCTGGATCTTTGCCTTCTTAACCTTATCAGCCCCTAAACACATTGTTTTAACGGCCTCCCAAGCCTCCTTTGCACTTGTTTTATCAGCTACTGACAACAAGATCTCTTCGGGAATGCCTTGGTAGATGGCTGCCAGTGCCATCTTGTCCGTCTTCTCCTCGACTGTAGGTTTCTCCTTCGTTGGCTCGATGGCTTCCCATATACCATGAGCCTGCATATAGACTCGCATCTTGAGCGACCAAGCCGTGTAATTACTTTTAGTTAGTATTGGATAACTCAACCCTACTGAACCCTCTTTGCTTTTCATCATGTCCATCGTTGCTGTTTGTCTTCCTGCTTCTTGTCGTGACATATACTTTGGCATATATCGAAAGAAAAAGAGGCTCTGATACCAGATGTAGGAACCAGAATAGATTAACACACACAGATATGAGAAAGCAATATGTATGAAAGGAAAACTGAAACTGATTCTGTATATTATGTTTTTATTACTATGAGAACAAGAAAATATATAGTAATAGCCACCCTACGTTTACTCCTAAACATTCTCTGGACTCCCAGAATTATAGGACTTTCAACACCAATCTAAGATAACTAACTAGGGACAAGATCAATCGTGATATCAATCAAGTCCAGCTGTTTTATTTAACTAAACAATTCACGCTTAGATTAAACATCAACATTTACCATCTACACCAATTCACATGTAACAATTAGTTTTGTATCTAGATGTTAGTTGTATAGTACCTCTCTTAATGGGGCAACACATGAAAAGACGTCAATTTCCGTGTTTATGTCTATAATTTCTATGTTTATATATATATACCTCAATTGATAGTATTGGTATATGTGTGTATATATGACATGAGTAAATCTTAGTACAATAAAAATTGAGGAAATAAAAAGAAAATATGGGGTAGTGTTTTGAATCTCCTGTTATAGTCTAACAGTTGCTTTAAAGAGTTCACAACCTTAGATTTAGTTCTTAGAGTTAGTTCTTTGTATAAGTTCTTAGAATTTGGGGTGCCTCTATGAATAAAATCGCTATTCTTTTAGTTTGCATATGCTATTTCACACATCATGTGTACGATTTTGTTAAGTCATAATGTCCTATTATCTAATTTATTTTTTCTTATTTATACAAATGTCAACTCATGTGTATATATATATATTTTTGATACAGAGGGGTGATTTGTTATACATATGTATTGTTTATCTTTTCGGCTATATAAATTCAAGTTTCTGGGTTTTTGATTTATTACCTAAGTGTAGCCTTGTGATAAAATAAATATTCTTTTTTTTAATTAAAGCTCTAGCCCTAGGAACACACCGTATGCATACTATTAAGTCCATGAAGCAGTGCTATATTTGGAACTAGTTATCAGTTAGAATATGAATGTACAGGGTTGGCTTTGCATTTTGAAGTTCTTTGAATCATTGATTATGTATTTTTCTTGTGGAACCACTAACATTAAATTTTAAGTTATCACCTTTCCACAATGTATAAAAATTTAATTTGTTAATAAAATCATAATTTCAATAAAGATTATGTACTCATCCTCGAAAAATAATGACAGTAAGGTTAGTTTTTCGGTACATAACCCACCTTTCTCCAAAGGTAAAAGGAATTATTTGTCCCCATATACCATCTTTATTTCCACCAGAAAAATAATTTTCATTAAAATTAGCTCCATACACCCAAAAGGTGGCACTGGGGATAAGTGTTAATACAAGTTTACTACATGTTTTTAAATGATTTTAGAGCAGTCCTGAAATTCCTAGCAAGTAATTCCAAGCTTCTAGGCTCATGTGTGATCTTAATAGATAGGCAAAACCAAATAGAATGTTGCTCATAGTATAGGTCATGAGGAAAATTAGAGGAATTAGAAATACCCTTATGTATCGTACAAGCTGAATAACTAATGTTATTATGTTCATTTGAATATAATGTAAGATACGTTGCTTAAATATTCATGTATCACTTTTAAGCGTTTAATGTTTCTTTTTGGTTTACTTCCCAAACCAAAGTTGTGATGCCTGTTTAGAGCTATTCTCCTTGTGATTAATGTTTACGTTAAATGTCTTATAATCTCATCTATGTTTCATTAATTTATGTGAGCAGTTTGTTTCTCAGGCTGAACACAACAGAGGATCATATGAACTTTGGCTTATGTACATTAATAGTCGTGAGCAGCTTGAGGAATATTGATTGGATACGGTAACACTCTAGCGGCACTATCTCACAATGCATCTCCTCATAAAGATGAAATACATTCTAGAAAATGAACCCTGGATTTTTTCAACCGATGATTAATACACTAAGCATCTCCAGAAAAGTTGGCAGGCAGGTGAACTCTTTCCTTGTTAAATATTTTTTAACTATTATACTGAGTTTGAATTTAGCATATAAATTATTCTCTGCAACATTAAAGAAGCAATGGGTTGCTATAAAAATTTAATTTGGGTGCACTAAATAAAGTTCTATATTTTAGATGATTTAAAGGTATGCGTTTTGTTTTCAAAAATTTAAATGCTCGAGTGATTTTATTTATTGTCTTTCATTTACTATTAAAATTATTGTACTAATTTTTTCTAGTCCAGTTGTACATGTAAAATGATAGGCAGAGGTCACATATCTTTTTTAGATACTACCGAACCCTAACCTTAAATTTGTTGCAATATCTAGCACATTACAACCATTGACATCTATTCATTTGTGTATTTTGTGAATGTTTTAGCTAGATTGTTTCTTGTAAACACATATACGTAGGTTAATAAAATAAATCGTGTCTTTTTCGTTCTTGGAACGTTATAGTTCATATCTTTTTCTAAACACTTTTTTAATGACATGTAAAAGGAACATTTTAGGTCCATTTTTTAGCTTTATACGTCCTTATGAGCAGGTGCAAAAACCTTTTTACGTCTGTTGAAAAAAACAGATGCAAAAGTTTATATTTTATGTGGATCTTTTATGTTATACGCGTATGTTCCTCACAAACGCAATAGAAACTATATGTGTGTGTTTCCCAACAGCAACATATACTCTTTAACTATAGAACTCCTCCCTACGCGTCAGTTGAGAACAGACGCAAATAACCTATTTCAACAGACGCATATGACAGTTTTTGTACTAGTGCATGTTTTGTGATTCTTTTATAGTTCTATCAAGTTCTACTATATATATTTGTGTGTGTATATATATATATATGCCGATATGATAAAGTAAATAATTTTTAGTATTGACTTACTAAAGTGTTTTGGCTCTTGCACATATACTTGCACTATCATTGTTTTTATAGCTACATTACACAACCCTTGATCACCTAAGTTCTGATAAATAATTTGCATTCTTTAAATTAGATATTGGTTAAGTTTGAATTTGTTTTCTTTTCTTTTTAAGGTTTATTATTTTGCACAATTTTTTTACTGTTAGCCAAAATATACACGGCTTTGCAATTACTCCTATTGTGCAAATGATGCAATTTAGAATTAATTTTTTTTGTAATTTGTTAAAAGTTTGTATTGTTTGTTATATTATATGTTTTAATGCAAGGTATTGGAATCAATAATGTGACATTGGACCATATTAATTTTCAAAGCAAGAAAGATGAAGAGAAGATGAAGATGCTGGTCACTACCTTTCGCATACAACAACTAATGTCTAGCAGCTTACTTTTTAAAATTAAAAGTCAATTCATATTGTGGATATATTGGTCTCTTGTAGAGGCTCTGTAATTATTTTGCTAATAATAGTCACATTTTCTTGTTATATTTGACCAAAATCAGTCATTTTTACTAATTTGACCAAATGTGGTCATATTTATAAATTTGACTATATACTAAACCAATCAAATTTATAAAAATGACTGATAATGTGTCGATCAAATTTATAAATTCGACTGTCGTATGTCATATTTATTTATAAGAGGCGGAAAATTCAAATTTTATCAAAAATTTAAAGTCAAAAGTAAAAATTTTAAATGACCATTTTCGGTCAATGTAATCTGTCAATTTTATTCGTTCAAAAATAAACGGTCAAATTTAGTCGGTCATATTTGACTAAATATGACCGATTTTGCTAAATTTGACCAGCCTAAAAAAGACGGACATAATGTGATCATATTTAATCAAATATGACCGCACATTCATATTTGGTTAAATATGACCGAAATTTTTCGGTCATATTTAGCCGTTTTTCTTATAGTGTCGTGAATTCAAACTCAAACTCTTCCAAAAAATATATAATAGACCAACATAATTATATAATTTCAATGATATTTTATGCATGTGAAATGTCATATTCTCGGTGTTCGTTATGAAATTGTAGAAAAAAGTTACCATTAGAAATTGACCACTAACTTTCTAACCAGAATACCACTTCATACACCACATGTGAAATGACATATTTATTTAGTGTTTCTTATAATCAAATTTAATTTATTGATAGGTATCATCCAAGCCAAACCACTAACCGTCAAATCCCATCTTGCCCTTATACTTTATGTCTATGTCATGTTATTGATTGATTATTACTTTAAATTTTTTTAATCTTAACATTTGTTATACAAAATATTATTAGATATTATAAGTATTATTTAAGTGGTTCACACAAATCAATTTTTAAATAAATTTTATCCCTGCACTATAATTGGAAAATTTAAAGAATATTAGTCCATTTTCATAGATATTCTTGAAAAATAACTATTAGATCAAATCTTAAAAGGAATATAGTCTCATGATCGTATAAATTAACCCATATACTAATAAAACTTAACTCATATATTAATAATGATGTGATTATTTTCCTCCGATTAGAATTTCGGTATTAAATCCTCTAAAACAAATAATTTTTATGTGTTTTAATCATAAACTTAATGTGTGTGTTGTATGAGAGTAAAATTTGGCATATTCATTTTTTATGTGGTATTGTGTTTATTAGCTATTTCCATTATTATAACTTACATGATAACAATTTTTTTCGTATTTTTCTTTTTCATATTTATTAATTGAGTTACTTAAATATTATAATTCCAGTTACTATAAAATGAAGGATAGTTACAATAAAACAAATCTATACACTTGCTAGAATTTTATAGTTCTCCACAATATCCAAACAAATAATTTTTTCAGAAACTAATGGCTTATCTAAAGAACATTCCCACTTTCATCTAGCTTGGGATTTCGCTGCAGAAATAATATTGTTGTGTCCAACCATGCCCATCCTCGATACTTTCGGTGACTTCCAACTTAAATCAATTATTTCTGGTAATTTGATTTTCGGGATATCAGTGGATGAGAAACAAATCCTGCAAACCATGCATTCAAACTTTATCTGAGTAAATAATTATCTCTTAATCAATTAAAAGGAGCACATTATTGTGACCAAGACATATCCTTAAAGGGAGACAAGACTTGATTTACCAGTAGCCTTTGCATGCTTTATCACCCTCTTCTACAACAGCATCAGTTCCGAAACCTGGCATAATTAATTGTTATTAGTTAGATAAGTATTGTATTTTAATACAGCTTTTTGGAACTGGGAGAAGATTATATAATCCAATGTTAAAAGAAGAAAGCGAATATGTTGATTTACATAGTCCAGACCATTATATAATAGCTATAAAAAGAATATACTAGTGTATGATGTTTAGAAATAGGGATATAAGTGCACCTGAAGTTTCACAGGTTTCCAGTAGTTGAGGTTGATCAGATGTCATAATTTCTACCGCTACGCTCGCTAGCAATTGTAGTGAAACATTATATGGGATCTCTGCTTCACTTTCACCAATACCGTGGACCATGTTTACGTCCTTTGCAGAGGTTTAGTATTGGTCTTTTTCTGGGAACCTATCCTTAATTAGCTTTTGTTACAGATCAAATAACAATAATTAAAAAAACAACAATTTAAAGAACATACCGATAATCAAATGCAAAGTATATTGGAAGCAAAAATTAGAATATAGATATCACTTATATAATACATAACCATAATACTGTAACCCAACACCTCTTGGTTTAGCCTTTTTGTGGGTTTGAATCTTGTCAAAAATAAGGGGTGTGTGTGTCTATTTATGTTTAAGAGCCGTGTCTTCAATCAAGATTTTGAGTTATTTATTTGGATTTTTTAAATCAAGGGGAATTCAATTAAGATTTTAAAAAATCTTCTAAAATCTGATGGTATTTAATAGAGATTAGAATATCTTTTAAAATCTTAGTGTATTCAATTTAAATTTTAAAAAATCTACCAAAAGTTGGCGACATTATTCAATTTGAATTTTTAAAAGTCCATCAAAATCGGATGGTATTCAAAAGTCTGTGGATTTTTTTATTTGAAAACCTTGTGGAGTTTGATGGATTTACTAGTTCATTTTTAATCTTTTGAAATCTCTTTAAAATACATGAGATTTTGAATGATTTTTTGAAATTTCACAAAATCAGCTAGACTCTACAAGATTTTTTTATCAACTCCCTCAAAACCCACAAACAATTAAAATCAACGAAAAATCTTTTAAAAACCATGGATTATTATTGATCGTTTAAAATGTGAAATGAATACACCCCTCCAAGCAACAAAAAAAAATTAAACAGGATAGCAGTCTATCTACCTCGATCAACCCTCAGCTTAATTGAAAAATCTTGAGCAGTAGTGCTTGAAGTGACAAAACAGAAATGAATTGAACTCAGATGAACTTTTAATCAAATAAAGTTTTAAGATACCGAATAATGATGTGTAACTTTACCGAACTAATATTCTTGTCTAAACTCGAGGTCAGTATATTCGAAATGAACACAAATCGTTCATGAATATATAGAGATTAACCGAAAACGAACTGTTTATGAACATTATATATTATTTTAAAAAGTAAGTTTTACCTATATTTTCATTTAAAATTTTTGTAAAATATAATATTTATTTTAAATAATTATAAATTTAATTAAATATAAATTATGAATAATATATATTTTACATACAACTATTTTTGTCGAATCAAACTCGAATTTAACGAATGAGTCGAACTCGAGCTGAACATAAACCGACCTCAAGTCGAATATCTTGGAAACTTGATTATGTTCATTAAAATTATCGAACAAATTATTTTGTTCGAACTCGTTTTCGATAAGAGAAATTGAATGAAATTATTGAATAAAAATCATGTTTTTTAATCCGTTAAGAAAATATAAGTAATGGAAAAGGAATACCGCATCGAGAAACGTTGACAATTCACATTCATATTACCTGAGACTATAGACAATGACTTTGCACTATCTTCTAGTTCATTGGATCTTTTATCAGCAGCATCAACACTATAAGGGGAAATCGCACGGACACTAGCTTTACATCGCCACCACATATGACGAGAAACATCTAGTGATCCCCGTTATTGCTCCCATGTACTTTTATTTATACCATTGACGGGGATGCAAGCCATCGAGTTTTCATTTATCACATCAGCCACGTACTCCAAGACCACATACATAAAGTAATTTATTTATGTATCACAATAATTAAATATTAAGTAAACTACTCTTAAAAAATCTCAAGATATTTGAAAAGGCTTAAATTTGTTAAAGTGTTATATTCAACTATTTCTGCACCCGTAGAGTGCACGAATCGAGCACAGAACAAATTTTAAAGAATAACAATTTAAATTCTCCTGTTTTCGTAGCACATCTGAATTCATTGAGTTTGTGGATGATTAATCTATTACGTCGGCAAGTTCATTCACAAGCTTTGGCGCTCCTTCTATGGAACTATAAGCACAGTTCTTCATTCTAAACTAAATCCATAGCACCTCTTGAGATAGAATAAAATTTTATTGGAATCGCGAATGGATAAAAATACGTCCTAAAGACACATTAATATCGCATTAATTGCACTTGGGCTTCTTGTCTGAAAAGTCCAACACAGGCCTGTCTGGTCCAAGCTTCGTAGCAGGCCTGTCTGGTTTAAGCTTCGTAACAGGCCTATGTCGGCCTAAGCAACCAAGGCCCACCAACGGAGGTCATCCAAGTCCACGAACACGAGCTGTTCATGGACTAGGCCCAATACGGCGGGAAGAGTAGAGACGTGTGTTCTAAACGGACTCAAAGTCCTACATAGAAGGTTCTAGATCCCCTTTCCCAAAAGGACTCCTCTTCACCATCTAAGGTGGAGACTTGTCCACCATGTCTCCAAACAGAAGTCTAACCCTAGACTCACCACTATATAACGGGCTCTACCCCTCAATCTAGAACTACGTTTTTGGATTGATTCTCTACAACACAGAGATATATAGGCATCTTGCTAGGACTGATAGTCCCGAACGCAAGAGCATCCATTAAAGCTCGAAGCTCACGAAACCTAGCATTAAATACTAAAGTACTCAGGTTTTTATTCCACAACATCTGGCGCCGTCTGTGGGAAGACTACAACAACCATGGTGAATACACGGCGAGGAAACAATGGTGGAACAGACACTCTTGTTCCACAACGAACAATCGCATCAGCGGTGGAAGTACCACCTTACTCAACTTATGCCTCCTCGCAAGGAGGAACCCTGGTAGGGGCAACTGAGGCTCAGCCACAAGGGTCGAATCCCCCGGCTCATCAAGGGACGAATCCCCAATTGCAGTAGTTACATGCACCTGTGAGCTCTCAGCCAGTTGGGTATGAGTACTCGATGATCGTGACCACTAACCCCCCTTGAATGAGATGTGTCCTAAGTCCAATCATGTATGACAATTTAGGAATAACTTTTATGTAATCTGTTCTAATTTCATTGATATTAATAAAATACTTGTTTTGGTTTTATTGCGGGCTCTATCTATTTAAGTGTTTAAATAAGATATACCATAGTTTATAGTAAAGTTTTTTATGGATTATGATGAGATCATAATAATGAGACCTAAAAGATGATAACTCTAAACTTGAATATTTTCTGGTCGTAGGATTACTAACTGGTAATTAGTAATCCGCAAAGATCGGTACATACTATGCTTGCTTCATTATGAAGGATGTCTGTTCTTATAGATATTTGTGCGGTGACACTATAGCTAGTATGTAGGTGCTTATTATAGAATAAGTTCACTGAACATGACTCACACGGCTGAATAACTGATTGAGTTTACTCACGTGTCAGCAGTTGTTCACATAGTGATAGTTGTACAAGTATCCTTAGACTTGAGGTCATCATAGTCATCTTGTGTACACTGAACTATTCTTTGGTTTAGTTCTTAGTCTCCAGAGACAATTATAAGGAATCTACTGGGTATAGGAATTTGTACACGAAGATAGTGTATGATCAATAAAGGATCTACTCCTTCCAGTGAAGGAAGAGAATGTTCAATGCTGATCCACTTATGCTAGTTCAGGAATCTCTGGCCAGAGTGAATGAAATTAGAAAGGAGTTTCTAATTTATATTAAATAGAACTAAGCATAGTGAATGGGAAAAGAAAATGATTAAATAAGATAGGCTTGACACAAGTTCCATGCCTTTTATTTAATCGTGACATTGCAGGGTAGAAGGAATTGATTGTATGGTAACTACTCACTGAATAGGTTCTTGGTATTCTAAGCAGTGAATTCGTATTATTCGGATAGTCGCGATATGCTGAGAAGTATCCCTCATGATGTAGAATAAATATGATTAATTTATTAATTAATCATATTTAATAAATTAGAGAATTTATATAAATAATGATAAAATAGTTTTATTATTATTTATTTCTACTTCCGGTTTAATATTGAACCTACAGGGTCACACCATAAAAGAGAATGATTTAATGGTGGAGGAATTAATTAATAATGGCTGGTAATTATTTATTTATGAAATAAATAATTAATTAGCAGATTTAATAATTGATTAAATGAGATTTATCTAATTCTTAATATTATTAAATAAGAATTTAATTTTAAAAATTAAATCAAGTGAGAGAATTATTTTTCTAAAGTGTTTAGAAAAGGGATTAATGATTAAAAGGTGTTTTAATTATTAGTTAATTGGTTAATAAGAATAAACAATTAAAGGGTTAATAATAATAATATTTTACGGAAAAATTTCACCTGAAAATTTTGCCTATAAATATACTATTATAAACCCTATTTGCCTCAACCCAAATAATTAACCCTAATTCTAAAGTAGCACAAGAGAGAGGCAACTAATTCTCTCAACCTCTTCCTCCTCCATCACAATGTACTCTTGGTGGATACCAGTGGAGTGCTTCACACTTGAGCAGTAGCTGCTAGGGATTTCCGTTCATCATTTTTGGATCGCTATTAAAAATCTCCATCTTTCCATGAACGTAAAGCTTCT
Source organism: Apium graveolens (assembly GCF_009905375.1). Lineage (NCBI taxonomy): Eukaryota > Viridiplantae > Streptophyta > Magnoliopsida > Apiales > Apiaceae > Apium > Apium graveolens. Next base: position 18,796,737 of record NC_133653.1, read on the forward strand.
TAAGGTAAACATACTGAACTACGAATTAAATATTATTTTTCGCATAAATCCTGCGAAGGGTTTCATTTTTTTTAAGATTTAAATTTACATTTTCGTTGCGTTTATGTGCTAAAAACCCTTCACCCCTTACGGGATGCCTCTATACCCTGAAGTTGAAGGGAGTGGACACTCTGATAGGGGTGAAGCACAAGGGCGGACATCATAATACATACGTGGCTTTGCTCCTATTCTTGAGGATCAAGAATTCTCTGGACCTTATACTGAAAGAGACACTCACCACTAGAATTCTATCAATAGACATCGGTCCTTAGACATCGGTTGCTCAGACGACCGATGTTAAAGTTCCTTTAGACATCGGTTATTTTAAAACCGATGTTACTACTTATTTTAAACATCGGTCAAGAAAATAACCGTTGTCTATAGTTATTTTTCAAAAATGAAAAACGTTAGTTAGACATCGGTTTTTTATATAACCGATGTCTTTCTTTTATAGACATCGGTTGTATTTTACAACCGTTGTCGATGGTTAACTTAAAAAAATTAAAAAAAACACGCTGAAACGTTCCCCCGTTTATTTCCCAATTATTCCCCCTTAACCAAAAAAATAAACCGTTTTCCCCCTTTACGATAAAATTCTTTTCGTCTCTCTCTCAGTCTACTATATCTCTCAGCTCTCTCTCTCTCTTCCATCTCTCTGGTTCTCTCTCTCTCTTCCATCTCTCTAATTCTCTCTCTCTCTTCCATCTTTCTGATTCCCCTTTCTCTCTCTCTCACCATATCAGTTGATTGCAAGTACATAGGGTTTCAATTAAACCCTAAATTGAAGAACACCTTCAATTAATCAAACTTCATCTACTAGAAACCTTAAGGTCTAAACAAGTTTATTTGTTCAATTCAATTTGTTTGTTCAATTAGGTTTAATTTGTTCAATTAGGTTTGTTCATAATTTTTAATGGTTTTTTGACCAGGTTTTGAGATTCAGTGAACATTTTAAGGTTTCTAATCTAATTATCTATATTTTCTTGTTTTTATGACATGGTTGTAGATAAGTTGGACAGAGAGAGAGAATTATCCTTTACTGTCAAACAAGAAGGATTATGGTTGTTTGTATGTGTGTTGTAGCGCATATCTACCTATCATCCCCTTTTCCCCAAGACAACCTGATATTAGTCAAGCACTTTCCTTTTACCCGTAAATAAGCTTCTACTTTGTAATAATTCTTTGTATCTACAGGTATTGTCTGGTAATTTCTTAGAAGCTTATGGAAAGGAGGTAATTAATATACATGATGGTCGTTTGCCATCATTCAAGGGTGGAAATACTAACAAACATGTCAGAATCATGGATTTGTTAATTTAATTTTCTAATACATCTGTATTGCGCAATTAACCTTATTTTTTTTGGATTTAGTAATATATATATATATATATATCAATTTACTTAGAAAGTGGATTACTAGAATAATTTTAGCATCTGACACAAGTTAGGTCCTAATTATTATGATAATCCAGCGAAAAAACAGGGACTTGTCCCTCACCAGTGTTTCGTGAAAGGTTTGCAAGAGTGGCAATGGGGACTACTGAGATTCACAATTGATGCGATTATGCTAGGCCTGAGCCTAATAATTTACATCCTAAAGAAACAGAAGAAAAAATAGGAAGGTATTTTTTATATAAACAACTCTTTATTCCAAAGAGATATAGGTTATTTGACTATCTTATCTGTATTAATGTACTCATCTTGGGGCAGCAAAGTACAGCAACTCACTTCTTGGAAATACTGGGATGATCCAGCTCCGGGGAATTTCTCTGTAGGAATAGATCCAGGTAAAAGTCCTGAACTTTTATGTGGACGAACAGGTCAGGGGTGTAAGACCAATGCCTCTCATAAAATGGAATGGTGAGCTTACTGAATAGTTACCACTTAATGGTTTGTGGTGCTGAGTGTCTACAACACTTCAATTTCTGTTGATTTTAACCCATATATCTCTTATAATATTTAACAAGACAATATCTTTTATTTCTCTTCAGGATCCTAATAAGGATAATATGGTTGCTAGCACGACTTTCTTTTCAGAAAGTACTGGTTTGCCAAAGGTTAGCATATGTGTTTTCTTCAAATACACTTTATTTTTTGAATTGTTAACTCTAGTATAATGGTTAATTGCTTTTCCTCTTCATTCAAGGTTTAATTGTGACAAATGATAATATTTTAGCTACATTTTATTTAGATATTGGTAAATAACCTGCTAAAACAAATAATGGACTGGTAACTTGTTCCTAAATGTAGAGAGGATGACAATTAAGATTGCATTTAGTATAATGCTATCTGGTTCTATCCTAGAAATTTGGAAGAGCAGCTACTGAAGTAGAATATAAACTAGTATAACCTGTGTTCCTATGCATAGAGAATAGAAGTATTAATTTTATTATGCTAATTGATAATTCTTAAATTTGCTATCAAAGTTCCATGTATTTTATCATTTCACATCAATTTTATGAATAGTGTCTTGTAAGCATTTTCTTATAGATGCTTGTTGGCATTGAGATACTTTTTATTCTCTTATTTATTTTCTTAATTTCACCAGATATATCTGCTCAGGCTGTAGAGAGAATTGGTCATTCTGTGTTAAAGGATGAAAGGATACCAAGTGACCTGATTATTCTATCTTGTGAGGAAGATTATGTAGATTTTGTGCCTTTCCTCAGAAAAGTAAGGAGTTTCTTTGAATTTGATACAATGAAACTACTCTAAAAAATAGTTTCTATTTATTTTATCTATGTATCATCCAATGTTGCATGAGCTTAGATTTACAATCTGAGCTACAGCTAAATGGTATAGTTATTCAAAAGCCAGAATATGAGAGGTCGGTTCTTTTGATCAAATTTTGTGTCTCACTCGGATCTTATTTAGATAACAAGAATGACATAATAAGTTTCTTTTATGATTTTATGTAATTCATGCCTACAATTAGCTTAACCGTAATTAGTCAGGATCAAGTATAATGATCATGTAAGGGGTGTCATATTAATGATGTGATTAGATTAGAGTTATTTCATAATCTTCATTAAAGAAGCTTGATGATGCAATACTGCTTTTCAATGACTTTTAAGCATACCGCGGATAATTTATTTAAGATATATTAGCCATTAACATAAATTGTAAGATTGTTTTCTTGAACAAATAATACATGATATATATTTTATTGGTTACAGTTGTAATGATAGTAGAAATGGAGTTCATTTTTTGGCATGATAAAGAAATGGGCTCAAGGAGGGGATTTATTTATTATGCACCAGTAGCTCTGTATGAACAATGAAACTATTCTTCTGTATTTTGTGACCTATTCACCCTGTTTTATTTATCTATAGGATATCCCTAGTTAAAGGATCAACTCGTCCAAAATGTAATGGTATTAGTATCAAATCTATACTTATTTTAAGTGAAGTGCATATTCCTCTCAGTAATAGTGTCATATTAATGATGTGATTTTCTAAAATGTGTTGTAGGACTTTTAGTATAATACTAAATAGATCTATGTTATATATTTTCAGCTTTATCAGCAGAGCGAGTTCTAGTATACGGTTTTGATGGAGTTGAATCTGTAAGCACACTACATCCTTTTATTTTGTAGCTTCTAAAGAAAACATGTTAGTTGAGGCTTATTACAGAAAGTTAAAGTCTTTTGGAAGAGATTCTTTTTTTAAAAAAAAAAATATTTGTAAACGCCCATAATTTGTTTGATGTATAGTGCCCACAGTTTCTTTCTCTATGCTGGTCGTTGCCTGTTTGAGTTTTTTCCGTCGGTAGTCCTACTTCTGATTGATATACTTTTACACACATAATCTTGTATATGCATCACACTCAGCAAAGTTGGCTTGATTTTGTGATGTAATTATCAATATTAAATCTTCTAAAGTTACTGGCTGAAATTATTATTGCAGTTGGATATTACATGTACAATACATTGGATAGAGATGAGCAGACTTTACAGTTTCATACATGTAGATGTTATTTATCTACTTTTATGTTGTCTTATTGCAGATTAGGATTGTGGCAAATATCGTTCTTCCACCTCCAAATGTTCTTGAATAAGGTAATCTAGTCCTATTTACTAGACATAAATATTATATACAACTTGGGAAAAATTAGTTAAGAAATTAATAGTTGCATTGAGGCATACAATAGCATTATTCTTAGTCTTTAAAATGAGATTTTTCTATTCTTTTCTGTCAGTTGATTGCTAGAATATATATACCCAATTTGGTATATGTCAATTGATAAAGTGGATTAATTTTTCTGTGAGGCCGACTCTGTTTAAGATGTAAATCAGGTTTTAATGACTCACGTGTAGATCAACTCCAGTAAGTCTGGAGGAAGCTGCTTTCAAGTGTATTAGGAAAGGACAATTTGGTTATACTTGGACCTGTTTGTGTTTTTCTACTGTGTAACATGCTTTATACAGGGGTTCAATGCAACACTTACTAAATTACTAGATTTCTGTGTTTTTCTAATGTACAACATGCTCTATACAGGGTTTCTATGCAACACTTACTGAATCACTAGATGCTCATGGTAGAAGAATAGACCAGTCACAGAATGCAGCATCAGTTGCATCTAGATATTAAAGATCCATTAAAGAAGCTATTTAATGATCTGAGGACTACAGTTGTAGTTATTAGTGGAAGTGAAAGGAGCGTCTTAGACAAGGTAATCTTATTTTACCACAATATCCCTAAGCTTTAGCAAATCTACTTTCATATGTTGACCGATTACTCACGCAGATCTTTGGAGAATATAATATGTGGTTGGCAGCAGAGCATGCACTACTAGAATTCTAGAAGAGCTGGACGAGGTTCGCTGTGATGTTATCAATTTCATTTATATTTTGTAAATTTCCTTGCCTCGCTACTCTTGATATCTTCTCATGTAAATTCTGGTTTAGTAATGTACTAGATGATCGAACTTGTAAGATGGTTTGAAATTGTGTTAGAACTTTTTTTGTTTATGTTTGTTGGTTGGTTGGTCGATCTAGATATTTTGAATCTTGATGTACATGTTTTAGGTTGTTGGTTGAATCTTGGTTGTTGATTGTATGAAAATGGTTTTTGATTGGATGAAAAATGATTGGTTGATTGGTTGCAGTTTTTTGATATGGCAGTTTTCTGGTTCATGTAAAAATAGGGATGCTCAATTTAATTACAATAGGAACAGGCATCATATTTTTATTAGAACCGATGTTAAAAACCATAAATATACATCAGTTTACACATATAAAAGCAATGTCTTAAATCACAACGACATCAGTAAAAACAAAATATTCGATGTCAATAAAGGGATATTAGCATATGAAACAGGGTAATAACATCGATTCAAAAATAAACAACCGTGTCTATTTATCATATTAACATCGGTTATTTAGAAAACAATCGATGTCTATTGTCCCATATTGACATTGGTTACTTAGAAAAAAATCGATGTCTATTGTTCAAATTAACATCGGTTCTTTAGAATTCACCGATGTCTAATAGGTATGAGACATCGGTTTTTTATTTTTAATCGATGTTAATTTATAAATATTGCCTGTGTGTTATAGTTTTAAATAGGCTTAATCGTCCTAATATTGCATTTCTGAATTTGACATTACACAATTGGATAACAAAAATGTGAATTAGACATCAGAAATCTTCCAGAAATGATGTGTAATATTACGTAGACATCGGTTTTTAACCGATGTCTATGAGAAAATATCTTTAACATCAGTCGCGAAGACATCACACATTTTTTACATAGACATCGGTTTTTAACCGATGTCTAAGGTCTTTTTTCTAGTAGTGACTGAGTCATCTGATGATGATGTTGCTCCAAGAAGGAGACATGCTGGCAAAGAATCAATGGCTGATACAGAACAACGCTCCAGGAGCACTCAAAGGATGATCCCCCAAGACGTTGAAGAGAGGATCAGGGCTCATGAAACTGAGATCCAAAGGTTGAAGCGTGACCTAGAGGCACAACTGACTCCAAGACCCCCACTTGCTCCAAGACAAAGAGGTCCTCCCCCAATCATAGATCTGGATGGTCCAATACCAAGAAGGGCAGTTGCCCCAAGTTCTGATCCAAGTGATCTTATACCCCTGAGAGATCCCGATGATCCAAACCCACCATTCACTGATGAGATAATAAACACTCACATTTCTAGGAAGTTCAAGATGCCCACCATCAAAGCATACGATGGTATTGGAGACCCTGCTAACCATGTTAGGACGTTCTCTAATGCCCTGCTGCTACAACCCGTGAACGATGCTATTAAGTGTCAGGCCTTCCCTCAAAACCTGTCGGGTATGGCTCAAAGGTGGTATAGTCGTCTGCCTCCGAACTCTATTGGATCCTTTAAGGACTTGAGCCAAGATTTTATCAAGCAATTCATAAGTGGCAGAGTGCACGAGAAGAGTTCAGCCTCTCTCATGGGCATACTCCAAGGAGTAAAGGAGTCCTTAAGAGAGTATCTGATTCGGTTTATGAAGGAGGCTTTGAAGGTCTCTGATCTTGATGATAAGGTAGCTATGATAGCCCTACAACAAGGGACTAGAGATGAGTTCTTTAAGATGTCCCTGGTTAAATTCCCTCCCGAGAGTCTGCTGCAGCTCCAGGATAGAGCCGGAAAGTATATCAAGATGGAGGAGAGTATGAAGAAGACAACTGTGAATAACGAACCTACTGCAAACAAGAAGAGGAAGACGGATCAGGAGTATGACGCTAAGGACAAGTACCCACGAATTAGCAAAAGCTCTGACTCCTCCTCTTCTAAGAAGAATCAGTAACCAAGGCTTGCTGGGTATGCGAGGTTGAACGCTCCAAGGAGCCGTATCTTATAGAAATTGAGAAGGACAAGACTTCAAAATAGCCGAAGCCACTAAGGGGGGGGACTCGGAGAAAAGAGACAGAGTAGGTACTAGCAGGTTTCACAAAGATGTTGGTCATGATTACTGATGATTGTAGGCAATCAAGGATGAAATTTAGTATCTGATCTGAAGGGGAAAGTTTGGAAGTTTCACCAAGGGTGAAGAGCGCGGAGGCCAAAGAGAGATAATGATCGAAGAGATGACGATCGGAGGGGTAACGACAGAGATCACAAAACCACAGCCCCGAGGGCCGGTATCAATATAATCTTAGGGGGTCCAACAGCAGCTGACACTAAAAGGACTCCGGAAAAGCATATGCACGAGAAGTAATGAGCATAGTTAGGGAATCATCTAAGCGTTCTAAGTCAGAGATGACACTTGAATTTGGTGACCCATACCTTGAAGGTTTGAAATTTCCTCATTATGATCCTCTGGTTATCACTCCGATAATTGGAAATTGTCCTGTTATGAGGGCCCTAGTGGGACAATGGAGCTTCTGTGGACATTCTGTTTCATGATACATTCATAAGGATGGGCTATAATGACTCTCAACTAACTCCATCTGACGCACCCATCTATGGGTTTAACCATGGGGAATGTAAAGTCGAGGGAGCAATATAACTTCCCGTAACTATCGGGGAAGAGCCTAGGGAGGCCATACAAATGTTGAACTTTCAGATTGTCAAGGCAGCCTCTACCTACAATGCCATCATGGGTAGGACATGGATCCACGCTTTTAAGGCTGTGCCCTCAACTTACCACATGGTACTGGAAGTTCCCGACTAGGAACGGTGTTGGAGAATCAAGAGGAGATCCTTAAAATGGCCCGCAGTTGCTATGTCGCAGCACTTAGTCCCGATGGAACCGGGGGGCAGGTTTTCCCCAAAGAAGACATGGACGCCGAGAGAATGACGAACTACGAGGAAAGTCAGCTGAGGACTTGGTCCCAATTCCATTAGATCCCTTAGACCCGAAAAAGGTCACATATTGGGGCATCTTTGGACAAGCCCTTGAAGGGTCGAATAACAACTTTCCTCTAAGAGAACAATGATGTATTCGCTTGGACAATAGCTGATATGTCTGGGATTGACCCAAACCTTATAACTCATAGGTTGAACATTGATCCAACTCGAAAGGCTGTAAAGCAAAAGAAGAGAACGTATGCCCCTAATAGGCTAGAAGCCATTAAGCAGGTGGTCGAAAAGCTTTTAGAAGTTGGATTTATTGAGGAAGTACAATTTCCTGAATGGTTGGACAACCCCGTAATGGTTAAGAAGGCCAATGGAAAGTAGAGGATATGCATTGACTTCACTGATTTGAATGATGCATGTCCCGAAGACTGTTACCCCCTACCAAGGATTGATACCCTGATCGATGCCACTGCTGGACATGAAATGCTAAGCTTTATGAATGGCTTTAGTGGTTACAATCAGATTAGAATGCATAAAGATGACACCCCCAAGGTATCTTTCATAACTGACTTTGGTGTATTTTATTATCTTTTTATGGCTTTTGGACTTAAGAATGCTAGAGCTACTTACCAAAGACTGGTAAATAAGATATTTGCCCATCTAATTGGGATGGCCACGTAGGTCTATATCGATGACATGTTAGTCAAAAGCCTAAGCAAGGCCGATCATATTAGCCACCTCAGAGAGGCATTTGAAGTGTTGAGACACCATAAGATGATGTTAAACCCAGCCAAGTGTGCTTTTGGCATTGGGTCTGGAAATTTTTTGGGCCATATGGTCTCAAAAAGGGGGATAGAGGCCAACCCCGACAAGATCAAATCCATCCTAGACATGGAGCCACCATGCTCCATCAAGGGCGCTCAGAAGCTGACAGGAAGAATTGCAGCTCTAGGGAGGTTCATCTCCAACTCTAGAGATAAATTCCTACCCTTTTTCAAAACCCTTAAGAAGGTGATGGATTTTTAATGGACAACTGAGAGCCAAGGGGCCTTTGGATAGCTGAAGTGGTACATGACTAAAGCCCCATTGTTGGCTAAACCAAGTCCATGTTGCATGATTCTTGGTTCCACCCAGAAAACATAGAAAGTTCCACCGGTAAAGAACTGCAAATAAATGGTTGTAGCAAGTACAAATGCCAACCTTATATATAGTACACCACCTGATTACATTGTCTCCATTAAAATGCATTTGAATCCATGTATGTATTAATATATCATGATAAAGTACAAGATTAATCGGATAATATTAGAAGGGAGAGAATATATTTGTGGGAAATTGTTGTAACTGCTCGTCATCCTCTTGGACAAACAAACATGGGAGTGCTAAATTGTTGGTAGATCAGTATGGAAAATTAATCAAAATAGGTCGTTGGTTTTATTGGGTTTCCCAGTGGAGTTCGACTTGTATAATAGAAAAAGTAAAAACCTCCAATATCGAGAGCGAAATGTGCAGACGTAGGTTAGCATAACGGGTAAGAAGAGCAAGTAAAAGAACAAAACGAGAAAATTGAAAGAAACGACCACAACTCACCCTTCTTCCGAATTGTTTTATCAATTGTTATTATGCATCTATAATAAATATTAATGTTATAATATAATTTGATAAATAAAATAACAAAAATACAATTTTCGAGGCAGGGATCAGTTTAAGTGAAAAAATTAAGAGAATTATTATTTATATACGAAAATATAATATAAATGAAAAAATATAACTGTTAAGTTGACCGGTACAACGGACATGGTAAGCTAGTCTATATTCTACTATTATAAATAAAACAATAAAACATGGTTTTGTTTTGTCTGTTAATACTTTTCTAAAGATTTGTTAACTACTTCTAAATAATCTAAAATATATTTATTTATTTAAAAAATAAATGAAGCACACATCCAAAACAATGACAAACTCTATTATTATTTTGCAATTAGAATCTATTATTTATATCATGTTGTTTCTAAACTCATATATTTAAAACTTTTCCATATATTATTTAATTAATCAAAGTAATTAAAGATGAATGGAAAAATAAACTAAAAGATTACAAGTTTAGAGATTTTAATCAATACTATACAATTATTAATACATACATTGTTTCAAACTAGTTTGATTTATTTGTTCTTCCAAAAAATATTAAATATGTTAATTTCTATAAAAAAATATAAATCACGTACCCAACATAATTACAAACTCTATTATTTATATGGCGGCTCCAATCTATACTACTTATACTCAACTTCTTCCTCAACTCTCACTACAAGAAAAAAAGGGTAAATTTGACTGACTAAATATGATTGCGGCTAAATTTGACAGTCGGTCATATTTACGATCAACCTTCGTTTATAGCTGGTCAAACTTAATTTGGACCGACAGCAGTCACTTTCGAAGCCAACCATTTCTTTGCAACTAGTCAATAGTTAATTTTGACTAAATGCAGTCGAATTTAATATCGGTCAAATTTAGTCGGTCATATTTATTTTTTGGATTCCAAAATAAAGAGACGGAAAATTCCCGCCAAGGAAACAAAATTCGAGGGGTGTAAATATGACCGCATTCATTCATATTTAGGCAGGGTCATTTTTAACTTTTGGCGCTAAAGTTCCCGCCACGGTTAACCAAAACTATCAAAAATAAATTTGACCAATGACGGTCATATTTATAAATGTGACTACCAGTGGTGAATTTTAAATTAATTATTTTATTCATTTATTTTAATAAATATTAAATTATTTATTAAATTTTAAAAAAAACACTAGGGTACTCTAATAACTTTAACAACATATTTAGAATTATTTTAGTCACCAATCAAATTTATTTTAAATGATATAATAAATGTTTAGTAAGAGAACATAATATATACATTAAAAACTAATGATCACATAGTAATACGCGTGTAAAAATTGTATCAAAAATTATTATATTGTTCAAATATTTGTGGGAGATACATGATTTAAGATTAGTATTCAGAGGTTAGGCCGTTAATTCAAAGTATTACTAGTTTTGTGATTTTCCAAGTTTAATTTTAACGATCCAACTATACGGATGTTAACTTTATAGTTTTTAAGGGTTCATGAAAATTTTTTAACGTTCCAACTATACGGATTTTAATTTTAATGACGGTAATTATATATCAAGTCAAAAATGGTTTAGATGGAGGCACTACTAGAATTCTGATAAAAGATACCGGTACTTGGACATCCATTGTTTAGATGAACAATTTTAAAAGCATATATCAATATCGATATAATTTAAAGTGATGTTAAAGCTCACATCACACCCTCAGTAGACCGACTCTTGCTTTCAGCACATTATAAATATACAGATACAAATTTATAATAGTAAGTAATAAATAAATTACATATAAGATTAAGTCGATTGCATAACTATAGTTCGTCTATAATATTGGACCAAAATAAAAAATATATACTTCAATGCATATACTATGTCTTATAAATGCATAAATGGATAGTTGGTACTATATTTAACACTAAAGACAGCTATAGTTATCCTCACCATATTATTATATAATTATAAATGATATATATATATATGTTATGCCCAAATATGGTCATAGGCTCTAAACAGACCCATTACAATAATAATAATAACATTGGGCTTAATAAACATGCTCAGAAACATGGAAGAGCTCTCTTAATTTGTATATGGATCGGGATCATGTACCGCATATTGACCAAGAATTTGCATAATGACATGTGAGAATATATAAAGAAGGATAGGCAAGTTCACCTATTACTAGGAGGTGACACATTCCCATCTCTTACTATGAGGTGAGTCGTGTCTCCCTCTCCAACAGGAAGGGGGCATGTCCACCTCTTACTAGGAGATGAGTCTTATCCGCCTCTCCCGCAGTAAGGGGGTCATGTCCACCTCTCAACACGATTGGGGTCCTGTCCACCTCTCAATCGGGAAGAGAGTCTTCTCCACCTCTCACCAAGATAGAGATCAAGTCCTCCTGTGCAATCGGGAAGAGAGTCTTCTCCACCTCTCACCAAGATAGAGATCAAGTCCACCTCTCAACAGGAGGGGAGTCCCATCCTCATACTACTAAGAGGGGAGTTTTGTCCTCATACTACTAAGAGAGGAGTCATGTCCTTTACTACTAAGAGGGGAGTCATCTCCTCATATCATGCATGACTCCATATTACTAGGAGGGGTGGCCTACCACCATATTAGTATGAGGGGTAGCATGTCCCCATATTATCAAGTGATCATTCTTGCACCCATATTAACAAGTAAGGAGTAATTTCTCCATATTTCGGAGAGGCTTTAACAGATCAGTTGGAGGACAAACTCACATACAAGATAGACGAAAGATATAATTACAACAACTTATGACTACACGATCTCATAGGGGACACATCATAGGGTCTTTATATCACACTTAGAAGGACCTCTTCGAGGTCAACATTCATATATTTCTGAGATCACATAACATGAAACAAATCTCTATTACAATACAAAGATTAAAGGCATCCAAGGTTAGTCCTAAAAGGAGATATTTCGCTATCAACTTATTCTCTTTTTGACTTGAAGACCCATGACCAGGCCTCAAGGGGTCGCATGGGAGGAAGGATCGCTATGCATTGCTAGATCTCCTTCGATCGCACATACTCTCTCTACAGCCACATCGCATGACCAGACTCTAATCGGTCGCATGCGAGACCCTGTTCTCCATAAGGCCACATCGCATGACCAAACTCCAAGGGGTCGCATGCAAGGCCTACAGGTATTCTCCTATCTCACCTACGAGATATATTTTCCTAATTACTTCAATTACTATATTTTCCTAATTCCTAATTATTTTCCTAATTATTTTCCTAATTCCTAATTACTATATTTTCCTAATTACTTTATTATAATATAGTTTAAATATTTTCTACCTATAGGTAAACCTCGATAAATTAATACACTCGGGACTAGAAAAAATTATTAATTACTAAAAATATTAATTAATAAATCAATTAATAATTTTATTGATTTATCGATATACATCATTTTTAATTTCTTTTAAACATATTTTTACAAATATATATGCCGAAAATGTTATTGATTATCGTGATGCCAATGAATACCGAAAATGTTTTATATGGTGAAAATAAAGCAGTGACATAATTGTTGAATATGAACAAATAATTAGTATTATTATAAAAAATGGAAAGAAGATGAAAAGGAAGATTATGACATTATTGTAGTCGTTCTAAATGATGTCCTTAAAACAACAATATTGCTTAATTTTGTGTAGGTCTAGAGTACGCCAAGCTCTATATTGCCCTAAAAAGGATACAAATACATGGAGAAATAAATTTCATAAAAAAGTAAGTTTACATTATAGTCTTTTTTTTAAAATATAATTTAGAAAAAAATATAATTTTAATATAAGATGAAACTATTAATTTATATATTATCCGAGACTTATGTAATTTAATAAACAATATTAACTTATTATATAAGTGAATAATTAATTTATATTAAACGATCTGAGTTCGGATTATTAAAAATTATTATTTAATCAAGGCTATTTATTTATTGAGTATTATTTTATCAAAGTTTAACTATATTGGACTCGGTCACCGAAAACTTTTGGGCTAGGGCGGGCAAACTTTCGGGCTAATGCCGCCCAAATTTTTATACAACCGCACTCAATCGACTCTCTCCGACTCAAACACCCAAACTCAATCATCTCTCACTTTCTGCACTTCCACTCTCCCTCGCTCTCTACTCTCTTTTTCTAGCTAATCTCTCCGACTAATCTCTCTTAGTACCACCCTCACTTTCTCTTGACACCACTTTCAATCTCTTGTAAGTAACTGGGATTTTGGATTTCTAATTAGGGCTTAATTGAAGTTAGGAAGTTAGGGCTCAATTGATTTGTTTATGTTTATTTTACCTTAAACCTCCTATAATATTTTTTTATATATATAATTTTAGGTATTCTAATAATTAGGGCTTTGCATTTCAAGGCTATGATTTAAGGAGATTTCAAATTCAGGGCTTCATTTTGATGTTTTTGTTCTTAATTTTTATGCTTATTTGGTTTATTTTATACGGAATAGAAGAAGCTCGCTCTAGCTGCGTTTATTATTGTTCCTAGTCGTGAGATGTGTCAAAAATTATTGTTCATTTTTAGTGTTGTTCTGTTTGGCATTATAAAATTAAGAAAATGTATCATGTGTCAGATTTTAGTTTTTGAATGTGGTATTGTGCACAGAAAATAGGGTGGGTAGGTATTGAATTTAGTTGTGCTTCAAGCAGAGATTGATCATGATTATAAAGTTGTTAACTTGTTTAAAGGTGAACAACTAACTTCTCGTAATATTTCTTTTATATTTTTAACGGTAGGGTAATAATTCTTATCTGAGTAGTAAATAAATATAACTGAATCTAGTCTATAACTCGAGTCCAAGTTTTTTCTTATCCAACTGATTTGAGCCTATGTACCTGATTAAGGTCAAACTCGAGTTGTTTGGAAATGTTATAAATCTGGAGTTTATCTCTCATTTGAAACTAGGTTGGGTATTTAGAAGCTGAGATGAATAGGGCTGTTAATTTATTCTGTCAATGTACAATAAGCTGATATATCCAGATTTTATGATTGAGAGAATAAATATTTAAAATAAAGGTCATCCTCTCGTGCTTCCACAATCAGACGTTCTTTGTGCAGGGAAATACTGAGTTTATACTCGAGAATTGTGTTAATTTGGAACTACAAGTACCAAGTAAGTTGATGTTTTTATATTTAATCAGTTGTGTCTCTGTTTTATATTTTACAATACAAACATATATTTGAACTGCGT